>NC_086448.1:626115359-626484526 GCF_028390025.1 Pseudophryne corroboree | reverse complement strand
AAACACCTTTTTCTGTACTGTGTCCAGAATCATCCCTAGGAACAGCAGACGTGTCGTCGGAATCAGCTGCGATTTTGGAATATTTAGAATCCATCCGTGCTGTCGTAGTACTATTTGCGATAGTGCTACTCCGACCTCTAACTGTTCTCTGGACCGTGCCCTTATCAGGAGATCGTCCAAGTAAGGGATAATTAAGACGCCTTTTCTTCGAAGAAGAATCATCATTTCGGCCATTACCTTGGTAAAGACCCGGGGTGCCGTGGACAATCCAAACGGCAGCGTCTGAAACTGATAGTGACAGTTCTGTACCACAAACCTGAGGTACCCTTGGTGAGAAGGGCAAATTGGGACATGGAGGTAAGCATCCTTGATGTCCAGAGACACCATGTAGTCCCCTTCTTCCAGGTTCGCTATCACTGCTCTGAGTGACTCCATCTTGAACTTGAACCTTTTTATGTAAGTGTTCAAGGTTTTCAGATTTAAAATGGGTCTCACCGAGCCGTCCGGCTTCGGTACCACAAACAGCGTGGAGTAATACCCCTTTCCCTGTTGTAGGAGGGGTACCTTGATTATCACTTGCTGGGAATACAGCTTGTGAATGGCTTCCAATACCGCCTCCCTGTCGGGGGTAGACGTTGGTAAAGCAGACTTCAAGAACCGGCGAGGGGGAGACGTCTCGAATTCCAATTTGTACCCCTGAGATACTACCTGCAGGATCCAGGGGTCCACTTGCGAGTGAGCCCACTGCGCGCTGAAATTCTTGAGACGGGCCCCCACCGTGCCTGAGTCCGCTTGTAAGGCCCCAGCGTCATGCTGAGGACTTGGCAGAAGCGGGGGAGGGCTTCTGGTCGTGGGAAGAAGCTGTCTGTTGTAGTCTTTTTCCCCTTCCTCTGCCCCGGGGCAGATATGAGTGGCCTTTTGCCCGCTTGCCCTTATGGGGACGAAAGGACTGAGCCTGAAAAGGCGGTATCTTTTTCTGCTGCGAGGTGACTTGGGGTAAAAAGGTGGATTTCCCAGCCGTTGCCGTGGCCACCAGGTCCGATAGACCGCCCCCAAATAACTCCTCCCCTTTATACGGCAATACTTCCATATGCCGTTTGGAATCCGCATCCCCTGACCACTGTCGCGTCCATAATCCTCTTCTGGCAGAAATGGACATCGCACTTACTCTTGATGCCAGAGTGCAAATGTCTCTCTGTGCATCTCGCATATATAGGAATGCATCCTTTAAATGCTCTATAGTCAATAATATATTGTCCCTGTCCAGGGTATCAATATTTTCAGTCAGGGAATCCGACCAAGCCACCCCAGCACTGCACATCCAGGCTGAGGCGATTGCTGGTCGCAGTATAACACCAGTATGTGTGTATATACTTTTAAGGATATTTTCCAGCCTCCTATCTGCTGGCTCCTTAAGGGCGGCCGTTTCTGGAGACGGTAACGCCACTTGTTTTGATAAGCGTGTGAGCGCCTTATCCACCCTAGGGGGTGTTTCCCAACGAGCCCTAACCTCTGGTGGGAAGGGATATAGTGCCAATAATTTTTTAGAAATTAGCAGTTTTCTGTCGGGGGTAACCCACGCTTCATCACACACTTCAGTCAATTCATTTGATTCAGGAAAAACTACGGGTAGTTTTTTCACACCCCACATAATACCCCTTTTTGTGGTACTTGCAGTATCAGAGATGTGCAAAACCTCCTTCATTGCCGTGATCATGTAACGTGTGGCCCTACTGGAAAATACGTTTGTTTCTTCACCGTCGACACTGGAGTCAGTGTCTGTGTCTGGGTCCGTGTCGACCCACTGAGGTAACGGGCGTTTAATAGCCCCTGACGGTGTTTGAGACGCCTGGACAGGCACTAACTGAGCTGCCGGCTGTCTCATGTCGTCAACAGTTTTCTGTAACGTGCCGACACTGTCACGTAATTCCTTAATTACGGCCATCCATTCAGGTGTCGACTCCCTAGGGGGTGACATCACCATTATAGGCAATTGCTTCGCCTCCACATCATTTTCCTCCTCATACATGTCGACACACACGTACCGACACCCAGCACACACACAGGGAATGCTCTGATAGAGGACAGGACCCACTTAGCCCTTTGGGGAGACAGAGGGAGAGTTTGCCAGCACACACCAGAGCGCTATATATGTATAGGGATAACCTTACAATAAGTGTCTATCCCTTATAGCTGCTTATATCTGTTATTTTGCCAAATAAGTGCCCCCCTCTCTTTTTTACCCTGTTTCTGTAGTTGCAGGATGCAGGGGAGATTCTGGGAGCCTTCCTACCAGCGGAGCTGTGTGGGAAAAATGGCGCTGTGTGCTGAGGAGATAGGCCCCGCCCCCTTCACGGCGGGCTCTTCTCCCGCTTTTCTCTGGAAAACTGGCAGGGGTTAAATACATCCATATAGCCCAGGAGCTATATGTGATGTATTTTTCGCCAACTAAGGTAAATTCATTGCTTCCCAGGACGCCCCCCCCCCAGCGTCCTGCACCCTCAGTGACCGGAGTGTGAAGTGTGCTGAGAGCAATGGCGCACAGCTGCAGTGCTGTGCGCTACCTTATGAAGACAGGAAAGTCTTCTGCCGCCGATTTATGGACCTCTTCTTGCTTCAGCATCTGTAAGGGGGCCGGCGGCGCGGCTCCGGGACCCATCCATGGCTGGGCCTGTGATCGTCCCTCTGGAGCTAATGTCCAGTAGCCTAAGAAACCCAATCCACTCTGCACGCAGGTGAGTTCGTTTCTCTCCCCTAAGTCCCTCGATGCAGTGAGCCTGTTGCCAGCAGGTCTCACTGAAAATAAAAAACCTATTTAAACTTTTACTCTAAGCAGCTCAGGAGAGCCACCTAGATTGCACCCTTCTCGTTCGGGCACAAAATCTAACTGGAGGAGGGTCATGGGGGGAGGAGCCAGTGCACACCGGCTAGTCCTAGAGCTTTTGCTTTGTGCCCAGTCTCCTGCGGAGCCGCTGTTCCCCATGGTCCTTTCGGAGTCCCCAGCATCCACTAGGACGTTAGAGAAATACACAATATATATTCTAAATACACAATTCACTTGCCTATAGTCCTGGTACGGTTCATTTTTAAACAATAGCTTCATCATGAAGACCAAAGATTATCAAAACAAAAAATGGTTACTTGAAAAGCACCAGACAAGTATGAGCTTGTGTCAGTATTATACAAAAACCTGATGTTTTGCATAGAACAACAATGATGAAATATATTAGCACATGCAGAGGGGTGCAGTACGGTATGCCGGCGGCCGGGCTCCCGGCTACCAGCATACCGGCGCCGGGAGCCCGACCGACGGCATACCGACAGTGTGGCGAGCGCATATGAGCCCCTTGTGGGCGCGCTACGCTATTTTATTCTCCCTCCAGGGGGGTCGTGGACCCCCACGAGGGAGAATATATGTCGGTATGCCGGGTGTCGGGATTCCGGCGCCGGTATACTGTGCGCCAGGATCCCGACATTCGGCATACAGAAGACCACCCCATGCAGAGCTCCTTATCCGAGGCTGCTCACAATGCCACTAGCCACAGCATGACTTACATGCTTTCTGTCAATTAGGGGAGGGATGGGGCCAGCTTCAAAATGGGGGCGTTTCCAGGGTCTATATCTTACGGCGCGGTTTTCCTGGCTCCGGCAGAGGAGATCTGTTGCCCATTCTGAAAAAGCTTAGACATATTCAGATGGACAATGATAATTCAATGCTGCATATTTGGATCTGCTTTCCCGGCAGACGGTGTCTTCTCTCCAGACCCTCCTGTGGTACTAGCATATTTTTGCAGCACTGCTGCATTCAAAGATGTAGGTGCAATGCAAATAGTGTCAAACCTCTAAATCATGGACCTATATACGAAGGCTACAGAGGACCTTTAATATCCACTGTTGCACTATCAAATGAATCATAAAGAAATGGAGAGAATATGGCAAAATTGTGAATTTTCCTACATCAGGCACATTCACCTGTTGTAGACAAATAATTGATTTGAATAGGACACTTCCCAGAATAGCAACTGTGCCAGAGTTACATTCTTCCATTACAACAATATTCCTGACACCTCAAAATACTAAGCTTTATAGCGAGAGTGGAAAGAATTAAAATGTTGTCAAATTGTCTCAACAAAAATTTAGAGACCATCATACAGCGTTTGATGACGAATTAATGTTTGGTTTAGATAAGAGCCTGCTTTTTGGTCTCTATGGGGTCGATTCAATTCACTGACAGTTGAATAGCGCAAGGAATTAGCTCCAGGCGCTATTCAATACAGCGCCAAGTGACACTCAATTGTCGGGAATTCTTCTCTCACCCCCACGGGCTGCGAGAGGAAATCCGACAAAAGTGCTGCCGCGCGGCCGGCGCGAGGCTGATTCTGTTGGGAATCAGCATAGCGGCGGGTAGTTAAGTCGGAGAATGCCCGTTCTCCCGACAAATCAACCTGTTAAGTCAACGAGAACAGGCATTCGCCGACTTAACTTGAGCTGAATTGAATAGCGCCAGGAGCCAATTCCCGGCGCTATTCAACTGTCTGTGAATTGAATCGACCCCCGCCTAATATTCCTCCTCAGCCCAAAAACATTGAGGCCAAAAAGGAGATTAATCAAAACAGTGAATTTTCTTCTAACTCTGGTCTCAGGAAAGTTCCATGGCATAATCTAGACCTGCTTCATGTGAACTGTGATGCATTGTAGTGGGGGGGGGGGGGGGTGATATGGCATGCCGTTGGTCACATGATCGACTGCGGCATCCAGATTTTTCAAATGTCGACAGCGGACGGGGTAATTAATTGCGTAGTATGGAGTTGAATAATATATTGTAGAGCAGCGTTTCCCAGACCAGTGTGATAGTAGGCGGAGTGACTGTGCTCTGTGTGTGATCTGTTGGTGAAGAGAAAGGTGGAGTGATACAGCTCTGAGTAACTTGTTCTGCCAGTGAAAAAGGAGCAGTGAGACACAGATATGTGGTGGCGTTCCAGGGACCACTTAGCAACCTAAATTATTGGAAATCTGAAGTCAGTCCCAATTATTTTGTGAGAAGGAAATAACACACAAAGCAGGGGCAAAAGCCCATATATGAAGAGGACAGAATTTCCCATGCAAAGGGGACATATATCTAGTAATGGAGAGAAGGAGTAAAAGTCCCACATACAAAAGCCCCTAGCAGGTAGTGGTGGGGATAACTGCAGTCGGGGAAATAAAAAAAAGCACACCTGTATAAGGGTGCGTACACACTAGGTGATATAGTCTACTGCGTACAGGCTACATATACTGCATGATGCACACTCATCTGCGACATCGCCAGTCGGACCTCCATGCAGGTAACTATATAACTGACACAGAGCTAGACACAGGTATAAGAGTAGGATGCAGATAATTACAGAACTGATGCCGTCTCAGCAGACATCGGTAAGTGTGTATGCATTTGCCAATGTTCGGTCCCGTCGCAGACGACTTTGCATCGTTTTCGATGTCGTCCTAGTGCGGACGTACCGTAAGGCCATATGGGCCTATGGGGACAGCTGCAGAGTGAGAGGAAGCTTAGAGTGACACTTTGTGGAGTGTAGTAACTGCAAGTGAGCAGAGTCTAAATCTACCGATTAGTGAGAGCCTGATAAAAGAATGGGCATAGGCATGGAATGACAGGAACTAGAAAGGAGATGTAGATATTTTTCCTGTATCATTTTACAGTAATGTGCCGGAGTAGGCGTTTAGTAAAGAGACCATATTTTGGGATAGAGCTGGTCTGGTGCTTATCTAATTGGATTTGCACTGCACACCCACCATGTAAAGTCACCTGTGTCCAAAACACATTGGGGTCAATTCTATTCGGCAACTAAAGAATAGCGCCGGGAATTAGCTCCCGACGCTATTCAATTCTGCTACTAGTTGCCCGCAATTGTCGGGAATTCTTCTCTCATCCCCGGTGGATGAGAGAAGAAACCCGACAAAAGTGCTGCCTCGCGGCCGGCGCGAGGCTGATTCTGTCGGGAATCAGCCTCGCCCCGGGTAGTTAAGTCGGAGAATGCCCGTTCTCCCGACAAAACTACCTGTTAAGTCGGCGAGAACGGGACATCGCCGACTTAACTTTAGCTGAATTGAATAGCGTCGGGAGCCAATTCCCGGCGCTATTCTTTAGTTGCCGAATAGAATTGACCCCAATGCTGTAAAGCCTGCAAGGGTAGAGGAATGCATCAGCAAGGAGGTAAGCAGTTTGCTTATGCAACTCAAACCAGCTACACAGTGACGGAGGTTCCATTTACTTAAAGAGAGAACCACCAAGTTTGGGTCTACATTTCTTCTTTAGGTAGTATAGGAGAGTATCTTTGTAACCCAATCTGTCTCTACTAAAGTGTTCATGACAGCTTTCTCTACACCTCACTGTAGGAAACACCATATAGGAGTGGATTCAATTAGACACAAGGAGGGCAAATTGCTGTTGTAACAGTGTGAAACACCAGTAAAGACACCCCAATTCACGTCCCCTCATGGCCCCTTCTTGCCCCAGACTCGTGTATTTTTGTACGCAGCTCTTTGGAGTTGCAAACAGAGTCCGGATGTTCTGTAAATGTGGCATAAAGCATATAGCGGCTGCAAGTAATTTGTATATAACTGATCAACCCTCATAGTGTGAAACAATGCAAGTGTGCAGTACATGCAGTAATCTATGCATAGTTGCAGACATGCAGAAGAGGTCTACTTCCTTGGTACCAGTAAAGTCACCTAGTTGCATTCAGGTATAGGGCTTTCATTTTGAGAGAGAACACAAGGGATTTTTTTTTTTTTTTTCCATTTAAACCAATTTTTTTTAATTAATGTTTTACTGAAAAAAAATATATTGAATCCTGCTTATTATATTAATACCGTGTAACAATTCTATGTATTAGAAACCTCAATCAACCATGTGTCAATTTTCTAACATTAACAATCCAAAGTTATTAGGCTTTGATATAATATTACATCTTTCAAATGAACAAATGTTTTACTGCTTATTGTCCCTATTACACCTGAATATATGTAGATTAACTAATTAAAACATACAAAGTACACTCAAAAATAGATGAAATTGAAAATAAGAACAAATTAATGTTAAGCATTAGTCCTACTTATTACTTACATAATTAAATCAATCTGAATAGTAATACAAAATGGAAAATGCAGAAGCACAAACAAATAAAGGAGTTAAGCATTAGCAAAGGGCATGCCACTATCAATAAACATTTTGAAACTAAAAAAAAAAAACACACACTAGTCTTTTAGTATAATAGGCTTTTTTTTTTTTTAAGAAGTCACGGAACCGTGCCTATAGTCACGGAATAATAATATTTGTTCTTAAAATAACCACTTGGTGTAAACCAATCAATCCCGGTTTGTACACATGCACACACCAGACAAGAAAGAAACTTCAGAATGCATACAAAATCAGTGATCGCTAAGAAATGCGCTTGGTAAATTAAAAACGGAGAAACCCGCTTCATTAAGCATTTTCTATACATTTATATATGTATTCCCTATACCAGTGGTTTGTTTTGAATCACGGCGCCCTAGAGTATCAGAAATGTTTCACAACACCCCTAGACAAAGTTTTTTCATTGAGAAATTTAGAATAAAATATTAAATTAAGTAAATTGTGTTTTATATGTCATGCTTAGGTTTAATTATGTGGTGAAGGACAAGATTTCTTCTGTCTGTCCATATATTTTATGACTGGCAGCTGCAAGCACTGGTTTTGCTTATTGCATTGAACATAAATATCTTGAATTTGTCCTGGGCCACCAACGTCAGACATCCCTGCAAGTGCCCTGAGGCACCCCACCATGGTGCCATGGCACACAGTTTCGGAACCACTGCCCAATACACTTATATGTACAGACAAACCATAATGCAAGATAAATACAAAAGTTTTGTTAAGTGTTTGACTTTGACTTAGGCTCTATGCAATGGCTCAAATACAGAAGACAAACACATGACATCGGACCCTAAAGGGCCCCATACACCAGAACGATAAAGCCCGATTTCAGCCAATTTAGGGCATTCGGGCCGATATATCGGGTGAAATCCGGGCATTTTGGATGTGTTTCCGATCCAATACGCGTTCCCGTGAGGGTCGGATCAGCTCCCCTAGATCGTTAGTGCTGCACTTGTGATATGTCGGTTCCCGCAGGCATGGCTGGGATCGCATACGATATATCACATGCAAAATGTACCAAATCGTATGGAATTGTATGAAACCACTCCCGGGAAGCTTCCAGGAGAGTTCAAGGGAAATCGCCTCCGACTTCAGCCTCAGACATATCGTTCTAGTGCAGAGGTTCTCAAACTCGGTCCTCGGGAGCACACACAGTGCATGTTTTGCAGGTCTCCTCACAGAATCGCGAATGAAATAATTAGCTCCACCTGTGGACCTTTTAAAATGTGTCAGTGAGTAATTAATACACCTGTGCACCTGCTGGGTTACCTGCAAAACATGCACTGTGTGTGCCCCCGAGGACCGAGTTTGAGAACCTCTGTTCTAGTGTATGGGGCCCTTTACATCTAACAACGTAGGCGGACATTTCCTTTAATAAACTGCAGTCTCAACACTGTGACCTGCAGCAGAACACAACAGATCACTTAGGATACAGCCACAGCAGTTTGTAATGGAGATGGGAGGTAAAACTCAGGTAAACATTACTACTGAAAGCTAAAAACAGGAATGTTAGTAACATTGATATATATATTATCACATTATTTTGTATATCCCAAAATGACATTTATAACCTTTACAGATACTTTTCCCAGTGATTATTAAAATACACCACATATAATAATTGCTAAATGACCACTTCACAATATAGTTTTACTTCTCTGCTTGGTAAATATAGACACGCATGGTAACAGTGCATTACCTAAAAAGAAAGCAACATGATGAAACAGACCTCTAGAAACACAAAACTGATATTTTGATTTATTCATATAATATTTCAGTAACCCATTAAAAAACGTAAAGCATGTTTTATAGAATGGAGCAAAGTTTTATGGGTCTAATTCAGACCTGATCGCAACAAACTTTCTCTAATTTCTTACCAGTTATTTATATAGCGCACACATATTCCGCAGCGCTTTACAGAGAATATTTGCCCATTCACATCAGTCCCTGCCCCAGTGGAGCTTACAATCTAGATTCCCTATCACATGTGTGCACACACACACATATTCACGCCTAGGGTAATTTTGTTGGAAGCCAATTAACCTACCAGTATATTTTTGGATTGTGGGAGGAAACCCAAGCTAGTACGGGGAGAATATACAAACTCCGCACAGTTAGGGCCATGGTAGGAATCGAACCAATGACCTCAGTGCTGTGAGATAGTAATGCTAACCATTAATGGGCCAACCATGTGAACTGCAGTGGGGGGGGAGGCGGCAGATATAACATGTGCAGTGAGAGTGATGGTGCCCACACATGGTGCGATTATCACACATGATTTGAACTTTTTAGTTCAAATCACATCTAGTTCAACTCGCAGTGTTTATGTTCCCTTGCAATGCGAAACGCGTTCCCTCATAGTCCATATCGCAAGGTAAAAATAAGAATTTACTCACCGGTAATTCTATTTCTCGTAGTCCGTAGTGGATGCTGGGACTCTGTAAGGACCATGGGGGATAGCGGCTCCGCAGGAGACTGGGCACAACTATAAAGAAAGCTTTAGACTACTGGTGTGCACTGGCTCCTCCCACTATGACCCTCCTCCAGACTTCAGTTAGGATACTGTGCCCGGAAGAGCTGACACAATAAGGAAGGATTTTGAATCCCGGGTAAGACTCATACCAGCCACAACAATCACACCGTATAACTCGTGATACAATACCCAGTTAACAGTATGATAACAACTGAGCCTCTCAACAGATGGCTCAACAATAACCCTTTAGTTAAACAATAACTATATACAAGTATTGCAGACAATCTGCACTTGGGATGGGCGCCCAGCATCCACTACGGACTACGAGAAATAGAATTACCGGGGAGTAAATTCTTATTTTCTCTGACGTCCTAAGTGGATGCTGGGACTCCGTAAGGACCATGGGGATTATACCAAAGCTCCCAAACGGGCGGGAGAGTGCGGATGACTCTGCAGCACCGAATGGGCAAACTCTAGGTCCTCCTCAGCCAGGGTGTCAAACTTGTAGAATTTAGCAAATGTGTTTGACCCCGACCAAGTAGCTGCTCGGCAAAGTTGTAGAGCCGAGACCCCTCGGGCAGCCGCCCAAGAAGAGCCCACCTTCCTCGTGGAATGGGCTTTCACTGATTTAGGATGCGGCAGTCCAGCCGCAGAATGTGCAAGCTGAATCGTACTACAGATCCAGCGAGCAATAGTCTGCTTTGAAGCATGTGCACCCAACTTGTTGGGTGCATACAGGATAAATAGCGAGTCAGTCTTTCTGACTCCAGCTGTCCTGGAAACATAAATTTTCAGGGCCCTGACTATGTCCAACAACTTGGAAGCCTCCAAGTCTTTAGTAGCCGCAGGCACCACGATAGGTTGGTTCAGATGAAAGGCTGATACCACCTTAGGGAGAAATTGTGGACGAGTCCTCAATTCTGCCCTATCCATATGGAAAATCAGATAAGGGCTTTTACATGACAAAGCCGCTAATTCTGACACACGCCTGGCCGAAGCCAAGGCCAACAACATGACCACTTTCCACGTGAGATACTTCAAGTCCACGGTTCTAAGTGGCTCAAACCAATGTGACTTTAGGAAACCCAACACCACGTTGAGATCCCAAGGTGCCACTGGAGGCACAAAAGGGGGCTGAATATGCAGCACTCCCTTAACAAAAGTTTGAACTTCAGGTAGTGAAGCCAGTTCTCTCTGGAAGAAAATCGATAGAGCCGAAATCTGGACCTTAATGGAACCCAATTTTAGGCCCATAGTCACCCCTGACTGTAGAAAGTGCAGGAAACGGCCCAGCTGAAATTCTTCCGTAGGGGCCTTCCTGGCCTCGCACCACGCAACATATTTACGCCATATGCTGTGATAATGGTTAGCCGTTACTACTTTCCTAGCTTTAATCAGCATAGGAATGACTTCCTCCGGAATGCCCTTTTCCTTCAGGATCCGGTGTTCAACCGCCATGCCGTCAAACGCAGCCGCGGTAAGTCTTGGAACAGACAGGGCCCCTGCTGCAGCAGGTCCTGTCTGAGCGGCAGAGGCCATGGGTCCTCTGAGATCATTTCTTGAAGTTCCCGGTACCAAGCTCTTCTTGGCCAATCCGGAACAATGAGTATAGTTCTTACTCCTCTTCTCCTTATTATCCTCAGTACCTTTGGTATGAGAGGAAGAGGAGGGAACACATAAACCGACCGGTACACCCACGGTGTCACTAGAGCGTCCACAGCTATCGCCTGCGGGTCTCTTGACCTGGCGCAATACTTTTCTAGCTTTTTGTTTAGGCGGGACGCCATCATGTCCACCTGTGGCCTTTCCCAACGGTTTACAATCATTTGGAAGACTTCTGGATGAAGTCCCCACTCTCCCGGGTGGAGGTCGTGCCTGCTGAGGAAGTCTGCTTCCCAGTTGTCCACTCCCGGAATGAACACTGCTGACAGTGCTAACACGTGATTTTCCGCCCATCGGAGAATCCTTGTGGCTTCTGCCATCGCCGTCCTGCTTCTCGTGCCGCCCTGTCGGTTTACATGGGCGACCGCCGTGATGTTGTCTGACTGGATCAGTACCGGCTGGTTTTGAAGCAGGGGTTTTGCCTGACTTAGGGCATTGTAAATGGCCCTTAGTTCCAGAATATTTATGTGCAGGGAAGTCTCCTGACTTGACCATAGTCCTTGGAAGTTTCTTCCCTGTGTGACTGCCCCCCAGCCTCAAAGGCTGGCATCCGTGGTCACCAGGACCCAGTCCTGTATGCCGAATCTGCGGCCCTCTTGAAGATGAGCACTCTGCAGCCACCACAGCAGAGACACCCTTGTCATTGGAGACAGGGTTATCAGCCGATGCATCTGAAGATGCGATCCGGACCACTTGTCCAACAGGTCCCACTGAAAAGTTCTTGCATGGAACCTGCCGAATGGAATTGCTTCGTAGGAAGCTACCATCTTTCCCAGGATCCGCGTGCAGTGATGCACCGACACCTGTTTTGGTTTTAGGAGGCCTCTGACTAGAGATGACAGCTCCTTGGCCTACTCCTCCAGGAGAAACACTTTTTTCTGTTCTGTGTCCAGAACCATCCCCAGGAACAGTAGACGTGTCGTAGGGACCAGCTGTGACTTTGGAATATTTAGAATCCAGCCGTGCTGTTGTAGCACCTCCCGAGATAGTGCTACCCCGACCAACAACTGCTCCCTGGACCTCGCCTTTATCAGGAGATCGTCCAAGTACGGGATAATTAAAACTCCCTTCTTTCGAAGGAGTATCATCATTTCTGCCATTACCTTGGTAAAGACCCTCGGAGCCGTGGATAGACCGAACGGCAACGTCTGGAATTGGTAATGACAATCCTGTACCACAAATCTGAGGTACTCCTGGTGAGGATGGTAAATGGGGACATGCAGGTAAGCATCCTTGATGTCCAGTGATACCATGTAATCCCCCTCGTCCAGGCTTGCAATAACCGCCCTGAGCGATTCCATCTTGAACCTGAATTTTTTTATATATGTGTTCAAGGATTTAAAATTTAAAATGGGTCTCACCGAACCGTCCGGTTTCGGTACCACAAACATTGTGGAATAGTAACCCCGTCCTTGTTGAAGTAGGGGCACCTTTACTATCACCTGTTGTGAATACAGCTTGTGAATTGCCTGTAACACTGCCTCCCTGCCTGAGGGAGTGGTTGGTAAGGCAGATTTGAGGAAACGGCGGGGGGGAGACGTCTCGAATTCCAGCTTGTACCCCTGAGATACTACTTGAAAGATCCAGGGATCCACCCGTGAGCGAGCCCACTGATTGCTGAAATATTTGAGACGGGCCCCCACCGTACCTGGCTCCGCCTGTGGAGCCCCAGCGTCATGCTGTGGACTTAGAGGAAGCGGGGGAGGACTTTTGCTCCTGGGAACTGGCTGTATGCTGCAGCTTTTTCCCCCTACCTCTGCCTCTGGGCAGAAAGGACGCGCCCTTAACCCGCTTGCCCCTATTGGGCCGAAAGGACTGTACCTGATAATACGGTGCTTTCTTTGGCTGTGAGGGAACATGGGGTAAAAATGTAGACTTCCCAGCTGTTGCTGTGGAAACGAGGTCCGAGAGACCATCCCCGAACAACTCCTCACCCTTATAAGGCAGAACTTCCATGTGCCTTTTGGAATCTGCATCTCCTGTCCACTGCCGAGTCCATAACCCTCTCCTGGCAGAAATGGACATTGCACTAATTTTAGATGCCAGCCGGCAAATATCCCTCATGTATAAAAGAGCGTCTTTAATATGCTCTACGGTTAGCAATATAGTGTCCCTGTCTAGGGTATCAATATTTTCCGACAGGGAATCTGACCATGCAGCTGCAGCACTGCACATCCATGCTGAAGCAATAGCTGGTCTCAGTATAACACCTGTGTGTGTATATATAGACTTGAGGATAGCCTCCTGCTTTCTATCAGCAGATTCCTTCAGGGCGGCCGTATCCTGAGACGGTAGTGCCACCTTCTTTGACAAGCGTGTGAGCGCTTTATCCACCCTAGGGGATGTTTCCCAACGTGCCCTATCCTCTGGCGGGAAAGGGTACGCCATTAGTAACCTCTTAGAAATTACCAGTTTCTTATCAGGGGAAGCCCACGCTTCTTCACACACTTCATTTAACTCCTCAGATGGAGGAAAAGCTACTGGTAGTTTTTTCTCTCCAAACATAATACCCTTTTTTGTGGTACCGGGGGTAACATCAGAAATGTGCAACACATTTTTCATTGCCTCAATCATGTAACGTGTGGCCCTACTGGAAGTTACATTAGTCTCATCGTCGTCGACACTGGAGTCAGTATCCGTGTCGACATCTGTGTCTGCCATCTGAGGTAGCGGGCGTTTAGAGCCCCTGATGGCTTTTGAGACGCCTGGGCAGGCACAGGCTGAGAAGCCGGCTGTCCCACATTTGGTATGTCGTCAAACCTTTTATGCAAGGAGTCGACACTGTCGCGTAATTCCTTCCACAGCACCATCCACTCAGGTGTCGACCCCGCAGGGGGTGACATCACATTTATAGGCATCTGCTCCGCCTCCACATAAGCCTCCTCATCAAACATGTCGACACAGCCGTACCGACACACCGCATACACACAGGGAATGCTCTGACAGAGGACAGGACCCCACAAAGCCCTTTGGGGAGACAGAGAGAGAGTATGCCAGCACACACCAGAGCGCTATATAACACAGGGATCCCACTATAAATGAGTGTTTTCCCTTATAGCTGCTTATTTTATATATACTGCGCCTAAAATTAGTGCCCCCCCCTCTCTTTTTTACTCTTGTGTAGCTTGACAACTGCAGGGGAGAGCCAGGGAGCGTCCTTCCAGCGGAGCTGTGAGGGAAAAATGGCGCCAGTGTGCTGAGGGAGATGGCCCTGCCCCTTTTCCGGCGGACTTCTCCCGCTTTTTCTGGAATTCTGGCAGGGGTATTTTTACACCTATATAGCCTTCCTGACTATATATGGTGTAGATTTGCCAGCCAAAGTGTCTTATATTGCCCTCAGGGCGCCCCCCCCCCCCCCAGCGCCCTGCACCCATCAGTGACCGGAGTGTGAGGTGTGCATGAGGAGCAATGGCGCACAGCTGCAGTGCTGTGCGCTACCTTGTTGAAGACTGAAGTCTTCTGCCGCCGATTTTCCGGAACACTTCTTGCTTCTGGCTCTGTAAGGGGGCCGGCGGCGCGGCTCCGGGAACGAACACCACGGTCGGGTCCTGCGGTCGATCCCTCTGGAGCTAATGGTGTCCAGTAGCCTAAGAAGCCCAAACTACCACCAGTTAGGTAGGTTCGCTTCTTCTCCCCTTAGTCCCTTGCTGCAGTGAGTCTGTTGCCAGCAGATCTCACTGTAAAATAAAAAACCTAAATATACTTTCTTTCTAGGAGCTCAGGAGAGCCCCTAGTGTGCATCCAGCTCAGCCGGGCACAAGATTCTAACTGAAGTCTGGAGAAGGGTCATAGTGGGAGGAGCCAGTGCACACCAGTAGTCTAAAGCTTTCTTTATAGTTGTGCCCAGTCTCCTGCGGAGCCGCTATCCCCCATGGTCCTTACGGAGTCCCAGCATCCACTTAGGACGTCAGAGAAATAGTACGTGCGGTCAGGTATTTTTGTACTACCATTGCTTACATTACATATTGTAATGTAGCCAAAATCAGGTGTACTTCAAATCGCATGTAGTTAAATAGCATACCCACTTAGTCCAAATCACATAGCACACATTGTATAGGCTCAAATCGCACCTAGCACAGATCTCACCGTGTGTGGGCACCATTAGATTTGGGTGGGTTATTTTGTTTCTGTGCAGGGTAAATACTGGCTGCTTTATTTTTACACTGCAATTTAGATATCAGTTTCAACACACCACACCCAAATCTAACTCTCTCTGCACATGTTACAGGTATATCTGCCCCACCTGCAATGCACATGGTTTTGCCCATTAGAGAAAAATGTTGCTGCTGAGAGCAGGTCTGAATTAGGCCCTATATCCAGTCACAAGTATACCCTTTTCCTACGGACATCAGACTTAAGGGGGTACTCACGGAGCGATATTCTAAGCAATCTGACTAGATTGCTTAGAATATAAGCCTGATCGCTCCATGTGTAGCCCTTACAGCGATAGCGATGCGCAGCCCCGCGCATCGCTATCGCTGCTGCTAGATTGGCCTGCCATGCAGGCCAATCTAGCGGGTCGCTCACTTTACCCGCTGGGTGAAATGAGTGGCCCCCCCGTTTCCCCCCGCACGCTTAGCACAGATTGCGCTATGCTGAGCGGCAAGAGAGATGTGTGCTGAGCTGTTCGCTCAGCACACATCTCTCCCCGCATCGGCCCGTCTATATGGGCCTTTAGGGGGACATGTACTAAGCAGTAATAAAAGGGGAAAAGTGAGCCAGTGGAGAAATTGCCCATGGCAACCAATCAGCATTGACATAACATTTATAATTTGCATACTATAAATGTATACAAAGCAGCTGATTAATTGCCATGGGCAACTTCTCCACTGGCTGACTTTTCCACTTTTATCACTGCTTAGTACATGTCCCCCTACTGTAGGTAAACCTACTGGTAACAGTAATAACAAACATACTACAAGTAAATATTCCATGCCTGAAAGGACTGAAAACAAAGCAACTCTATTGAACTCATTTGGCCCAAGCGTATAAGGGTTAATTTAAAATAAATAATAATAAAAAAGTCTATGAAGACCTCTCAGCAACAGATAAACCCTAGTGTAAAAAAAAAACCCACATACAATGACCAAGTTTTTCGCCAGTTTTTCTTAAAATACGAGCACCTCTCTACGATGTTGTAGCTTTGGGCCTGATTCAGGCTTGAACACACATGCCTGGGCACCTGCAATTTTTCAGCATACCGACTTGTTAATTATCGCAAATAAAGCTAGCGTCCAGAAAAGAGGAGCGACGCCCAGCGGAGCCATCGCTGCGTACACATTTACAGCATCACTTGGGCTACATCGAAAAAAGGAACATCGACATCCCAAGTGAGTCTATGGCCATGTTTCTCTACGTACATAATCGCAACTGAAGGCAGAAACACTCCCTGAAAATGTCTGTGACACACCTGTCACTTCCCCCAAAATGGTCCCCAACTGCCTTCCTGTCAACCACTCCGAGAATAAATCCTCACTGTGATCAGCATTGCAAAAGCCCACTGGCATGAGCACAACCTACTGATAATCACTCTGTTGCGTAAACATCGGTATTGTGTACAAATCTGAATCAGGCCCTTTGTCACTAGGAAGCCAATCTCAGGCTAGGAAGGGGTTTTCTTCTCTTGCCGGCGGGCACATTGTCCAGCCCTTTTCCAGGTTCAGATGCAGTAGAAGTGCTGAAGTCTAGTGATGCGGTTGCTTTCAGTCACTGATTGGCTGGGAGTATGCCGCTAGGTGATGTCACCGCACAGTGCGCTCCCAGCCTATGAGTGACTGAGAACAACTGGATCATGGGACTCCATCTATTCTATGGGCACTTGGGAGAGCCTGGGGATATTTGTTAATGTGACCGGAACCGAGAAGGTAAGTATTATCCCACTGTCCCCATCCCAATCCACAGTGTGTTTTGATTCTCGTAATGCCCGGGATTTAATGATTATAATACCGGGTATTTTTGAGACTCAAAAATGTCTGGGATCCCAGGATTGTCTTCCCTATTTGCAACCTTTTTTACAGCACATAGATTTCCTGCCCAATATTTAAGTCAATTATATAGTGCACAAATATGCAGCAGCGCTTCACAGAATATATACAGTACTCAGCTATTTACATAAGTCATCATACACCACGAACGTGCTTCAGTTTCATTAATTTGTACATCATGTTAAATAACTTCAATAAAGTTATGGAATCTTTTGTAAAGAAGATAAAACTTTCAGGTTTACAACAGAACGGACGAGAAGATTAAAAAAACAAAAACGACTGGATTATGCAAATGACTTGTCTTGTCCGCACAGTCTGCAATATCTTCCATTTTTGGTTAGCATATTTCAATACCAATTGAATAGAACACAGCAGAAAATGGACACATTCCACATATGCTTAGTTCAGTGGTTCCCAAACTGAGGGGATGCGGTCAAGATCCCACCGAACGGGATCCTGGCGGTCGGAATCCCGATACCGGGATCCCGACCGGCACAATCCCGACACATTCTCCCTTTATTCTCACTCTATTCTTCACACCCATAGAGTGAGAATAAATTAGTGTGCCGAGTGTAGCGAGCCCACAAGGGGCAGCGTTGCGCTCGCCCCCCTGTCGGGACTGTGCTGGTCAGGATCCCGGTGTCGGTATTCCAACCGCCGGGATCTCGTACTGATCCCAAACTGAGTGCCTCTGAACACTTGCAGGGGTGCCCTGGGTTGGTGGTCCAGGACTAATTCAAATTATTTATGGACAGTGCTTATAGTTTGGAATAAAAAATATATGGACAAACAAAAAAACACACACAAAAAATCTGAACCTAAAGATGACATATAAACAGAATTGACTTAATTTTTTTTTTTTCGAATTTACCAATAAGCTTTTGCACTAGGGGTGCTGTGAAAAAAATTCTGATACTTTAGAGCGCAGTGATTCAAAAAAGTCTGGGAATCACTGGCTTAGTTGATTTATAATTATCCTCTCAAATGTACAAACCTCATTCTCACTTCCACTGCATGTGCATACCACTTGTTGTACATCATTTTATGTTGTCTTGCCTTGCTCCATCATCACATGGTGAGAACTAATCCCATTGATTGTTCCTGCATACTAGCATGCGGTCTTTCAGGGTAGGCAGTGAAAAACAGAAGACAGAACATGCACTAAAGGGCCGCATACACTTATACGACATGACGGTCCGTCATGTCATATAACATTTCCTCCAACCTCCCGGCAGCCTCCCCGTTGGCAGGATAGTATTAGATATATCATATGCAGTTTTTTTTTTTGCATACAATGTATCTTTTACTTTCCCATCCATAACCTGCAGGATCCGACATACAACGAGTGCAGCACTCGTGATATGTCAGATCTAGGGGGATCCGTTCTGATGCACACGGGAACGCGCATTGGTTCGGGGAAAAAGCACAACGAAAATACCCGATTTCACCCAATATATCGGGCCGAATGCCCGAACTGGTCTGAAATCGGGCATTATCGGTCTAGGGTATGGGGCCCTTAATTTATATGCAAAGATGGTTTACTCAGTCAAGTAAACCATCACTCTAGGACTACAGAGCCTGGTATTTATTTTAATCACTTGTGTGTTCCAGCACCTAGCCTCGTTAATAATAGTCAATGATCCTTACTGTAAAAGGTGTTGATAATGCAAATATACACAGAGGCCAAGGTAACAGCAGACAGATTTAAAAACCATTCTGTATGGGTACCCTTGTTTCTTTTTTCTTTTTTTAACATAAGCAATTATCAACTCTACCTCTTAAGGTGGGTACACACTATATAATATATTGTGCAATCTGTACGACCATTGTATAGTGTGTATACCCAATCTATTGTTTACACACGTCATTCATTGCATGGTCCCATCTGATGTGCTGCATGTGAGATGGGACGATACCACGAACAATGCGGTGTTGTCACTTTAAGCGTGTAACGATATTATCACGTCGTCATACAACGGATCGTGTAGTGTGTACGACAATACAATATATTGTTACATCGCTGGGCCACACCATTTACTTTTACCTGTCAGGTGTTTATTACCTAAAGCTGTAATTCAATACACTGAACTTCTTGTTTCAGTGTCAGGTCAGAGATTTATTAGCAGGAATGAGATATTTCCTCAGAACGCTGGACCCACCATCAGAGCCTCTGCCCGGAAGGTTTACAGAACAATACAACCAATCAGAGAAATTTGAGACATACTAGGGAACTCTATAGAAACGTAAAAATCTGTAGAGCAATTACCGGTAAACATGGTCTCTTTCAGGACGCAGATTCACAAACACTACACCTTCTATATAGGAATTATTATTACCACCTATTTATATAGCGCATACATATCTCGTAGCGCTTCACAGAGAATATTTGGCCATTCACATCAGTCCCTGCCCAAATGGAGCTTTCAATCTATATTCCCTACCACATGTACACGCTAGGGTTGATTTTTGTTGGGAGCTAATTAACCTACCAGTATATTTTGGGATTGTGGGAGAAACCGGAGTAACCGAAGGAAACCCACGCAGGCACAGAGAGAATATATAAACTCCACACAGTTAGGGTCATGGTGAGAATTGAACCCACGTAATGCTAACCATTACACCATCCATGCTAGGTGTACTAAGGGCGGCCCTTATTTGGGGATGTAAGTAAACCCAATGGTTTGGGAACATCTCCGATGGTGGTGCGTCTACAAATGCGCACAGCAGATCACAGAAGCATGCGGGGGGGGAGGGGGTGTGTGTGGGGGGGGGGGGGGGAGGGTTTAATATACATAAGACTCTCCTTGCTGCTTTCACATATTTTCATATTGCTGCTACGAGAACAGCGTCCGTCTCTTAATCAGGCCACAAGTTTCATAAACAAGCCATCTTGACTGCCGTTCTACCAAAAACTTTGTGATGAAAGTAGAACCGTTAGAATATGACTAGATATCAAACTGCCAAGAGGAGATAGATATATATATATATATATATATATATATATATAATCATTACAAACATTTTCATGCTGTCCTCTTCAATCACTCAATAACATTCTGAGAAGAAAGAGGCCACAGAGTCTCTCCAAACAGTTGTTCTCAGCTATCAGCAGACAGGACAGCAGGCCATTTGTATGAAAGGATGGGAGAGGGAGGGCAGGGGAGCTTGTGAATGAATTCCTTTCCTCCTCCTTCTCTATGACTATTCATGTGGAAGAGGGTCAAAAGCAGGATTACAGGATTTATTTCCTCTCCCAACACACAGCACTATTAACCGCTTAAGGCAGATAAACAAAACCCCTGATCACCAATTATCATTACGTGGGGCCTAAAAAGTAGAAAGTGGCAGCATATTACATATGTAATCACAGACTGCATAATATCTTACTGTGATTCACACACTGCCAGTCCTGCACATTCCCAGCCAGTGGCAGGTCCCTCTACTCAGGCCAATCTCATTTATAACCTCCATACTAGTTAGCACCAGACATCCTTGTGCCAAACAATCTATTGGAACTCTGAAGACAAAAGTGATAAGATGAAGGGATACAGGGGTAACAGGTAGGCTAGAAAGGATCTGTGACATAATGGTAAGGTATGGCCTGTAATAGCAGTACACAGTGGCAGGCCTGTGTCACAGGAGAGGCATGGGGACAGGGCACCACATTTACACACAAACTTACACAAAAGGACACAAAAGTTGCCCTGAAGTTTTGCCTTCAACCCTACCAGCTGGATCTCCTTCCCAAACCCATGCCACCTCCATGAGTCACCGGGCAGACTGTGTGGCCTGGGGAGGCTGCTTTCCTGAGGGCTGGAGCAGGAAGGAAGAGCTGGGAAGGGGTGGGATGCATGGCCTAGTCTCGGGATTTCCCGATCCCAGCCCAGCAACACATAGGAACAATAACACAGGAACACACACACAACATGCTATGAGCATACATACATGCGGAGCATACATACATGACTGCGGCCCGGGGCTGCTCTCCTCTTACCTGCCGGATCTACTCCCAGACCCTCGCATAAGTTACTTGTTCCTGAGAGGAATTAGAGACCCGGGTGGTGGTGATGATGATGAGGACGGGGAGGAGGGTGTCCGTCTGCCTTCCTCCCGCACTCACTCTCGCAGGGAGTCTGTGGCCATCGGAAGACGGTGATCGGGGCAGTCACTCCATACTGGTCATGCAGCCCTGGCTCATGCACTTTGATCTCTTTCCTCCTCCTCCTCCTGCAGAAATCAGAGGCTGATCCATGCAGGGTCCGATCCTGTGATCTCTCCCACCCTCCCTGCTCAGCGGCTCTCCAATCCCGGGGGCGGAGAGCAGGAGGAGGAGGAGGGACGGGAGGGCCGGACGTGGATGATGAGCAGTCACTGGTGTGGCAACAGGCACGGAGGGAGGGTCACACTCCTCACTATACCATAACCGTACAGGAGCAGGCACTGGCATGAAGGTGTAAAGTTGCCGGGTGTTGTGAGTGCAGATCCTGCCCCTCCTCCCGCGCTGCCCTGCTATACCACCAGCACAGTGGGTGGGCGGCAGCCGCAGGGATGGAGCTAAAGCATGCCCAGCAACATGGCTGCCTGCGTGGTGTGGTAGGGAGGGGGGTAGTCTGCCTGTCTGACACCTGCTACAGTTCATCTGCTCTGATTTGTTTGGTGTAATGATTCACATGTACAGTATTGCACACTTTAATAGTTTGCAGGTTAGTAGACCCCATGTTCCTAACTTTACCGTAATGCTGCTACAAACTCTGGTAACTGAAGTAAGTTAAAAACAGTATGAACTTCAGAACTTGGTGACATGTGCATTATGTTACAGTGGTCATAAGCTGAACAGACCACTGAATTTTAAAGCTGTGCACTGAAAACAAGGCCCACCCATACACTAGAACAGGGGTGACCAACCTGTCAGAGGAAAAGAGCCCCAAAATATCTGCAGTTAAGTCAAATAGCCGGATATCGGCCCTCATTCCGAGTTAATCGCTAGCTGCCGTTGTTCGCAGCGCAGCGATCAGGCTAAAAATCGGCACTTATGCGCATGCGTATGCGGCCAGGGCCGGTGCAAGGTCTCACTGCACCCTAGGCAAAGCTTCAGCCTAGCGCCCCCTAACCTTTTAAACGGGTTCACTACAATATGCCGGCGGTCGGGCTCCCGGCGACCAGCATACCGGCGCCGGGGGCCCGACCGCCGGCTTACCGACAGTGTGGCGAGCACAAATGAGCCCCTTGCGGGCTCGCTGCGCACGCTACGGCACGGTGGCGCGCTACGCGCGCCACACTATTTTATTCTCCCTCCAGGGGGGTCGTGGACCCCCACAAGGGAGAATAAGTGTCGGTATGCCGGCTGTCAGGATCCCGGCGCCGGTATACTGTGCACCGGGATCCCGTCAGTCGGCATACTGAAGACCACCCTTTTAAACCCCCACTACCTAACCTCCAAAACCCCCAGCACTGCATCTGCACATGGGGTCTGGTGGGGATATGTAATTGTATGTGTATATATATGTATACATATATACACTTACACATACACCGGTATGCTCCTTATTGTGTTCCATCCCCCCATCCGTTAAGTTCATTACTAACCCCCCCTCCTCCATATGTACTGTATTGTGCCCCAGTGCCTGTATTTTCTCTATTATGTGCAAACCATCCATTAGGCGGTAAGATCTGTACTGTTTGTGGTCCTGCAGAACCCCCATAGGTTACTTATACTAAAGTTGTTTCATGTTTTCCTTCATAATTGCCATGGTTCCTATTACAGGCGGCAGCAGCATTACAGCAACGCTGCTGGGTGCAGACATGTAGTTAGGTGCTGCTTGCTGCTGGAGAGCCGGGATTCAGGGGTCTGGAGGAGGTGCATCAGGGCTATGAGGAGCGGCTGTGGGGGTGCCTCTCGGGAGTCATAGTTACATCTACCTCATATGTGTCCTCACATGACTTGATGTTACATGTGTCAACAGGAGGAAGCACTGAGGCACTATGTGGTAAAGCCTTATGGCGGCTGCACCGTATTAGACCCACAGCAGCAGCCAGCACAGTGTACAAGGAGGAGGTCACATACAGAGACATCTTTAAGTTTTTTTCTAGATGAATTCAGTGGCGCCCTCCAGGGGCCGGCGCCCCTAGGCAGCTGCATAAAGCTGCCTAATGGTAGAGCCGGCCCTGTATGCGGCTCAATGCGCACGCGCGACGTACTTTCACAAAAGCCGATGCAGTGTCACACAAGGTCTAGCAATGCTTTTCAGTCGCACTGCTAGCCGCAGAGTGATTGACAGGAAGTGGGTGTTTCTGGGTGGTAACTGACCGTTTTCGGGGAGTGTGTGTAAAAACGCAGGAGTGGCTGGGGAAACGTAGGCGTGGCTGGCCGAACGCAGGGCGTGTTTGTGACGTCAAAACAGGAACTAAACAGACTGAAGTGATCGCAAGCTAGGAGTAAGTCTCGAGCTACTCAGAAACTGCACAATCTTTTTTTGTAGCAGCGCTGCAATCCTTTCGTACGCACTTCTGCTAAGCTAAGATACACTCCCAGAGGACGGCGGCTTAGCGTTTGCACTGCTGCTAAAAGCAGCTAGCGAGCAATCAACTCGGAATGAGGGCCCTCATGCGCGCCTTTAAGGCACGTGAGCAAAAAATGGGGTGTGGCTTAACTGACACAAGGCAACGCCTCATTTTTGTGCACCCGCCTTCGGTATGACATTTGTAGGAGATTGACAATGTGTCACCCCCCATTTTTAGTTACACTGGGGGCAACAAACACTGAAACAATCCAGATCCACATAAATACACTGAAAAAAGCCAGCCTTCCCCCTTCACTCTGTGCCTCTCAACATCCCACCTCTGTGTGTTTCAGCCTGCCCCTCTATACTCCATGCCTCTCAGCATCCCACCTGTGTATTTCAGCCTGCCCCCTTCACTATGTGCCTCACAGCCTCTCCCTTCACTCTGTGCTTCTCAGCCTGCTCCCCCTTCTCTCTGTCCTTCTCAGCCTGCTCCCCCTTCTCTCTGCCCTTCTCAGCCTGCTCCCCCTTCTCTCTGCCCTTCTCAGCCTGCCCCCCCATTCTCTCTGTCCTTCTCAGCCTGCTCCCCCTTCTCTCTGTCCTTCTCAGCCTGCCCCCCCTTCACTCTGTCCCTCTCAGTCTGCTCCCCCTTCACTCTGTCCCTTTTAGTCTGCTCCCCCTTCACTCTGTGCCTCTCAGCCTGCTCCCCCTTCACTCTGTCCCTCTCAGTCTGCTCCCCTTCACTATGTCCCTCTCAGTCTGCTCCCCCTTCTCTCTGTGCTTCTCAGCATGCTCCCCCTTCACTCTGTCCCTCTCAGCCTGCTCCCCCTTCACTCTGTGCCTCTCAGCCTGTTCCCCCTTCACTCTGTGCCTCTCAGTCTGCTCCGCCTTCACTCTGTGCCTCTCAGCCTGCTCCCCCTTCTCTCTGTGCCTCTCAGCATGCTCCCCCTTCACTCTGTCCCTCTCAGTCTGCTCCCCCTTCACTCTGTGCCTCTCAGCCTGCTCCCCCTTCACTCTGCGCCTCTCAGCCTGCTCCCCCTTCACTCTGTGCCTCTCAGCCTGCTCCCCCTTCACTCTGTGCCTCTCAGCCTGCTCCCCCCTTCACTCTGTGTCTCTCAGCATCCTCCCCCTCTATCTCTCCCCTCCCCACACATGCAGCAGAGTACTCACACATTACTCCCAGCTGAGAAGGATGCAGTGCCGATCACAGCCTGGAGTCATGACACCCGCCGCAGGCAGTGAGTTTTGCTGACCAGAGTTTATAGTTAAGCACCCTTATCGCAAGCGAAAGGGCCAGATCTTACCTACTGCATGTAAGATCTGAAAGCCCTTCTTACGACCCCCGGAAGCGCGCCTCAGATTGTAATTGTAAGTGGACCACACATGATGCTGTCCACTTAATCGCGATACTTCGGACCGATGCGTTGATATCGTGCCAAAAGTCACAATATCGCTCTAGTGTAAGGGGGCCTTAAAAAGACAATGCTGACTTTTCTATGTAGTATTTTTATAACCAAATAGATAATTTATTTGGATTATTATAGTCTTTAGGTTTTACAGTAATATAATAAAAGCTGATGGGACAGAGCACAGAGGTCCATTGTGTAATGTAATAAATAGTCTGTATTATAGACTGAGCAAAGTGCCATTCTGTCAACTACTTTTCTGGCATGGTCACACAGAAGCAACCAAACCAGGCTGGCCTTTCCCCGACATGGTCACGTCTGATGCAACCAGCCAGAAATGCCCACTGGGTGGCTGCCGGAAGCTAGTCTTCCTGCAGACGCCAATCTCAGATGAACCCCCTCTTCCCTCTACACCTTCTGATCCTTCCCCAATGTGTACAGCCTGGCGGCTGCAGAGAGGAGTAGCCATTGGCCAATCCAGAGATGCCCCCCAATGTGTATACTCGGCTGCTGCAGAGAGGAGCAGCCACCGGGCAATCCAGTGACATGTGCATTCGATAGCTATGTCTTCGTGCGTAAGTGGCGGATCTGAGACGCTGCCAGTGGGAGTCTCACTACAGATCACTGCAGCTGCGACATTTGCATATTTCACCCCCAACCGCTGATTATAGGATCGCATCTGCGACAGTCTCTGAATCAGGAACGATGTTATATATATGTATTTATATTATATATAAATATATAATATATATTTTTCCCCCCTACGTCCTAGAGGATGCTGGGGACTCCGTAAGGACCATGGGGTATAGATGGGATCCGCAGGAGACATGGGCACACTATAAGACTTTGAATGGGTGTGAACTGGCTACTCCCTCTATGCCCCTCCTCCAGACCTCAGTTAGACTCTGTGCCCATGAGTGACTGGACACACACTAGGGGAGCTGTCCTGAGTTTCTCTGGAAAAGACTTATGTTAGGCTTTTTTATTTTCAGGGAGACCTGCTGACTACAGGCTCCCTGCATCGTGGGACTGAGGGGAGAGAAGTCAGACCTACTTCTTCTTAGTTCAAGGGCTCTGCTTCTTAGGCTACTGGACACCATTAGCTCAGAGCCGACCATAGGCAAAGGCAAACTAGGCAATTGCCTAGGGTATTTGATATGCCTAGGGGCATCAGAAGCTTCTGCTGATTAAAATGATATGCGGCATGCCTATATTCCGTGTGTAGCATTTCATATGCAGATACAGCCACAGTCTCACACAGTATATAGGCATGCTGCATATCATTTTAATCAGCAGAAGCTGCTTGCGCATCCTAGCCACATAGCAATGCAAATAAGACGGATTTTCATAAAAAAAAAGGTGCTAGACGTTAGCATTGAGGCAAGATTTATGAGGACACATCTGTATCCAAGCAGGGGCAGAGGTCACAGTGTTAGTGGCAGTGTGAGTGCTGTGTGCATGTGAGTGGGTTGGTTGTGCAGAAGTGTTCGGAATATGTGTAAGGAGCATTATGTGTGTCATGTAAAAATGCATTAATAATGTGCAACATATGTGTAAGGGGCACTATATGTGTCATTATGCGTATAAGGGCATTAAAAATGTGGGGCATGTGTGTAACAGGGTACTACTGTATGTGTGTCATTATGTGTATAGGGGCACTAATAATGTGCAGCAAATGTGTATGGGGCACTATGCGTGTCATGTGTATAAGGGCATTAATAATGTACGGCATATGTGTAAGGGACATTATTTGTAAAAGGGCATTAATAAAGGTTGTCATAATGTGTAAGGCGCATTATCTTTATAAGGACATTAATAATGTGTGTCATATGTGTAAGGTGCATTACTGTGTGGAATTATGTGTATAAATGCATTACTAATGTTAGGCATTATTTGTATAAGGTGCTCTACTATGTGGCGTTGCATATAGAAAGGGCACTACTGTGAATAAAGAGCAATATGGTGTGATATAATGTAAATAAGGAGCAATTCAGTGTGATATAATGTGAATAAGGGGCTCTACTGTGAGGAGTAACGTTTAAGGTAAAGTGATACTACTGTGGGATGTAATATGAATTATGGACACTATCACATGATCAAATGTGAATAAAGTTGCAGTATTGTGTGGCGTAATTGGAATTGGGGTTACTATTGTGTGGCCATGCCTCTTGCCAGCCTTTTTGGGCTGTGCGCCAAATGTGGGAACTGTTCCTATTTAAAATATAGGGGGTACAAACACCAAAATAAGGACGGCTATGGGTGAGGGGTGATGGTGCTGGGAAAGAGGTGCAAGGTCAGAGGCGGAACCAGCGGTGGTGCTAGGGGGCACCAGCCAAAATCTTGCCTAGGGCATCATATTGGTTAAGGCCGGCTCTGCATTAGCTCCAGAGGGTTCGATCACTTGGTTCGCCTAGCTGCTTGTTCCCAGAGCCGCGCCGTCACCCCCTCACAGAAGCCAGAAGAAAGAAGCTGGGTGAGTATGAGAAGAACAGAAGACGTCAGACGGCAGAAGACTTCAGTAACAGAGGTAAGCGCAGCGGTAGCGCTGCGCTCCATGCTCCCACACACCAACGGCACTCACAGGGTGCAGGGCGCTGGGGGGGAGCGCCCTGGGCAGCAGTTACTGAGATCTCGTTAATAGACTGGCAATAGAGCATAGTCGGGCCCCGGGCACCGCGTACGATACCCCCACCAGTACACAGCAGCGGTCGCGCTGCGCTCCATTGCTCCCACACACCAACGGTTTTACTTAGGTGCAGGGCGCAGGGGGGGGGGGGGGGCGCCCTGGACAGCAATATGTGTATTGTTTAAAGAGGTATATAGTGGGTATACACTATATACGGTCCCCTACCTGCATATATAATGATAGTATAACGGGGCTGAAGCGCGCCGATGAGGGGCGGGGCTTAGCCCACACACATAGTGTACAGCGCCATTTTCTCACTGTCCCCGCCAAAAAATGTGTACAGCACAAACAAGGGGGGGCACAATCTTTTAGTGTTATGTTGAGGGATATATAACACTATTTGCGCCTGTTGGTACTTGATACAGTAGATGCTGAGTCAACAGGTCGGTAGTGGTATGCTTGTTAAAAGTAAACACTGTATGGGAGACACAGTAGTATGTGGGTGACCCTGTCGGCACCAACTGTTATTACCGGGTGTAAATTGACATGCTGTAACTAACTTATACCTGTATATATATTTATATGTATATGTATGGTACGGTTCCATGGGCCTGTAGCTCGAGCACAGACGTGGTAGTATTTGTGGGGGAGTGATATTAAAATTATATATGTATACTTCCCTCGGACCCCTCGGGGTCGCAAGAAGGTTATTTTGCATGGTTACTACTCTGCTGTCGACGAATACTAGGTTTTCTGTCGACCATAATGTTTCCTGGTAGATCCACAACTGGGGCATTCAGTACATGGTCATACACATTCAGAACACATTAATGTCACTAGGGACCCGAAGGTTCCGGACAATCCGCTTACATGTATGTTTTATATATATATATATATATATATATATATATATATATTTTGGATATGTGTGTAATTGTGTATTACATTATGTATATTCATATTATGATTTATACAGGTTGATTTGTACAGGTTGAGTATCCCAAATCCAAATATTCCGAAATACAGAATGTTCCGAAATACGGACTTTTTTGAGTGAGAGTGAAACATTTGTTTTTTGATGGCTCAATGTATACAAACTTTGTTTAATACACAAAGTTATTAAAAATATTGTATTAAATGACCTTCAGGCTGTGTGTATAAGGTGTATATGAAACATAAATGAATTGTGTGAATATAGACACACTTTGTTTAATGCACAAAGTTATAAAAAAATACTGGCTAAAATGACCTTCAGGCTGTGTGTATAAGGTGTATATGTAACATAAATGCATTCTGTGCTTAGATTTAGGTCCCATTACCATGATATCTCATTATGGTATGCAATTATTCCAAAATACGGAAAAATCCGATATCCAAAATACCTCTGGTCCCAAGCATTTTGGATAAGGGATACTCAACCTGTAATAGTATTCTTTCTCATGTGCTGGTCGCTCTGTTGATAAAGCTCTAGGTCGGCCGTGACGAGTTGGTCTCAGATCCTCTCAAGAAGTCCGAATGTTTATTCTTTTCCCGCCGCTGATAGAATACTGTGAACGTCAACTCCTGGTCGACACGTGGCCCTGTCACAAAGGATCGTATACAGGAAGCTAAGTGATGTTTTATTTCTATGCTTTGGGCTTATTTGCATTACATGCACATGAGGGAGTGTTTATATTCGGAAAAGCATCCGATAGAATTACCCTAAAGAGAGAGGGGATGTTCCTTATGTTGGTTCTTCTCTATAACATTGCGGCAGGCTGCCGTACGTATACAGGAGGTGTGGCCGGGGGAATACTGAGGCTGACTCCGAGAGATACTGGAGTTTTTCCCTGGGACGGTGTTCCGCTGTTTGGGGATGCCTCAGTTCAGTCAATCTCGGCGGATACTGCTGGTAAATCTAACTTCGTGAGTTAGTCTCCTTCACAATGGTTGGTGACGCATTCTTTTGTGGGATGCAGTCGTTTTAACTGGTTCGATACCGTTCTTTTTTCCTTTTCTGTGCAGACAGTGGAAGGTGAAAAGGTAAGAGTTCTGCAGCCTTGTTAGATTCGCAGAAGCGGATGTCGTTTTCTGTTTCTACCACATCCACCACATGTCGCTGAGTCTATCTGGCTGGAGCCCACTCCGGTGGGAACTCGTCTACTACTTTTCAGTCAGTCCGGGAATAGACTAGGACCCGTGAGTTAGTTATAGAATCCAAAGGGGGACATTCTGGCGTTACAGATGTTTCCCCTCACAGATTTTTCTAATAGATCTTGCCGTTTCCCCTCTGGAAGGGGAGGTAGTACGCGACGCCATACCAGAGGTGCATCAGGTTCAGGGCATTGTCCTGCTGTCCCTGTTATAAAAAAAAAAAAAACTAAGAGGTTTAAATGCGTTGTTCTCCGCATTCAGATTACCTGGGTGGATATCCAGGATTGTCTTTGCCATTTCACCAGTGTGATGGCAGGGGGATAGTATTCTTTCAATTGTAAGACCCATTGTTGTTCTGTACTGGGACACTCTCTTGATTAAGGCAAGCTCAAGACACAAGTGGTGCAAATCGTGGTTTTCTCTCTGACTGTTCTTCAACGCAGGGGAAGGCTGTTATTCCCAACTACGCAGGCGTCGGAGGTGGGTATCAGAGTAGATACAGAACGGTTGTAGTTCTGTGTGTTCCTGTGGAAAGAGGTCTGAGGATCCGGAGTCGGATCAGATTTGCAGTGACAATCCATCAATATGTTCTGTTGATGAAGAAGATCGGTGCGGCCTAAGAGGCCTTTTCGGTGAGCAGGTCAAATGCCAGAGTCCGGGTCTCACCTGCGCATGCGCCGGAATACAAGCCTAATGGCTAGGTTTTCGCTCCTGTGGTGTCGGCTCAGTTCTCACCTCCTACCGGGACGAAGGTTCGGAATCCAGGATGAGATCCTGGTGTCCATACATGCAGATATCCGAGACTGGGGAGCAGTCCGTGCAAGGGAAGTATTTCCAGAGGAAAGGGTCAAGCTGGGAAGCTTGTCTGCAATAAGTTTTTTTGAATTAGGAGCTATTTTCAATGAACATATGCTTCGTGATCTGCCCGTGTTAATTCTGTCGGACGACTTGACAGCAGTGGTGTAAGTAAGCCGCTAGGGCAGAACAAGGAGCAAAGCGGCAATGGCAGATGCCGAACAAAGTTTTCCATGGAAAGACTGGTCAACCCTATATTGACACAATAAATATTTCCCTGGCGCTAATTAATAACTCAATCAGTGTATATGTCCTATAAAAATATTTTTCGAACTCTTAAAAGAAATCTACAGGCAGCTCACTGTAAAGACTGTAAATACTTCTCTACCCGTAAACTACAATACACCAGAAAAATAAAAAAGAGATACAGACAGCGCTAGTAGATTTCTTATTAAAATATTTTTATTTATCTCAATTTTTAAAATTATTTAAAGAAAGATCTTTCCCTTTCTCCTAAAACTAATTTTAAGAAGATTAATATCTAAAAAACATGGCAATGCACAAAAAACAACACATTTGATAACACACTTCAATGTTCTGCTCTGTGCAATAATTTCTTTCCTCACAAACTCAGAACAGACAGCTGGATATCATTAGCTGACACTGTTACATTTCAGTGTTACAAAGTCTCCAACCTCTATAGAAAGTGCTGAATTATTCTCACAGCTTAAACTGTGTCACGAACTGATCTCTCACCTCTGCGGGTTCTGGGGTCCATCCGTTGCCAGTGCAGTTGCTCGCGGTGCTGTGTGGCCGTGTGGGGACGTGGCGTGGTCAGTGGCACAGGTGATGCAGGTTCTGGGAGCTGGGAGTGCGGGGACCAAATGGCCAAAGGCACCGCTGTGTGTCTGCAGTATAGGAGGCGGCCATGTTGGAGACCAAATGAGCACCAGAGAGCACTTGTGAAACACCTGTGGGTAAGTGTTAGCCAATCCCGTGCTTGTGCTGCCTTTAAATAGGCTGGGATTATGTTACTCTGAGCCAGTGCTTTGTTGTATCTACTCTATGCCCTAGCTCTGTGCTCTTTCCGTGCATTCCCGTGGTCCAGATATCGCCTCCGCTCCCAGAGGTCTGCCTGCAGCCTTCACTGCAAAAGATCCACCAAACTCCCTGCTGTGCTGTCAGTTAATCGCTCTCCCAGTGGCAAACAAGTGGATTTCCAGAGTCTTGCAAGAGGTTACCCTGTCAGCCTGCTTCAATCACACAGCCTTTGGAGGATTCCACTAAATTCAGGTGCTCGTTTGTTCAGCTTTAAACTTAACCCATTCATCACCATTGTCGTCTTCTGCAGTTTCACAGTGCTGTGTTACCTTCTGAACTCGCAAGTAACCCATTCAGCATTGTATTTTCATTATTGCTGCAATCAAAGACAATTCTCCACAGCCTTTCAGTTTAATCTTTAAGCTTCAGTACAGGTCTCCACAGTTATTCTTCTATGTCTGCAATATCCAGTTAACACTCCTTACAGTTTGGCACCAATCATTGCTTCATTTGGATAATTCGTCATTCATTCACAAGACTGTTTAAAAACTCAGTTCTATGAACATTTCTTCAATGCATCTTTAAGACTTCCTGCTTATCATTATACAATTCTTTGCAATACGTCAGTTTATATATATATATATATATATATATATATATATATGGTGATTAATAATTTGTCATTTAACTCCTTACTGGAATTGTTGCCTTTAATAAATATATGAAACGGAACTTTCTTCGTCCTCCCTGCTTTCATCATACCCCAGCACCTACACCTTTGGTTGGTCCAGGGTTAACGGATTCAAAAACACTCAGCCCTGAGAGTAAGCACTGGCCGCATGGATCCGTCGGGTGACCAATTCGCAGGAGGCGGTGCTACGACAAACATCCTTTCCCGTCTGGAAAATCAGGAGTCTATACAGACACAAATAGTTCAGTTTATGCAAACTATGGCAGATCATTTGGAGGTTCTTCATACGGCTATAAAAACATCTCAAGTCCAAGTTCCAACTCCGGTGGTTTCGGCTACCACAACGGTTTCTCCTGTGACGTTGCCTATGTCCCGTTTGCAGTTACCCTCTCCAAGTAAGTTTGACGGGACCCCAAAGCTTTGCAGAGGATTTCTGACCCAATGCGAGATTCAGTTCGAACTGTTGTCCGCTAGTTTTCCATCAGCCCGTTCTAAGGTCGCATATATTATTGCCCTCCTGTCCGGTCAGGCCTTGGAGTGGGCGTCGCCACTGTGGGAGAGGGGAGATCCTATTCTCTCTAATTATAAAGAGTTCGTATCATCCTTCCGGAAAATCTTCGATGAACCAGGCAGAACCACCTCAGCATCTTTGGAGATTCTCCGTCTACGTCAAGATTTACGTCCTATCAGTCAATATATTATTCAGTTTCGCACGTTGTCTTCAGAGTTAAACTGCAATGAGGAGGCCCTGGTCGCGGCGTTTTGGAATGGACTTTCAGAAAAAATCAAGGATGATTTAACCATTCGTGATGTGCCAACTAAGCTGGATGAATTGATTTCTATCTGTAATAAACTCGATCTACGCTACAGAGAGCGATGTTTAGAGAAATCCAAGGCAGAGCGATCTAGTCCGCACTATCATCCTAGACCTCGACAAGATTCTTCATCTCAGTCTCCTGTAACGACAGAAGAACCTATGCAGATCGGGCGCTCTCGCCTCACAGAGGAGGAACGAATTTGTCGTCGACAGGGTAACCTCTGCATGTACTGCGGGTCCTCCGAACATTTAGTTAAGTCTTGCAAACTCCGGCTGGGAAACTCTCGCTCCTAGCTTATTCAAGAGAGGTTAAGCTAGGAGTTACTTTGGAATCACGTTCCGGGAAAGAGCCGACTTTGCCTATTCGTTTAGAAGTTCCGAGTTCTACAGTAAAAGTTTCAGCTCTCCTAGATTCCGGTGCAGCCGAGAACTTCATCACCTCAGCCTTTGTCATACGATCTAAAGTTCAAACCATGCCTCTGGAAGTAGCAGTTGCTGTTACAGCAGTGGATGGAAGTCGAATTCCAGACGGCATAATTACTCATCGAACCGTATGTCTCAAGATGAAAGTAGGTGTGCTCCATTCTGAATATATTTCCTTCCTCGTGATTCCCAAAGCCTCTCATGATGTGATACTTGGGTTACCTTGGCTACAGAAACATAATCCACAATTTAATTGGCAAACCATGGAAATTCTTTCGTGGGGTGAATCTTGTACCAAGGACTGTTTAGCTTCAATTATACCCCTCCGGTCAGTTAGTCTTTCCGAGTTACCCTCAGTCTATCAATCTTTTGTGGATGTCTTCAGTAATCAAGCGGCAGACTCCTTACCCCCTCATCGCGAATGGGACTGCCCAATCGTTTTGGTGTCGGGCAAAACACCTCCTAGGGGGCGAATTTATCCGCTGTCCATCCCAGAGACTCAAGCTATGTCTGATTATATACAAGAGAATTTAACCAAAGGATTTATTAGACCATCTTCTTCACCTGCAGGAGCCGGATTCTTCTTCGTTAAGAAGAAAGATGGTGGGTTACGACCATGCATAGATTACCGCGGACTTAATGAGATCACTGTGAAAAACAAGTACCCATTGCGGTTGATTCCAGAATTATTTGACCGGGTAAAGGGAGCTACTGTGTTTACAAAATTAGATCTTCGTGGGGCCTACAATTTAATCCGCATCCGTGCAGGGGACGAATGGAAGACTGCCTTTAATACCCGGGATGGGCATTACGAATACCTTGTAATGCCTTTTGGTCTTTGTAATGCGCCTGCAGTTTTCCAAAGCTATGTGAATGAACTTTTTTGTGATCTTCTCTACAAGTGTTTAGTAGTGTACTTGGATGATATCTTAATATTCTCCAAGGATCTGAAGTCTCACCGTCACCAAGTTAAAGAGGTACTGACACGTCTGAGGAAAAATCGACTATATTGTAAGTTGCTTGGTTACATAATTTCCAGATCAGAGCTATGTATGGATCCTGTAAAGGTACAAGCTATCCGAGACTGGTCCACTCCTACGACTCTCGATTCCTTGGCTTTGCTAATTTTTATAGGAAATTCATTAAGAATTACTCTACGTTGGCCGCTCCCATCACAGCCCTGACTCGCAAGGGAGCAAATCCTATGAACTGGTCTTCTGAAGCAATCAAAGCCTTCTCTGATTTAAAACAAGCCTTTGTGTCAGCCCCCATTCTTCGACAGCCAGATTTGAACCGTCCCTTTCTACTGGAGGTGGACGCATCTACAGAAGCAGTGGGAGCTGTGTTGTCACAAGTCTTTGAAGATAAAAAAGTCCATCCCTGCGGATATTTCTCCCGTTAGTTCCTACCGGCCAAACGTAATTATGCAATTGGGGAGCAGGAATTACTTGCCATCAAATTGGCATTTGAGGAGTGGAGATACCTTCTAGAGGGAGCACAACACCCCATTACAGTATATACTGATCATAAGAATCTTCTATATCTGCAGTCGGCTCAGTGTTTGAATCCACGACAAGCTCGATGGGCTCTTCACCCGATTTAATTTTAAGCTCACCAATCGTCCGGGGTCTCAGAACAAAAAAGCAGATGCCCTTTCTCGGTCCTTCAATTCTTCTGAATTAAATGATGCTATCACGAATCAAGCCATTGTGAGTCCTACATCCTTTTTAATGACTCGAACTTCTCCGGTCCCGGTTCCTCCGCCTGGCAAAACCTTTGTCGCCACAAATATTTGAAAACAACTGCTTACTTGGGCTCACTCTTCATCCTTCATGCGTCATCCTGGGGTTCTAAAGACTCTCAAATTTATTCAACAGTCTTACTGGTGGCCACGTCTTAAAGCCGATGTTCAAGAGTTTATAGCAGCCTGTCCTAAATGTGCTCAACATAAGAGTCCAAATTGTGATTGATGTCCCATTTTATGTGTGTATATGTTATTAAATATTACTGTACAACACATGTGGTTTCCTTCTCCCCTAGGTTGCATATGCCGTGTTTTGTGACACACGCTGTGAGGAGGAGTTGTGGACTTTGAAGATTGGACACTTCACATCAGATAAGGGGTTGTATATGTTTTATTTATTTACATTACCAGTGGAGTTTTTTAGACACCATTATACACGATTTATTTGGTGGAGGCGCCCGGAAGCACCTGTGGCCATAACTTTCTTTTGTCTATACTGACTTTGGTTTTCATCCTCATCTGCCAGAGTTCCATCTGTTGCCAGCCCTAGAGGTTCCAGCAGCAGATCAAGAGCTTCAACGTTTGTCTAAAATCTGGAGTTGTGTGCGCAAGTCGTTGATCAAATCTTCTGCTCGTTATAAATCTTTTGCAGATAGAAAACGTAAGGCTGTACCAAACTACAAGGTAGGAGACCAAGTTTGGATTTCTACTCGCAATCTTAAATTCAAAGTTCCTTCTAAGAAGTTTGCTCCCAAGTTTATTGGTCCATTTCCCATTGTAAAGGTACTCAATCCTGTGTCATACAAAGTCAAGTTGCCACCGTCTTTGAAAATTCCTAACGCCTTTCATACATCGTTGTTGAAACCTTTGATTCTCAATAAGTTTCATACTACCCTGTCCAAACCTCCTAAAGTTCACTCTTTGCAGGATGAGGAATTTGAGGTTAAGGAGATTGTGGACTTACGTCGCCGATATGGACGTCTGCAGTTTGTGGTCGATTGGAAGGGTTATGGTCCGGAGGAGAGGTCCTGGGTTTTTGCTGAAGATGTTCATGCTCCAATACTGGTACAGAAATTCTATTCCAAGAATCCTGACAAAGCTCAAAGGTGTCCGGAGTCCACCCTTAAAGGGGGGTACTGTCACGAACCGATCTCTCACCTCTGCGGGTTCTGGGGTCCATCCGTTGCCAGTGCAGTTGCTCGCGGTGCTGTGCGGCCGTGTGGGGACGTGGCGTGGTCAGTGGCACAGGTGATGCAGGTTCTGGGAGTGCGGGGACCAAATGGCCAAAGGCACCGCTGTGTGTCTGCAGTATAGGAGGCGGCCATGTTGGAGACCAAATGAGCACCAGAGAGCACTTGTGAAACACCTGTGGGTAAGTGTTAGCCAATCCCGTGCTTGTGCTGCCTTTAAGTAGGCTGGGATTATGTTACTCTGAGCCAGTGCTTTGTTGTATCTACTCTATGCCCTAGCTCTGTACTCTTTCCGTGCATTTCCGTGGTCCAGATATCGCCTCCGCTCCCAGAGGTCTGCCTGCAGCCTTCACTGCAAAAGATCCACCAAACTCCCTGCTGTGCTGTCAGTTAATCGCTCTTCCAGTGGCAAACAAGTGGATTTCCAGAGTCTTGCAAGAGGTTACCCTGTCAGCCCGCTTCAATCACACAGCCTTTGGAGGATTCCACTAAATTCAGGTGCTCGTTTGTTCAGCTTTAAACTTAACCCATTCATCACCATTGTCGTCTGCTGCAGTTTCACAGTGCTGTGTTATCTTCTGAACTCGCAAGTAACCCATTCAGCATTGTATTTTTATTATTGCTGCAATCAAGGACAATTCTTCACAGCCTTTCAGTTTAATCTTTAAGCTTCAGTACAGGTCTCCACAGTTATTCTTCTATGTCTGCAATATCCAGTTAACACTCCTTACAGTTTGGCACCAATCATTGCTTCATTTGGATAATTCGTCATTCATTCACAAGACTGTTTAAAAACTCAGTTCTATGAACATTTCTTCAATGCATCTTTAAGACTTCCTGCTTATCATTATACCATTCTTTGCAATACGTCAGTTTATATATATATATATATATATATAGTGATTCATAATTTGTCATTTAACTCCTTACTGGAATTGTTGCCTTTAATAAATATATGAAACAGAACTTTCTTCGTCCTCCCTGCTTTCATCATACCCCAGCACCTACACCTTTGGTTGGTCCAGGGTTAACGGATTCACAAAAACACTCGGCCCTGACAAACTGGAAACAATGATGATTCATTGAAACAATTGTTACAAATGTCTCTTATTCAAGATGTATATTAAAAGGGAACCACACTGCTTTGCAACACATTGGACTTTTGTTTATAAATAAATTGAAATATAATGCACAGTCTCAATGATTTTTCCTTTTTCTTAAGAGTGTCACTGATTTTAATATGCAGCAGCGCTCAGTGAATTGTTCATTGGCTGTTATAACTTGCAGAGATCTATAGATATTTCTCTCAAAGCAGCAGAAGTTAATTATGTATCTCAGCTGATATTTAAAACATGGCCATGTTAGATGCACAGTTATTACCACATTTCCTCCTGGGTTTTGCTTCCTTTCACTCCCGGCTCTGGTGCTCAGATAACCCTTCTATGAGCCTTATCCGGAGGTCTGTGACGTTTTACCCAGCGTAGTGAGGCAATCTCGTGGTGTGTTGAGCAAGATTGGGTAAGATCAAGAAGACGCGTTTCTCCGCCTGTGGATGTCGGCGGCTTCCTCAGTCAGATGTTTTAAACTTTGCCGCCCTGCTCGCTCTTATCCCCAGCATCTCTCGGGTGCACTTGCGCACCACTATTGCGCTCCAGGACTCGTTTTGCCAGTGACAGCTGTTGAGAATCACGGCACTTAACCATATGCGCTCGCTTGTTCTCCGGGTCCTATTACTATGGCAATTATTCATCAACTACTTGTAAGCTCTCCTTATATCCACACATTTGTTTCTCATTTATCTTAACTAATCAAGCTAAAATAAAGCTCTCACTTATAACAGATTGTAATACTTATAAACCTTGTTTCGGCCACGGGTTTAAACAATCTAATTCCTCATATTAGATACCAGAATCCCTATTAGCAAACAGAACAGAATAATAAATTTTTTTTAATAAAAACAAGTTCTCTAACTAGGAACATATACACTTAAGTTTATAAAACCAATACATTCTCCTATATTCACACAACATATCATAACATTTATTTTATCTTAGATAGAGAGGTATATGCACTGGTCTACCAATAATTATTATTTGTTTATCCTAATATTCAATAAATTTTCTCAGGCCAATAATTACAGCTTGCTGTTTATCTATATTATCATGCTATATTTCATTATATTACTATATTTTATTTATTTTATTTTGTTTTATTTATCTTTTAACATGACTGTGAGCAATATATTACTATAATATACAAAGCACATCTATTTCCATTGAGCAATATATTACTATAAGCAACATATTACTATAACAATCTATGAGCAATACATTACTATAGTATACAAAGCACATCTATTTTTATTATATATACTTTACTCATTAAGATATTTATATATATTTCTCTGACGTCCTAGTGGATGCTGGGTAATCCGTAAGGACCATGGGGAATAGACGGGCTCCGCAGGAGACTGGGCACTCTTAAAATAAAGATTAGGTACTATATCTGGTGTGCACTGGCTCCTCCCTCTATGCCCCTCCTCCAGACCTCAGTTAGAATCTGTGCCCGGCCAGAGCTGGATGCACCTAGTGGGCTCTCCTGAGCTTACTAGAAAAGAAAGTATTTGTTAGGTTTTTTATTTTCAGTGAGATCTGCTGGCAGCAGACTCACTGCTACGTGGGACTTAGGGGAGAGAAGCAAACCTACCTGCTTGCAGCTAGCTTGTGCTTCTAAGGCTACTGGACACCATTAGCTCCAGAGGGATCGAACACAGGGCCCGACCTCGATCGTCCGTTCCCGGAGCCGCGCCGCCGTCCCCCTTGCAGAGCCAGAAGACGGAAGATTCCGGGAGAAAATCGGCGGCTGAAGACTCCGGTCTTCAATAAGGTAGCGCACAGCACTGCAGCTGTGCGCCATTGCTCCCATAGCACACCACACGCTCCGGTCACTGGTGGGTGCAGGGCGCTGGGGGGGGCGCCCTGGGCTGCGATTTGTATACCTTACTTGGCAAAAAGCACATAATACAGTTTTAAACTGTATATGTGCCTAATCCTCCGCCATAAATATTATTAAAAAAGCGGGAGAAGCCCGCCGCTGAAGGGGCGGGGCTATCTTCCTCAGCACAGCCAGCGCCATTTTTTCTTCACAGCTCCGCTGGAAGGACGCTCCCCAGGCTCTCCCCTGCAGTATACACTACGGAAAGGGTAAAAAAGAGAGGGGGGGCACATAAATTTAGGCGCAATTTGTGATAATAAGCAGCTATTGGGGGAAAATGTCACTTTGTATTAGTGTAAATCCCTCTGTTATATAGCGCTCTGGTGTGTGCTGGCATACTCTCGCTCTGTCTCCCCAAAGGACTTTGTGGGGTCCTGTCCTCAGTCAGAGCATTCCCTGTGTGTGTGTGCGGTGTGTCGGTATGGCTGTGTCGACATGTTTGATGAGGACGCTTACGTGGAGGCGGAGCAGGAGCCGATAAGTGTGATGTCGCCCCCTGCGGGGCCGACACCAGAGTGGATGGATATGTGGAAGGTATTAACCGACAGTGTCAACTCCTTGCATAAAAGGTTCGATGACGTAACAGCTTTGGGACAGCCGGCTTCGCAGCCCGCGCCTGCCCAAGCGTCTCAGAGGCCATCAGGGGCTCAAAAACGCCCGCTACCTCAGATGGCAGACACAGATGTCGACACGGAGTCTGACTCCAGTGTCGACGAGGATGAGACAAATGTACAATCCACAAGGGCCATCCGTTGCATGATTACGGCAATGAAAAATGTGTTGCACATTTCTGACATTAACCCGGTTACCACAAAAAAGGGTATTATGTTTGGGGAGAAAAAGCAGCCAGTGACTTTTCCCCCATCTGATGAGTTAAATGAATTGTGTGAAGAAGCGTGGTGTTCCCCCGGATAAGAAATTAGTGATTTCTAAGCGGTTACTAACGGCGTACCCTTTCCCGCCAACGGATAGGTTACGCTGGGAGACATCCCCTAGGGTGGACAAGGCGCTCACACGCTTATCAAAAAAGGTGGCACTGCCGTCTCAGGATACGGCCGCCTTAAAGGAGCCTGCAGATAGAAAGCAGGAGGCTATCCTGAAGTCTGTGTATACACACTCAGGTACTATACTGAGACCTGCTATTGCTTCAGCATGGATGTGTAGTGCTGCAGCAGCATGGTCTGATTCCCTGTCAGATAACATTGATTCCCTTGACAGGGATACTATTTTGCTAACCATAGAGCATATTAAAGACGTTGTCTTATATATGAGGGATGCACAGAGGGACATTTGCCGGCTGGCATCTAGAATTAATGCAATGTCCATTTCTGCCAGGAGAGTATTATGGACTCGGCAGTGGACAGGTGATGCTGATTCTAAAAGGCACATGGAAGTTTTGCCTTATAAGGGTGAGGAATTATTTGGGGACGGTCTCTCGGACCTCGTGTCCACAGCAACAGCTGGGAAGTAAATTTTTTTACCCCATGTTCCCTCACAGCCTAAGAAAGCACCGTATTATCAAGTACAGTCCTTTCGGCCCCAGAAAGGCAAGCGGGTCAGAGGCGCGTCCTTTCTGCCCAGAGGCAGGGGTAGAGGGAAAAAGCTGCACCAGACAGCCAGTTCCCAGGAACAAAAATCCTCCCCTGTTTCCACTAAGTCCACCGCATGACGCTGGGGCTCCACAGGTGGAGCCAGGTGCGGTGGGGGCCCGTCTCCGGAACTTCAGCGACCAGTGGGTTCGCTCACAGGTGGATCTATGGGTTCTACAAGTGGTATCTCAGGGATACAAGCTGGAGTTCGAGACGTCTCCCCCTCGCCGTTACCTCAAATCAGCCTTGCCAGCCACTCCCAAGGAAAGGAAGGTAGTACTGGCGGCAATTCACAAGCTGTACCTCCAGCAGGTGATAATCAAAGTTCCCCAGGGACGGGGTTACTATTCCACAATGTTTGTGGTACCGAAACCAGACGGTTCGGTGAGACCCATTCTAAATTTGAAATCCTTGAACACTTATATAAGGAAGTTCAAGTTCAAAATGGAATCGCTCAGGGCGGTTATTGCAAGCCTGGAAGAGGGGGATTTTATGGTATCACTGGACATCAAGGATGCTTACCTACATGTCCCCATTTACCCACCTCACCAGGAGTACCTCCGATTTGTGGTACAGGACTGCCATTACCAATTCCAGACGTTGCCGTTTGGTCTGTCCACGGCACCGAGGGTATTTACCAAGGTAATGGCCGAAATGATGATACTCCTTCGAAGGAAGGGAGTTATAATTATCCCATACTTGGACGATCTCCTTATAAAGGCGAGGTCCATGGAGCAGTTGTTGGTCGGAGTAGCACTATCTCAGGAAGTGCTACAACAGCACAGCTGGATTCTGAATATCCCAAAGTCGCAGCTGGTTCCTACGACGCGTCTGCTGTTCTTGGGTATGATTCTGGACACAGAACAGAAGAAGGTGTTTCTCCCGGAGGAGAAGGCCAAGGAGTTGTCATCTCTGGTCAGAGACCTCCTGAAACCAAAACAGGTGTCGGTGCATCACTGCACGCGAGTCCTGGGAAAGATGGTAGCTTCTTACGAAGCAATTCCCTTCGGCAGGTTCCATGCGAGGATCTTTCAGTGGGATCTGTTAGACAAGTGGTCCGGATCGCATCTTCAGATGCATCGGTTGCTCACCCTGTCCCCAAGGGCCAGGGTGTCTCTGCTGTGGTGGCTGCAGAGTGCTCATCTTCTCGAGGGCCGCAGATTCGGCATTCAGGACTGGGTCCTGGTGACCTCGGATGCAAGCCTTCGAGGTTGGGGGGCAGTCACTCAGGGAAGAAACTTCCAAGGACAATGGTCGAGTCAGGAGACTTCCCTACACATAAATATTCTGGAACTAAGGGCCATTTACAATGCTCTAAGTCAAGCAAAACCCCTGCTTCAAAACCAGCCGGTGCTGATTCAGTCAGACAACATCACGGCGGTCGCCCATGTAAACCGACAGGGCGGCACAAGAAGCAGGATGGCAAATGGCAGAAGCCACAAGGATTCTCCGATGGGCGGAGAATAACGTGATAGCACTGTCAGCAGTGTTCATTCCGGGAGTGGACAACTGGGAAGCAGACTTCCTCAGCAGGCACGACCTCCACCCGGGAGAGTGGGGACTTCATCCAGAAGTCTTCCAGCTGATTGTAAATCGTTGGGAAAGGCTACAGGTGGACATGATGGCGTCCCGCCTCAACAAAAGCTAAAAAGATATTGCGCTAGGTCAAGGGACCCTCAGGCGATAGCTGTGGACGCTCTTGTGACACCGTGGGTGTACCAGTCGGTTTATGTGTTCCCTCCTCTTCCTCTCATACCAAAGGTACTGAGGATAATAAGAAAGAGAGGAGTAAGAACTATACTCATCGTTCTGGATTGGCCAAGAGGAACTTGGTACCCGGAACTACAAGAAATGATCTCAGAGGACCCTTGGCCTCTGCCGCTCTGACAGGACCTGCTACAGCAGGGGCCCTGTCTGTTCCAAGACTTACCGCGGCTGCGTTTGACGGCATGGCGGTTGAACGCCGGATCCTGATGGAAAAGGGCATTCCGGTTGAAGTCATTCCTACGCTGATATAAGCTAGGAAGGATGTGACAGCAAAACATTATCACCGCATATGGCAAAAATATGTTGCGTGGTGTGAGGCCATGAAGGCCCCAACAGAGGAATTTCAGCTGGGTCGATTTCTGCACTTCCTACAGTCAGGAGTGACTATGGGCCTAAAATTGGGATCCATTAAAGTCCAGATTTCGGCCCTGTCTATTTTCTTTCAAAAAGAACTGGCTTCACTGCCTGAAGTTCAGACGTTTGTTAAGGGAGTGCTGCATATTCAGCCCCCTTTTGTGCCTCCAGTGGCACCTTGGGATCTCAATGTAGTGTTGGATTTCCTAAAATCACATTGGTTTGAGCCACTTCAGACCGTGGAGTTGAAGTATCTCACGTGGAAAGTGGTCATGCTTTTGGCCTTGGCTTCGGCTAGGCGTGTGTCAGAATTGGCGGCTTTGTCATGTAAAAGCCCTTATCTGATCTTCCATATGGACAGGGCAGAATTGAGGACTCGTCCCCAATTTCTCCCAAAGGTGGTATCAGCGTTTCATTTGAACCAACCTATTGTGGTGCCTGCGGCTACTCGGGACTTGGAGGATTCCAAGTTGCTGGACGTAGTCCGGGCCCTGAAAATCTATGTTTCCAGGACGGCTAGAGTCAGACAAACTGACTCGCTGTTTATCCTGCATGCACCCAACAAGCTGGGTGCTCCTGCTTCTAAGCAGACTATTGCTCTCTGGATCTGTAGCACGATTCAACTTGCACATTCTGCGGCTGGACTGCCGCATCCTAAATCAGTAAAAGCCCATTCCACGAGGAAGGTGGGCTCTTCTTGGGCGGCTGCCCGAGGGGTCTCGGCTTTACAGCTTTGCCGAGCTGCTACTTGGTCGGGATCAAACACTTCTGCAAAATTCTACAAGTTTGATACCCTGGCTGAGGAGGACCTTGAGTTTGCTCATTCGGTGCTGCAGAGTCATCCGCACTCTCCCGCCCGTTTGGGAGCTTTGGTATAATCCCCATGGTCCTTACGGAGTACCCAGCATCCACTAGGACGTCAGAGAAAATAAGAATTTACTCACCGGTAATTCTATTTCTCGTAGTCCGTAGTGGATGCTGGGAGCCCGTCCCAAGGGGGTCATTCCGAGTTGTTCGCTCTGTAAATTTCTTCGCATCGCAGCGATTTTCCGCTTAGTGCGCATGCGCAATGTCCGCATTGCGACTGCGCCAAGTAAATTTGCTATGCAGTTAGGAATTTTACTCACGGTTTTTTCTTCGTTCTGGTGATCGTAATGTGATTGACAGGAAGTGGGTGTTTCTGGGCGGAAACAGGCCGTTTTATGGGAGTGTGTGAAAAAACGCTACCGTTTCTGGGAAAAACGCGGGAGTGGCTGGAGAAACGGAGGAGTGTCTGGGCGAACGCTGGGTGTGTTTGTGACGTCAAACCAGGAACGACAAGCACTGAACTGATCGCAGATGCAGAGTAAGTCTCGAGTTACTCAGAAACTGCACAGAGATGTCTTATCGCAATATTGCGAATCTTTCGTTCGCAATTTTAAGAAGCTAAGATTCACTCCCAGTAGGCGGCGGCTTAGCGTGTGCAAAGCTGCTAAAAGCAGCTTGCGAGCGAACAACTCGGAATGACCCCCCAAGTGCGGACTTTCTGCAATACTTGTATATAGTTATTGCTTAACTATAGGGTTATTGTTCTGAGCCATCTGTTGAATGAGGCTCAGTTCTTGTTCATACTGTTAACTGGGTATAGTTATCACAAGTTGTACGGTGTGATTGGGGTGGCTGGTATGAGTCTTACCCTGGATTCCAAATCCTTTCCTAGTAATGTCAGCTCTTCCGGGCACAGTTTCCCTAACTGAGGTCTGGAGGAGGGGCATAGAGGGAGGAGCCAGTGCACACCAGATATAGTACCTAATCTTTCTTTTAAGAGTGCCCAGTCTCCTGCGGAGCCCGTCTATTCCCCATGGTCCTTACGGAGTACCCAGCATCCACTACGGACTACGAGAAATAGAATTACCGGTGAGTAAATTCTTATTATATATATATATACCAAACGAAAACAGGTGGCACTCACAGACTTGTAACTGGGTGGAAAACAAACTTCACCCCGTGAAGATATTTATTGAAAACAACAGGTAACGTTTCGGGGACGTGTCCCCTTCCTCAGACGGTCTGAGGAAGGGGACACGTCCCCGAAACGTTACCTGTTGTTTTCAATAAATATCTTCACGGGGTGAAGTTTGTTTTCCACCCAGTTACAAGTCTGTGAGTGCCACCTGTTTTCGTTTGGTACATGTCGGTGGACTGGCATGTCCACAAGGAAGGGCACCACAGCCAGCTTATTTGGAGGAGTGCCGGGGCAGTTTCTGGATATATATATATATATATATATATATATAATTTTCAATTAGGTAAGATCTAACCTTAACCAATAGAGCAAACGGACTAAATATATACGTATGTATACACATATAGATATGCACGCATATGCATACATGCATATAAATATATACATAAATATATATATACATACATGCAAAATACATGCACACACCCATAAACAACCAAATAGAACCTAATTCACCCTCCCAACCCCCACCCTAATTGTGGGATCACCCCAAATAATTTTTCATGAACATCAGCTGACATCCCATTACTAGTAATTTAGCCTAATCCTACTTAGCCCTATGGTCTAACTGATATGGTTTAATTCAACCGTATCATTCAGACCATCAGGGCTCAGGGTACCTAGTCTATATATCCAGAATGCCTCTCTCCGACACAGGATGTTAAATCTATCCCCCCCCACGTGCAGTGCTTTTAATATGTTCAATCCCTATTATTTTAACATTACTAGGTGTAGAAAGATCACACTGCCATGTGGTTGGACAAAGGATGTGTTCGCACATTTTTATTTATATTTCTCCAGTGCTCCATGAATCTTGTGTGGAGCATCTGGGTTGTGCGTCCTACATATTGCTTGCCACAGCCACACTGCACAATGTAGATCACAAAATTTGATCTACAATTGATGAAACTTTTTATTTGGAATTTATCTCCATTTTGATTTGAAACAAATTCCGTTGTTTTTCTACTTGTATGTACACGTGGAGTTCCCACATTTGTGGAAACCTGGTGGTCTGACAGGTAACCAAGCATTTCCTGTCTGTGAACCTTCTGCCTTCCTCTGAAAAAAATGACTAGTTGTTAATTTTTGTTTCAGGTTGTCCGATTTCCTGAAAACTATTTTTCCTTCAAGATTAATTGTTTTTCTAAGTACTGTATCTAATTTCAGAAGTTCCGAATTCTTTTTAATTATTTTTTTAATATCATATGAATAGTTGTTGAATTTCGTTGTAAACAAAGATTATCTATCTTCCTTATCCCCATTTCCCAAATCTCTCTTTTGATGTGTTTGTTTTATATTCACTTTCTCCATACTAAGCAATGCATCTCTCCCTATGCCTTCCACTTCCCTTAAAGCTTTCTGAAGAATTTCCTTAGGATAGCCTTGTTCCAAAAATTAATCAAAAATCAGACCCGCTTGTTTGATGAATGATTCTTGCGTTGAACAATTACGTTTGATTCTAATAAACTGCCCCTTCGGAATATTTATTTTCCATATTTTTGAATGGGAACTTTTAAAATGTAGATATCTACTCTGATCTACCGGCTTTATAAAGGTTTCCGTTATGAGTTCTCCTCCCTCTGTAGATAATGCAACATCCAAAAAGCTAATCCTCGTTTTGCTTTGATTACATGTAAATTTCAGACCATATTGGTTTTGATTTAAATTGTGAAAAAACGTGTCTATTGAATGTGCATCCCCATCCCAAATAAAAAATCATCAATAAATCTGCCGTAGAGGACGAGATTTGCGCCAAACCCGCCTCCCCACACATGCTCCTCCTCAAACCTCCCCATGTATAGGTTAGCAAAGCTCGGCGCAAATCTCGTCTCCATCACAGTCCCCCGTGTCTGTAAATATATTTTAGTGTTAAACAAAAAATAATTATGTTTCAAAATAAAATCAGTTGAATCTAGAATAAAGCCACGTAGAGAGTTGGACATCTCTCGATCCTCATCTAAATAAAATTTCACTGCTTCCAGTCCCAAATCGTGTGGAATGTTTAAATACAATGCTTCCACATCACATGTTATGAGGGAATAACCCTCTTTCCATACAACATTTTTAATTAGATTTAAAAAAATGTGGGAGTGACAGGATGTGTATTATAAAGAAACTTGAACGTCTCATCTGATATTGCACCACCACACAGAGCGTCATCAAGCAGATCTTTATATTGGCAGTCTTCGTTCTGGATGTGAGCGACGGAGAAATAGATTCCTCTGCAGACGCGATCTCCATCTGGGAGAAATACAGTCGTCATCGAGACGTTTTCACTGAAGCGACAAGTCTTTGAGGAGTGCCTCAATTAGACAGGTTGGCGTCTCGCCTCAACTAGTGATCTCAGAGATATTGTTCCAGGTCAGAGGACACTCAAGCTATAGCAGTGGTCGTCCTCGGGACACCTTGGGTATTTCAGTTGGTCTATGTGTCCCCTCCGGTTTCACTCTTCTGAAGGTGATAAATGTAAGGAGTACAAGGGTTCAGGTGATCCTTATTGTTCCCGTCTAAACGAGGAGGGCTTGGTATCCAGTTCTTCAGGATTTACTCGTAGAAGATCCCTGGCCTCTTCCTCTACGTGAGGATCTGTTACAACAAGATCAAAACTTACCGCGGCTGCGTTTGATGGCGTGGCGGTTGAACGCCATATCCTAAACAATAAGGACTTTCCCAGTGAAGTCTTTTCCACACTTCTTCGGGCTAGAATGGAAGTAACGGCAAAGCCTTACCACCGTGTTTGGAGAAAATGTGTGTCTTGGTGTGAATCCAAGAAGGCTACTACGGAAGAGTTCAGCTGGGTCGTTCTCCATTCTTTGCAAGCAGGTGTGGGTGCAGGCCTAAAGTTAGTCTCCATTTCAGTGCGTTTTTGACCTTATAAATTTTCTTTCGAGAAAGAATTGGCAACCTTTCTGGAAGTCCGGACCTTCGTGGAAGGAGTACTGCACATCCAACCTCCATTTGTGCCCCCACTGGCACCATGGGACCTTGACGTGGTGTTACATTTTCTTGTGTCATAATGTTTGGAACCTCTATGAAAGGTTGTGTTTAAATTTCTCTCTTGGAGAGTGGTCATTCTTTTGGCTTTGGCGTCCTCAGGGCAGATGGCGGAAGTAGCGGCTGGGTCTCTCAAGAGCCCCTGTTTGATCTACCAAGTGGATAGAGCGGAATTGAGAACTCGGATAATAGTTCTGCCAAAAGTGGTTTCGGTGTTTCCCAGAAACCTGCCTATTGGATGCCTGTGGTTGTTTAAGCATTGGCTGATTCAAGGTCTCTCAATGTAGTCAGGGCTTTGAATATTTATATCGCCAATTTGGCTTAGATTGGGGAAACAGAGGCTCTGTTTGTCCGGTATGCCCCAGCGTGATTGGGGCGCCTGCATCTCTGCAGTCTGTTACACGATAGATCTGTGATACTATTCGGTGTGCTCGTTTTATGGCTGGATTGCCATTACCGAAGTCGGTGGTGACCCATTCTACTAGGTAGATGGGCTCTTCTTGGGCAGATGCCCGAGGAGTCTCGCCGGCTCAACTTTGCCGAGCGATTCTTGGTCGGGTTCAAACACTTTGGCTACGCTATACAAGTTTGATACCCTGGCTGATGGGGACCTCATGTTTGCTCAATTGGTGCTGCAGAGTCGTCCGCACTCTCCCGCCCGGTCTGGAGCTTTGGTATAAACCCCATGGTCCTTACGGAGTCCCCAGCATCCTCTAGGACGTAGGAGAAAATAGGATTTTAATACCTACCGGTAAATCCTTTTCTCTTAGTCCGTAGAGGATGCTGGGCGCCCGTCCCAGTGCGTACTGTGTCTGCAGTTATTGGTTATGGTTACGCTCTTTTGGTGTTTCTTTTCTATCAGGCTATTGCTGACGTTGGGCATGCCATGGCATGCGGTGTCTTTTTATTGGTTGTGTTGACACACTGATTGTGTTACATATTCTCTCAGCATGTGGCTGTGTATTGTTCATGCCGTAGGTTGGTATTCTCTTGAATGCCACGTTCTGCGGTATGTTCATGGTGTGAGCTGGTATGACACTCACCATGTTTAAACAGTAGATTCTTTCCTCAAAATGTCTGTCTCCCTGGGCACAGTTTTCTAACTGAGGTCTGGAGGAGGGGCATAGAGGGAGGATCCAGTTCACACCCATTCAAAGTCTTATAGTGTGCCCTTGTCTCCCACGGATCCCGTCTATACCCCATGGTCCTTAAGGAGTCCCCCGCATTCTCTACGGACTAAGAGAAAAGGATTTACCGGTAGGTATTAAAATCCTATTTTTTTTCTTCAGGGTCCATAGACGCCACAGGATTATCACAATGTTTATGTGATTTGGAACAAATCGGGCACCAAACAGTTAAAGCTTTTCGGTCCCAGAATGCACTGGGTCCTCCTCACCTATAACCCCTCCCCAGCCCCAGGCCATTCAGTTTTGTTATGGTGCCGACAGGAGACCGCTGCTGCAGCCTCAAGCTTTTTTATGTACCAGAGCCGACAGCGTCGGGTGGCTGATGGACAATGGTGCTGCTGCTCCATTACTCCCGCCGGCGCTGTGACACTGGTAATGAGGTCCAGTGTTTCAGTGGATGCCAGTAAAACATATGCTAGCTATTGCTTTTCCGGGCCCAAGACTGGATTCTGACTAAAGTGGAAGGTAAGTGGCAGTTTGAGGCCTACTGAGTCTGGAGGCGCTGATTGTGGAAACCGAATCGCACATGTCTTCCACTAGCCCACCAGGGCATAATACTAGCACGGGGACGCTTGCATGCTGATAGCCCTGGGGGGGAATATTAGCATAGGGGAGGTAGGCTTTCCCTGTTAGCCCCTCCCCCAGCCCAGGGCATGATTCTTTGAGAGTTTTCCCGCTTTTAATGGACTGTAAAATACTACCCTCCTCCTCCTAACCCCAGTAAGGCACTCAGATATTGCTGGCTTCAGAGGTCTCAGGAGGTCGGGTCTAGTCACCCATACCTTTCCATGGGGACAGGTTATATACAGCACTTATCCTACAAATCTTTAAGGTTTGCATATTTGAGTCAGTGGCCAGTGTTATATGCATTGTGTGTGACTTGTTGCTAGTTACTGCTGTTTGTGTTCAAACTCTGCTGTTAAGAGTTATGTTATACCTCACATTTTACTTGTAATTTGTTAGTTGTGTCACATTTGCATATTATTATTATAGTTGCACTCTACATGTGTGGGGCAAGGCCTGTAAGGACAAAGTGGAGTTTTGGGCGCCTGTACTGGTTTCTTGCAGGACCTGCTCAGTCAAGTTAGACTAGCAGGAGTTTGTGCAAGATGGTCTCTATTTGAGGTGTTATGCTGCACCATCACTCGCTACGGTGACTCTAGCACCTGTCCTAGAACCACCATGGGTGGCTTCTTTGTCTTAGGTATTGACTCAGTTAGTAGAACGCTTGCCCATGGCTACTCTGACTCTACAACAGGGGTTGCCTCAACAGTCTCAGGCTTCATTGTTGGCCCACCCCTGTGCAACCTCCTTGGATGGACATGTTTTCACTGTCTGTCCAGAGTCTAGCTCAGACATCAGTCGTCTTTAAAGATATGTTACAGACCAGGGGCCGCTAAAGCGTCCAGATGAGTTACACCCTCATCTCAGTCAGCGCAGACCTCGGAACCTGAGACTTATTCTGATAAGGAGGAAGACGATGCCTCAGACTCTGGTTCTTGTTCAGAACAGTGTACTAGGGTGAATATTCCTGCCTTAGTCAGGACAATCAAGGCTATACTTGACATAGAGGAGGAAGTACCAGCTTCTAGACATAAGTGTCCTATCTTTAAATGACAAAGGGTCGTAAAGGAGGAGTTCCCTCAGTCAGATCAGCTCACTGAGCTCATGCGTGAGGCCTGGAGCAGTTCAATCAAGAAGTTTCAGTTACCAAAAAAGCTGGCTTCTATATGTCCGCTCCCGGTTAGAGAATGTACAAAGTGGGAGGTTCCCCTATCTGAAGATGCCCATATAGCTCGGCTAGTGAAAATCTCTACATTGGCCATACCTTCTACATCCTTTCATAAGGATGCAGCGGATAGGAAAATAGAGATTTTCCTCAGAACCATTTTTTCTGAGGCAGGTGCTATTACTCGCCCAGCTATGGCTACTGCTTAGGTAGCAAAAGCCATTGAGGACTGGGTAGATGCACTGGAGGGCAGTGTCTCTGCGGAAGCTACCCTGGAACAGCTCCAATATATTTATTTTATTAAAGAGGCAGCCTCATATATTGGGAAAGCATCCCTGGATACAGGAATATTTAATTCCAAAGTATCAGCAACATCTGTAGCTGCTAGAAGGGTGCTCAGGCTTCGCCCTTAGAGGACCGATTCTGATTCCAAGAAAGCATTGAAATCATTGGGGGTCATTCCGAGTTGATCGTACCTGTGCTAAATTTAGCACAGCTACGATCTTCTTCCCTGACATGCGGGGGGACGCCCAGCACAGGACTAGCCCGCCCCGCATGTCAGTCCGGCCCTCCCTCGCAGAAGTGCAAAGGCATCGCACAGCGGCGATGCCTTTGCACTTCAAGAGTAGCTCCCGGCCAGCGCAGCTTTAGCGTGCTGGCCGGGAGCTACTTATCGCTCCTCGGCCCGCAGCGGCTGCGTGTGACGTCACACAGCCGCTGCAGGCCGCCCCCCATTCGGTCCGGCCACGCCTGCACTGGCCGAACCAAACCCACGAAACGGCAGCCAACCACCGCCATTCCGCCCCCTCCCGCCCAGTTATCCCCTCTGCCTGTCAATCAGGCAGAGGCAATCGCATCCCTGCTACCGCCTTCGGCCGTCTGGCATGTGCCGGCGCACTATGGCGCCGGCGCATGCGCAGCAGGGACCCGTGCGCTCTGCTGCATTAAAACGCTGCGAGCGAACAGGTCAGAATGACCCCCATTGCCTCTTACAGGAGAGATTTTGTTTGTCTCTGGGCTAGACAAAATGGTAGCTACTGTACCAGCTTCCAAAACAGCCTTCCTGACATCATCTTTTAGCCCTTTCGGCTGCAGGGAAAAGCCAAGGGGTAGACTTTTCCAAGTCAGTTCAGTTTCCATAAGGGTAAACCAAGAGCAAAGCAATATTGGTCTGCCAGACGTTTTGCTTCTAAACTGGATGACAAATCTTCTGCCTGACAGAACAAGCCTCCTTCTGGGAGACCCCGGAGTGGGAGACCGACTTCTTCACTTTACAGAGGCCTGGCATCATACTACCACAGACACCTGAGTGCAGGAAGTGGTCTCTCACAGATACGTTCTCACATTATAGAGACATCCTCCACAGCACTTGCAGAACCTCTCAGGGCATTGGCTCTGCAAAAGGTAATTCATGCCCTTCTACAGTCAAGAGTTATAATGCCAGTTTCTCTTACGTCCTAGAGGATGCTGGGGACTCCGTAAGGACCATGGGGTATAGACGGGCTCTGCAGGAGACATGGGCACTCTAAAGACTTTATATGGGTGTGCACTGGCTCCTCCCTCTATGCCCCTCCTCCAGACCTCAGTTAGATCCTGTGCCCAGAGGAGACTGGATGCACTGCAGGGGAGCTCTACTGAGTTTCTCTGAAAAGACTTTTGTTAGGTTTTTTATTTTCAGGGAGCACTGCTGGCAACAGGCTCCCTGCATCGTGGGACTGAGGGGAGAGAAGCAGACTTACTTAAATGATAGGCTCTGCTTCTTAGGCTACTGGACACCATTAGCTCCAGAGGGTCGGAACGCAGGTCTCACCCTCGCCGTTCGTCCCGGAGCCGCGCCGCCGTCCTCCTCACAGAGCCGGAAGATAGAAGCCGGGTGAGTATGAGAAGAAAGAAGACTTCAAAGGCGGCAGAAGACTTCAGATCTTCTATGAGGTAACGCTGCGCGCCATTGCTCCCACTTTAACACACATACTGGCGGCACTGTATGGGTGCAGGGCGCAGGGGGGGTGCCCTGGGCAGCAATTATTAAACCTCTAGGGACACTGGCATAGTTATATACTGGGTAGACAGTATATTACAAAAAACCCCGCCAGTATAAAGATTTGAGCGGGATCGAAGCCCGCCGGTGAGGGGGCGGAGCTTGATTCAGCACTAATTGATCAGCACTAACCAGCGCCATTTTCTCCACAGCACGCTGCAGAGAAGCTGGCTCCCCGGACTCTCCCCTGCTGAACACAAGTACAGAGGGCAAAAAGAGGGGGGGGGGGGCCACATTTATTTGGCGCAGTGAGTATATTTTTATAAAAGCGCTGTACTGACTAGGATTTTATTCCAGTGTCCGGTGGCGCTGGGTGTGTGCTGGCATACTCTCTCTCTGTCTCTCCAATGGGCCTTATTGGGGGACTGTCTCCATATAGATATATATCCCTGGGTGTGTGGGGGTGTCGGTACGTGTGTGTCGGCATGTCTGAAACGGAAGGCTCATCTAAGGAGGAGGGGGAGCATATGTGGTGTCTCTGTCGGCGATGCCGACACCTGATTGGTTGGATATGTGTAATGTTTTAAATGCAAATGTGTCTTTATTACATAAGAGATTGGACAAAGCAGAGTCCAGGGTAGTAACAGGGAGTCAATCCATGGCTTTGGCTGCGTCACAGGGCCCTTCAGGGTCTCAGAAACGTCCCCTGTCCCACGTAGCAGACACTGATACCGACACGGATTTTGACTCCAGTGTCAACTACGATGATGCGAGGTTACACCCTAGGGTGGCCAAAAGTATTCATTATATGATTATTGCTATAAAAGATGTTTTGCATATCACAGATGACCCCTCTGTCCCTGACACGATGGTATGCATGTTTAAGGAAAATAAACCTGAGGTAACCTTTCCCCCGTCTTATGAGCTGAACGCCTTATTTGGAAAGGCTTGGGAGACTCCAGACAAGAAACTGCAGATTCCCAAGAGAATTCTTATGGCGCACCCTTTCCCCGCGCAGGACAGGGTACGGTGGGAATCTTCACCCAGGGTGGACAAGGCTTTAACGCGCTTGTCCAAAAAGGTGGCGCTACCATCTCCAGACACGGCAGCCCTCAAGGATCCTGCTGATCGCAGACAGGAGACTACCTTAAAATCAATTTATACACATACGGGTGCCTTGCTCAGACCAGCGGTAGCGTCGGCATGGGTATGTAGCGCAGTAGCGGCGTGGGCAGATATATTGTCATCTGACATTGACACCCTAGATAGGGATACCATTTTATTGACCTTGGGTCAAATTAAAGACGCAGCCTTATATATGAGAGACGCTGCGAGAGACGTTAGGCTGTTAGGTTCAAGAGCCAACGCCATGGCTGTTTCTGCTAGGCGAGCCCTGTGGACCCGCCAATGGACGGGGGATGCTGATTCAAAGAGACATATGGAAGTTCTACCTTACAAGGGTGAGGTCTTATTTGGGGAGGGTCTTGAGTACCTGGTTTCCACGGCTACCGCGGGTAAATCTTCTTTTTTGCCTTATGTTCCCCCACAGCAAAAGAAGACACCACAATATCAGATGCAGTCCTTTCGGTCGCATAAGTCCAGAAGAGGTCGGGCTCTTCCTTCCTCACCAGAGGTAAGGGTAGAGGGAAAAGAATGCCTGCGACGGCTAGTTCCCAGGAGCAGAAGTCCTTCCCGGCTTCTACGAAATCCACCGCATGACGCTGGGGCTCCGCTGAGGGAGTCCGCGCCGGTGGGGGCACGTCTTCGACTCTTCGGCCAGGTCTGGGTTCTGTCAGACGTGGATCCTTGGGCAATGGAAATTATATCCCAAGGCTACAAACTGGAATTCGAAGAGGTGCCTCCTCAACGATTTTTCAAGTCGGCCTTGCCAGCTTCTCCCCCAGAGAGGGAAATAGTTTTAGCTGCACTTCAAAAGCTGTATCAACAGCAAGTGATTATCAGGGTTCCCCTAGTGCAACAGGGAAAAGGGTACTATTCAAACCCTGTTTGTGGTCCCGAAACCGGATGGCTCAGTCAGACCCATTCTCAATCTAAAATCCCTAAACCTGTACTTAAAAAAGTTCAAATTCAAGATGGAATCACTCCGGGCAGTGATCTCCAGCCTGGAAGGGGGGGATTTTATGGTGTCACTAGACATAAAGGATGCATAACTTTATGTCCCCATGTATCCCTCTCATCAGGCGTACCTGAGATTCGCGGTACAGGACTGTCATTACCAGTTTCAGACGTTGCCGTTTGGGATTTCCACAGCCCCGAGGAATTTCACCAAGGTAATGGCGGAAATGATGGTGCTCCTGCAGGGAGTCACAATTATCCCGTACTTGGACGAACTCCTGATAAAAGCGAGATCGAGAGATCAATTGATGAAAAGCGTGTCACAGTTGATTCCAACGACTCGGCTATCTTTCTTAGGCATGATACTGGAGCCGGAACAGAAGAGGGTTTTTCTCCCAGTGGAAAAAGCCCGGGAACTCCAGAACATGGTCAAAAACCTGCTAAAACCAAAAAGAGTGTCAGTCCATCAATGCACTCGAGTACTGGGAAAAATGGTGGCGGCCTACGACAAGTGGCGTATCTTCTTCACGACCTACCGGTTCTGATTCAATCAGACGACGTCACAGCCGTGGCTTATGTAAACCGCCAAGGCGGGACAAGGAACAGAGTGGCAATGGCGGAAGCCACCAGGATTCTTCGCTAGGCGGAAAATCACGTAAGCGCGCTGTCAGCTGTCTTCATTCCGGGAATAGACAACTGGGAAGCAGACTTCCTCAGCAGACATGATCTCCATCCAGGAGAGTGGGGACTTCATCAAGAAGTTTTTGCAGAGATAACAAGTCATTGGGGACTTCCTCTAATAGACGTGATGGCGTCACGCCTCAACAAGAAGCTTCGGAGGTATTGTGCCAGGTCAAGGGACCCTCAGGCAGTAGCGGTGGATGCCCTGGTGACACCATGGGTGTTTCAGTCGGTCTATGTGTTCCCTCCTCTTCCGCTCATCTCAAAAATATTGAGAATCACAAGACGCAAAAGTGTGCAGACAATACTCATTGTTCCAGATTGGCCTTGAAGGGCCTGGTATTCAGATCTTCAGGTAATGCTCACAGAAGATCCGTGGCATCTTCCTCTCAGGGAGGACCTTTTGCAGCAGGGGCCCTGCGTGTTCCAAGACTTACCGTGGTTACGTTTGACGGCATGGCGGTTGAACAGCAAATCCTAGCTGGGAAAGGTATTCCGGAGGAAGTCATCCCTACTCTGATAAAGGCTAGGAAGGAGGTGATGGCGAAACATTATCACCGTATCTGGAGGAAGTATGTATCTGGGTGTGAAGCCAAGAATGCTCCTACGAAAGTTTCCATCTGGGCCGTTTTCTCCACTTTCTACAGACAGGAGTGGAATGGGGCTAAAGTTAGGCTCCATTAAGGTACAGATTTCGGCCTTATCAATTTTCTTTCAAAAGGAATTGGCTTCTCTCCCAGAAGTCCAGACTTTTGTAAAGGGAGTGCTGCGCATCCAGCCTCCTTTTGTGCCCCCAGTGACACCATGGGACCTTAACGTGGTGTTACAGTTCCTAAAATCTCACTGGTTTGAACCTCTTCAAACGGTTGACTTAAAATTTCTCACTTGGAAAGTGGTTATGTTGTTGGCCTTGGCGTCTGCAAGGCGGGTGTCCGAATTGGCTGCTTTATCTCACATTTTCCATGTGGATAGAGCAGAGTTGAGGACTCATCCTCAATTTTTGCCTAAGGTGGTTTCATCGTTTCATATGAACCAACCTATTGTGGTACCTGTGGCTACGGGTGACTTGGAGGATTCCAAGTCCCTTGATGTAGTCAGGGCCTTAAAAATGTATGTAGCCAGGACGGCTCGGATTAGGAAAACAGAGGCACTGTTTGTCCTGTATGCTGCCAACAAGGTTGGCGCTCCTGCTTCTAAGCAGACTATTGCTCGCTGGATCTGTAACACGATTCAGCAGGCTCATTCTGCGTCTGGATTGCCGTTACCAAATTCGGTAAAGGCCCATTCCACTAGGAAGGTGGGCTCTTCTTGGGCGGCTGCCCGAGGCGTCTCGACATTACAGCTTTGCCGAGCGGCGACTTGGTCGGGTTCAAACACTTTTGCAAAATTCTACAAGTTTGATACCCTGGCTGATGAGGACCTCATGTTTGCTTAATCGGTGCTGCAGAGTCATCCGCACTCTCCCGCCCAGTCTGGAGCTTTGGTATAATCCCCATGGTCCTTACGGAGTCCCCAGCATCCTCTAGGAAGTAAGAGAAAATAAGATTTTAAACCTACCGGTAAATCTTTTTCTCCTAGTCCGTAGAGGATGCTGGGCGCCCGTCCCAGTGCGGACATATTTCTGCAAGGCTTGTATATAGTTATTGCTTACATAAGGGTTATGTTACAGTTAATATCAGTCTTTGGCTGATGCTGTTTTGTTCATACTGTTAACTGGTTGCGTATGTTCCATGTTATACGGTGTGGATGGTGTGGGCTGGTATGAATCTTGCCCTTAGATTAACAAAAATCCTTTCCTCGTACTGTCCGTCTCCTCTGGGCATAGTTCTTTAACTGAGGTCTGGAGGAGGGGCATAGAGGGAGGAGCCAGTGCACACCCATCTAAAGTTCTTTAGAGTGCCCATGTCTCCTGCGGAGCCCGTCTATACCCCATGGTCCTTACGGAGTCCCCAGCATCCTCTACGGACTAGGAGAAAAAGATTTACTGGTAGGTTTAAAATCTTATTTTTGTCACTTCAACAACGGGCAGAGTTTTACTCCACACTGTTCCTAGTCAGCAAACCAAATGGCTCTTTTCTACCCATTCTCTACCTGAGGGCTCTCAACAAGTTTGTTAGAGTGCCCAGGTTTCACATGGAAACCCTTCATTCCATTGTCCTGGCATTGGAACCTGGGTATTTTATGGCTTCCCTGGACATTCAGGATGCATACCTGCATGTACCTATCAATGCCACCCATCAGCTTTACCCCAGCTTTGTCATTCTTCATCAGCATTATCAGTTTCAGGTGCTGCCCTTCGGACTCTCTACGGCCCCTCGGGTCTTTACCAAGATGCGCAAGTATCATTATCATTACTGTATTGACTGTCTTGCATTGATACACTTTTACACATTGTACTATCTATTACTGTTCTGTTGTTGAATATTGTTTCTCTTCACAGCTAGACTTTAGTACCAATACCGTATTGCATTGTGTTTTCTGAAGGTAACACTGAGTTAGACCTTACAAACAAGATGGGTGGGGCTGTGATTGAGAATCTCACTCAGTGCATGTCGTGCAAGATGTATGCTCACCTGGAGCTACCATCCCAGTGTGAATACATCTGCGCAAGGTGTGAGCGAACGGCTGCCCTAGAAGCTCAGGTAACCTATCTAGAGCAAACTGTTAAGGGGGGTACTCACGGAGCGATTGATGCTTAAAATCTAAGCAATCTGACTAGATTCCTTAGATTTTAAGCCTGATCGCTCCATGTGTACCCCCTACAGCGTTAGCGATGCGCAGCCCCGCGCATCGCTATCGCTGGTGCTAGATTGGCCTGCCGTGCAGGCCAATTTAGCGGGTCGCTCATTTCACCCGCTGGGGGAAATGAGCTGCCCCCCCCTCCCCGTCTTCCCCCGCACGCTCAACACACATCGCGCTGTGCTGAGCGGCGGGAGAGATGTGTGCTGAGCGGTTCGCTCAGCACACATCTCTCCCGCATCGGCCAGTGAGTACTGGCCTTTACAAGAATGAGAGATATTCACAATCTCGAGCAAAGCTTAGATAGAACTGTGGAGGAGTTGCAGGGGGGGACACTGGTAGAGGAGGATGAGAACAACCAGGTAGCCAGCTGGGTCATGGTCAGAAGGAATAAAAAGAGGGGGAGACAGGACATCTCTGAACTGCCAAACCCCAATAAATTTGCACCATTGGACGAAGATTCTGTGGATGGCAGTGAGGAAATGGTGGAGCCGGAGCAGACTGTTCCCTCTAGCAAACGGAGGAGCGATCCCTCCGGCAAAGATGGGAAAAAAGAAAGTCACGTAAACAAGGCCCTCATTCCGAGTTGTTCGCTCGCAAGCTGCTTTTAGCAGCTTTGCACACGCTAAGCCGCCGCCTACTGGGAGTGAATCTTAGCTTATCAAAATTGCGAACGAAAGATTAGCAGAATTGCGAATAGACACTTCTTAGCAGTTTCTGAGTAGCTCCACACTTACTCGGCATCTGCGATCAGTTCAGTCAGTTTCGTTCCTGGTTTGACGTCACAAACACACCCAGCGTTCGCCCAGACACTCCTCCGTTTCTCCAGCCACTCCCGCGTTTTTCCCAGAAACGGTAGCGTTTTTTCGCACACACCCATAAAGCGGCCAGTTTCCGCCCAGAAACACCCACTTCCTGTCAATCACATTACGATCACCAGAACGAAGAAAAAACCTCGTAATGCCGTGAGTAAAATACCTAACTGCATAGCAAATTTACTTGGCGCAGTCGCACTGCGGACATTGCGCATGCGCATTAGCGACTAATCGCTCCGTTGCGACAAAAAAATAACGAGCGAACAACTCGGAATGACCCCCCAAGTCAGATTGTGGTGTTAGGGGATTCTATTATCAGGAAGACAGAAAGGACAATCTGCTACCGAGACCGTGATCGCCGTACAGTCTGTTGTTTTCCGGGTGCTCGGGTACAACACATTGCGGACCAAGTAGAAAGATTGTTGGGAGGGGCTGGGAATGACCCTGCGGTCTTGGTGCACGTTGGCACAAATGACAAAGATAGTGGTAGGTAGGATTTCCTTAAGAAAGACTACAGGGACTTACAGTAGGCCAGAAATTTAAGGCAAGGACATCTAGGGTAATATTCTCCGAAATATTACCTGTGCCACGTGCTAGCCAAGGGAGGCAGAGGGAGATTAGGGAGGTAAATGTGTGGCTTAGAGACTAGTGTAGGAAAGAGGGGTTTGTGTTCCTGGAACACTAGGCGGACTTCTCAGCCAGGTGCCATCTTTTTTGCCACGATGGATTGCACCTGAATGAGGAGGGGGCAAGAGTACTGGGGGGAAGGAGGGTTTAGCTAGAAATTGTGGGTCAAGTAGTGAGAACAGTAAGGATGGAGGTAGCAAGCTGAAAGTGGGGAGGGAAAGAGCAGCTGGCAATGGTGTTAACGACGGTATTACCAAGGGTATTGCCACAATAATAACTATAATTGTGAGTCACCAATATTGTATATAGAAGATGATGTGTTTAGCATAAGAGGAAATACTTATCTTAATTGTATGTGTGTAAACAAGAGAAGCCTTACAGGAATAAAGGGGGAACTAGAAGTCCTTGCAGCAAGCAAACAGTATGATATAATAGGCATTACCGAAACTTGGTGGGACAAATCTCCTGATTGTACAGTCATCTGGAGGGTTATACGCTGTTCAGGAGAGACAGATTAGATAAGCGGGGCGGAGGGGTATGTCTTTACGTAAAGCCATTTTTAAAACCTGATATACGGGAAGATATTCACGAGGGGAATGCCAATACTTTTGAGACTTTGGGGGGTCATTCCGAGTTCATCACTCGCTAGCAACTTTTTGCGGCGCTGCGATCAGGTCAAAACTCGGCAAAACTTTGTATGCGTATGCACCGCAATGCGCAGGCGCGGCGTACGGGTACAAAGCGGATCATTGCTGGGCGATGGATTTAACAAAGAATCCATTCACACAGCCGATTGCAAGGAGATTAACAGGAAGAAGGCGTTTATGGGTGTCAACTGACCGTTTTCAGGGAGTGTTTGGAAAAACGCAGGCGTGTACAAGCGTTTGCAGGACAGGTGTCTGACATAAATTCTGGGCAAGAACAGGCTGAAGTGATCGTAAGGGCTGAGTGAGTTCAGACCTACTCAGAAACTGCACAAACTGTTTTTGTAGTGTTCGGCTGCAAAAGCGTTCACACACTTGCAAAGCTAAAATACACCCCCCCCGTGGGCAGTGACTATGCATTTGCTTGGCTGCAAAAAAGTTGCTAGCGGGCGATCAACTCGGAATGACTCCCTTTATGGATAGAAATTGCATGCGGGGGAAAGGGAACTAAAAAGATACTTTTAGGGCTATGTTACAATTCGCCTGGTATTAATGTGTCTGATGAGGAATTGTTACTGAAGCAAATTGAAAAAGTGGCAGGATTAGGAGACGTTATAGTGATGGGAGATTTTAGCTATCCTGAAATTAATTGGACCAATGATTCATATGATACTGCTAGCGTTAATAGGTTTTTAAACACACTAAATGATCACTACTTACTTCAACTAATTGAGGAACCAACTAGGTACAATGCAATCTTAGACCTGTTATTAACAAATAATGGGGAATTGATATAAAATATTACCGTAGGAGAGCCCATGGGAAACCGCGACCACAATATTGTCACATTCAATATTAGTTTTCATAAGCAGCCCTATATAGGCTCAACTAGGACTCTAAACTTTAGTAAAGCCAACTTTGACATGATGAGGAAAGCTTTAAGGGACATTGAATGGGAAAAAAAATTTTAAGGAAAAAATACTTCAGAGAAATGGGAGGTACTAAAAACACTGCTCGATAATTATACTTGTAAATTTATTTCCATGGGCAGCAAACAATGGAGCAATAATTCCAAACCTATGTGGCGTAACAAAAAGATTAAGAAACTAATGGGCAAAAAGAGGCGAGCATTCAAAAAAAAAATATCAGACGGGAAAGCGGAGTCATTCCAGTACTATAAGGATTGTAACAAAATATGCAAAAAATAAATAAGAGCGGCTAAAGTAGAAACTGAAAAGCTAGTAGCAAAGGAACGTAAATCAATCAGTTTTTTAAATACATTAACAGCAAAAGATTAAAGAAGGAGAGAATTGTCCCTTTAAAGTACAAGCTGAGCGTCTTAATCAAAGACGATAATGACATAGCTAAAAAACTAAATGAGTTTTTCTCATCTGTATTCACAAGAGAGGACCAGATGCCAGGTTTAGAACATAACCTCAGCAACGCTAATGTCCCACTGTTAAGTGCTTATTTAAGTGAGGAAGTAGTCTGTGACCGATTAAAAAAAATTAAGATTAATAAGTCACCTTGTTCCCGATGAAATTCACCCAAGGGTTCTCATGGAGCTACACTCCGAACTAGCAAGACCGCTATTTTTGATTTTCAATGACTCACTTACATCAGGCATGTTTCCGAAAGACTGGTGTATAGTGGAAGTTGTGCCAATCTTCAAAAGGGGAAGCAAATCTGAACCAGGTAATTATAGACCAGTAAGTCTTACATCTATAGTGAGGAAAGTACTTGAAGGTGTTTTAAGGGATTGTATACAGAATTTCCTTGACGCCAATAAGGTTAATAATAGGAACCAACATGGATTTGTTAAGGATAGATCATGCCAAACAAACTAATTAGCTTTTATGAAACAGTGTGAACCTAGATCATGGTAAGGAGGTGGATGTAATCTTTATTGACTTTGCTAAAGCTTTTTACACAGTACCGCACATGAGACTTAAGTATAAGCTACAAGAACTGGGGCTAGGAAGCACAATATGCACTTGGGTTAGAAATTAGTTGGATAATAGGGAGCAGCGAGTTGTGGTAAATGGAACTTTTTCAAATTGTACTAAAGTACTAAGTGGCATGCCACAACGGTCTGTACTTGGACCACTATTGTTCAACATTTTCTTAAATGATCTAGCAGTAGGTCTTGAGAGCATGGTGTCAATTTTTGCAGACGTTACCAAACTGTGGAAGATTATAAATTTGGTTGGATGCTGAGTCTCTTCAGAACGACTTATTTAAACTGGAAGCATGGGCAGCAAAATGGGGAATGAGGTTCAATACAGACAAGTGTATGGTAATACACTTGGGTAGCAAGAACAAAAATACCACCTACATACTAAATGGGGTAAAACTAGGGTATTCTGTACTGGAAAAAGACTTAAGTGTTCACATAGTTAACAAACTTAGCAGTAGTAACCAAAGTAGGATTGCAGCAAAGAAGGCAAATAAGGTATTAGCATACATAAAGCGGGAACATTGATGCAAGGGATGAGTGTGTTATACTCCCATTATATTAATCCCTAGTGAGGCCACATCTCAAATGCTGTGCACAATTTTGGGCACCATACTTCAAAAAAGATATCTTGGAACTAGAAAAGGTTCAGAGATGGGCAACCAAATTGATTAAGGGGATGGAGATGCTAGAATATGAGGAAATGCTTGATAGGCTAGGCATGTTCACACTGGAAAAGAGGAGATTAAGAGGGGACATGATTCACATTTACAAATATATAAGGGGACAATACACAGAGCTTGCGGAGGATTTGTTTTTGGTAAGATCAACGCAAAGGACACATGGACATCTGCTTAGGTTAGAGAAGAGGAGATTTCGCACACAGAGACAAAAAGGTTTCTTCACAGTAAGGACATACGTATTTGGAATTCCCTGCCTGAGAGAGTAGTAATGGCGGACTCATTATATTTAAGAATGGGCTAGATACATTTCTAATGGATAAGGCTATAAAGGGTTATGGTGGGTAGATCACGTACTGTAGTAAAAAAAAAAAAAGGAATAAACATAATGGTCGACATTCACAACAGATAAAATTAGTCCTAAAAATAATACAGTGTAGGAGATCACTAATAGGTTGATCTCGATGGACAAATTGTCTTTTTTTCAACCTCAGAAAATAGTTGCCTTACCAGACACCAAGGCCGTCTTGACATAATGAACTGGCATCAGGGAGTTTGTGTGGCTGATCTATATAGGAAATTCAGGTGCTGCTTACAGCTGCTGTAACAACTAAAAAGCTGCAGATACTGAGACCAGATTGCTGAAGCACCAGAGCAGAGAGTGACACCCCGGGCATGAAACAGAAACTGCACGGATTGTGACAGCAGGCTTTTCAAGTCTCCTTAGGAGCATGGTGGCATACTGTCCAGGACTGACGAGGTTTAGACTTAGCCTGTTTGTGAGAGGAGCACTGCATACGAGAAGAGGTTTGGCCTCGTAACTTTCCCTGCGGATGAAAAGTATGAAAGGACTGTTTAGACTTTGGCAATGTAGAAGGCAAAAAGGCTGTCCTGGATGCCGAAACAGTAGCCACAATCTAATCTAGTTGAACCCCAAAAAGGATCTCTCCTGAAAATGGCAAGGCCTCTAAAGCTTTCTTAGATTCACTATCCGCGAGCCAGGAAGGAAACCACAAGGATCGTCTGGCTGCTACTGATGAGGCCAGAATCTTAGAGGCAAAGGCTCCCGAATCTAGAGCTGCTTCTTTTAAATATGTAGCCACCTCTTTTAAATTAACCACTATGGACATAAGGTCTGACTTCTGATTATTCGACATTAAGGCTTCCTCCAAAGCATCAGCCTGGGACCCCATTGCCTTGGATACCCAGGCTGAAGCAAAGGCCAGACAGATAGCTGCTCTAGCATCAGAATATATAGTTTAATGAAGTGTTGCAATCCTTGAGAGAAGTGACATCTGGAATAGGTAGAGTGGTCACTTTAACCAGCCTTGCTATATGAGTATCGACCAGCGGTGGTAATTCCCATGTTTTCCTTTCTGCCTCGTCCATAGGATAGAAAGAGGTGACATGCCTGGTCACAAGGAGATTCTTATTTGGATGAGACCACGGTTCTTTGAAGAGGACCTCTAACTGTCCAGAAGGAGGAAACACAGCTATGTCCTTCTTTTTACTCTTAAAAAGAGGTGCCTCTGTAGCCAATGGCAGGTCAGAATCCTTAATTTGTAACGTTGTTTTGACTGCTTTAATTAAAGTGTCCACTATTGCCTGGGTCATATGGTCATCGTAGACAGATGATGTGTCAATCTCCAAGGTTAGGGAGTCTACGTCCTCCTCTGAAGACTCCTCTGACTGGGAATCATCTGACTGCAATAAACTAGGCACCTGTTTTTTGAGTTCCTTGGGCTGCGAGTTTGAAAGATGGCTTCGGCCAGATTATCATGAGGTGAGTATCCCACTTTATATTTGATCAAACTAATTTTGACAAAATTGTTATACAAATACTAACTGGGGTTGCTAGAATATCAAAATATTGAATTAAAATGAATTGTAATGTTTTGTTGTAAGAGCTACAATGCTTGCAAATCATTGTTCATTAGGATGGACATTTTGGGGGTTACTTTTTTCGGGCTCCTTAGGGCCTCATTTGTCTACTTTAGCAGTGTCATCATTGAGATATAGGTCATAGAGGGTTAACTTGCTAATATTTTTTTCCAAAACCACTCAGAAAATAGGATTTTAATTACCTACTGGTAAATTCTCGTAGTCCGTAGAGGATGCTGGGGTCCACATTAGTACCATGGGGTATAGACGGGTCCACTAGGAGCCACTGGCACTTTAAGAGTTTAATAGTGTGGGCTGGCTCCTCCCTCTATGCCCCTCCTACCAGGATCAGTCTAGAAACTGTGCCCGAGGAGACATACTTCGAGAGAAGGAATTTACACAGATAGTGGCGAGATTCACACCAGCTCACACAACAAGGCAAACCAAGCTAACTAGCTTAAAAAAAACTCAGCAACAGCTGAATAACATTACTCAAACAAGTAATAATGCAGTAATTAACAAAGAACAAAGCAGTACTGACCAAGTAACCACTGCAGGATAACGAAGAGCTGGGCGGGCGCCCAGCATCCTCTACAGACTACGAGAAAAGGATTTACTGGTAGGTAATTAAAATCCTATTTTCTCTTACATCCTAGAGGATGCTGGGGTCCACATTAGTACCATGGGGATGTACCAAAGCTCCCAGAACGGGAGGGAGAGCGTGGAGGCTCCTGCAGAACTGATTGACCAAACTTTAGGTCCTCAGAGGCCACAGTATCGAACTTGTAGAACTTAGAAAATGTGTTCGACACTGACCAAGTAGCCGCTCTGCAAAGCTGTAAAGCCGAGACCCCCCGGGCAGCCGCCCAGGAAGATCCCACCTTATGAGTAGAGTGGACCTTAACAGATCCTGCCGTAGAATATGCATGCTGAATAGTGAACCTGATCTAGCGAGAAATCGTCTGCTTAGAAGCAGGACACGCAATTTTCTTGGGATCACAAAGGACAAACAGAGAGTCCGATTTTCTGTGACGAGCAGTCCTCTTCACATAAATTTTCAGAGCCCTCACAACATCCAAGGACTTTGATGGAATTGAGGAGTCACCACAATAGGTTGGTTGATATGAAAAGCCGACACAACCTTTGGAAGGAATTGCTGACGTGTCCGGAGCTCAGCTCTATCTTCATGGAAGATCAAGTAGGGACTTTTACAAGACAAAGCCCCCAACTCCGACACACGTCTAGCAGAAGCTAAGGCCAACAAAGTAACAGCCTTCCAGGTGAGAAACTTGACCTAAACCTCCTGTAGAGGCTCGAACCAATCCGATTGGAGGAACTGCAACACCACATTAAGATCCCAGGGCTTCGTAAGCGGCACAAAGGGAGGCTGGATGTGCAGAACCCCTTTCAAAAAAGTCTGAACCTCAAAGAGGGAAGCCAGTTTTTTCTGGAAGAAAATGGATAAGGCCGAAATTTGGACCTTTACGGATCCCAAACGCAGGCCCATATCCACACCTGCTTGCAGGAAGAGGAGAAACCGTCCCAGTTGAAACTCCACCGTAGGAAACTTGTTGGATTCACACCAAGACACTTACTATTTCCAAATACGATGGTAATGTTTAGACGTAACTCCTTTCCTAGCCTGTATCAGGGTAGGGTAACCTTGTTCGTAATGCCCTTCCGAGCTAATATCTGGCGTTCAACCTCCATGCCGTCAAACGTAGCCGTGGTAAGTCTTGATAAGCGAACGGCCCCTGTTGCAGAAGGTCCTCCCGAAGATGAAGAGGCCTCGGATCTTCCAGCAGTAGAACCAGAAGAGCCGCGTACCAAGCCCTTCTTGGCCAGTCCGGAGCAATGAGGATTGCCTGAACCCTTGTTCTCTTTATGATTTTTAGAACCCTTGAAATGAATGGAAGTGGAGGAAACACATACACTGACTGGAACACCCACGGAGTCACCAGGGCATCCACCGCCACTGCTTGCGTGTCTCTCGACCTGGAACAATACCTCCGAAGCTTCTTGTTGAGACGTGTGGCCATCACGTCTATTAGAAGTACACCCCAAAGATTTGTCACCTCCGTGAACACCTCCGGATGGAGTCCCCACTCTCCTGGATTGAGATCTTGTCTGCTGAGGAAGTCCGCTTCCCAGTTGTCTACTCCCGGAATGAAGATTGCTGACAGTGCCAGCACGTGCCTTTCTGCCCAGAGGAGGATCCTTTTTAACTCTGACAATGCAGCTCTGCTCTACGTTCCGCCCTGTCGGTTTATGTAGGCCACCATCGTTACATTATCCGACTGTACCTAAATGGCATGATCTCGCAGAAGATGTGCCGGTTGGAGAAGACCGTTGCACATGGCTCTTAGTTCTAGAATGTTTATTGGAAGACTGGATTCCAGGCTTGACTGCCTTCCTTGGAAGGTTTCCCCTTGAGTGACTGCGCCCCAACCCCGGAGACTTGCGTCTGTGGTTAGAAGGATCCAGTCCTGAATACTGAACCTGCGGACCTCCAAAAGGTGAGACATTTGCAGCCACCAGAGGAGTGAAATCCTTGCTTCTGGCAACAGATGAATTCTCAGGTGCAAATGTAGACAAGACCCCGACCACTTGTCTAGGAGATCCAGTTGGAAGGACCGAGCATGAAACCTTCTGTACTGTAGAGCCTCGTAGGAGGCAACCATCTTCCCCAGAAGGCGAATGCACTGATGAACCAATACTCGGGATGGCTTTAGGACATCCCGGACCACTGTTTGAAGCACCAACGCTTTCTCTTGCGGCAGAAACACCCTCTGCACTTCCGTGTCGAGGATCATCCCCAGAAAGGACAATCGTCTAGTTGGCTTCAAATGGGACTTTGGAACGTTCAGGATCCAACCGTGTTCCCTGAGCAGACGAGTCGTGAGAACAATGGACTGTAACAGCGTCTCCCTGGACAACGCCTTTATCAACAGATTGTCCAGATATGGGATTATGTTCACCCCCTGCCTGCGGAGGAGAACCATCATCTCGGCCATCACCTTGGTGAACACCCTCGCTGCTGTGGAGAGGTCGAATGGCAGTTCCTGAAATTGATAGAGACTGTCTAACAGTGCAAATCTGAGATAAGCCTGGTGTGGAGGCCAAATCGGAATGTGGAGGTACGCATCCTTGATATCCAGCAATACCAGAAACTCTCCCTCCTCCAGACCTGAAATCACTTCTCTGAGAGACTCCATTTTGAATTTGAACACCCTCGGGTAAGGGTTCAACGATTTCAAGTTCAAAATCGGTCTGACCGAACCATCCGGTTTCGGTACCTTGAAAAGGTTTGAATAATAACCCTTGTTTTGCATATGAGGTGGAACTGGGACAATGACATGTGACTTTCTCAATTTTAGGATGGCTTCCTGTAGGATAGCCCTGTCTATCAGCAAAGCTGGCAAGCCTGATTTGAAGAAACGGTGAGGTGTAATTTCTTGAAACTCGAGTCTATACCCCTGGGACACAATATCCTGTACCCAGGGATCCAGGCCGGATGACACCCAGACGTGGTTGAAACGTCTGAGTCTCGCACCCACCAGGCCGTCCTCCAGGCTGTGTGGTCCACTGTCATGCTGAGGATTTTCAGGAACCAGAAGCGGGTTTCTGGTCCTGGGAGCCTGCGGGTGCAGACTTTTTGGATTTTGCACGACCACCTCTAAAGAAGGTGGTAGTAGGCTTGGACTTTTTTGTCTTAGCGGTCCGAAAGGACTGTGACACAGTTGAAGAAAATGGTTTCTTCGTGTAAGGTAAGCATATCCAAACTGCGGCCCTCCAGCTGTTGTGAAACTACATATCCCAGCATGCCATGACAAAGTTTTGCTGTCAGAGAATGCTAAAGCTGTAAACATGCCTAGTCTTGCAAGCCTTTCCTCGTATTCCAGCGTCTCCATACCCTTAATTAGTTTGGTCGCCCGCCTTTGAACCTTTTCTAGCTCCAGGATATCCTTTTTGTAGTAAGGTGCCCAGAATTGTACACAGTATTCAAGGTGTGGCCTCACAAGTGATTTATATAACGGGAGTATAATACTCTCGTCCCTAGCATCAATTCCCCGTTTTATGCATGCTAATATCTTATTAGCCTTCTTTGCTGCAGTCCTACTTTGGGTACTACTGCTTAGTTTGCTATCTATGAGGACACCTAAGTCCTTTTCCAGTACAGAATCCCCTAATTTTACCCCATTTAGTAGGTAGGTGTTATTTTTGTTCTTGTTACCACAGTGCATTACCTTACACTTGTCTGTATTGAAGCGCATTCTCCATTTCGCTGCCCAAGCTTCTAATTTAACTAAGTCATTCTGAAGCGACTCAGCATCCCCCTCCGCATTTATAACTTTACACAATTTGGTATCATCTGCAAAAATTTACACCATGCTCTCTAGACCTTCTGTTAGGTCGTTAATGAAAATATTGAACAATAGCGGTCCTAATACTGAGCCTTGCGGCACACCACTTAGCACTTCAGTCCAAGTTAAAAAAGATCCATTAACCACAACGCGCTGCTCCCTATTATCTAACCAGTTTTTGACCCAAGTGCATATTGTGCTTCCTAGCCCTGATTCTTGTAGCTTGTAGATAAGTCTCATGTGTGGTACAGTATCGAAAGCTTTGGCAAAATCTAAAAAGATTACATCCACCTCTTTACCCTGATCTAGGTTTGCGCTTACCGTTTCATAAAAGCCAAGTAAGTTGGTTTGACAGGATCTGTCCTTCATAAACCCATGTTGATTCCTTTAAATGACCTTATTGACTTCAAGGAACTTCTGAATACTATCTCTTAGAATACCTTCCAATACTTTCCCCACTATAGATGTAAGACTAACTGGTCTATAATTACCTGGTTCAGCTTTACTTCCCTTTTTGAATATAGGCACTACTGTTATGGTCTCCTGCCCTGTGCTGCCACGTCGTCATGGCAACCGGGAGACAAGTGCTAGCGGAGTAACCTGAGCGCAGCTGATACTCCGGTTCGGGTCTTTTGCTGTGCAGTGGTTACAGGCATGGGATCCGGTGCTGGTTTTTGTGCTCACAGTCTGTGAGGTCTGAGGGGGGCGTGGACAGCACCTGCTTTATAAGGCCTCTTCTCAGGTTAAGCAGATGCTGCTGAATCTTTGTTGGTTAGTCAGTTCCTGAAAGTTAGCCAGTACTGTGTAGCTTTGTATTTTGTTGTTGCTTACTGCAAATAGGCCTGGGCATTTGGTACTACACTCTGCCAATCCAGACCTAGCAGTAAGACTGGAGTCAGTCGTTTAGCCTGCTGAGGTTCTTTTGCTATTCTGTGAACCCAGCAGGTTTGTGGCTGTACTTTCAGACCTGCCTGCATAATCCTCTCTCACTGTGCAGGGCGTCCATGTGTCAGTTTAGTGGCAGTAAGCTGAACCTGGGCCCTGCAAGTGAGAATTAGGATTGTGGAGACTCTCCTTGTGTCTATTATTCCATCTCTGACCAAGGAGTTTACTGCCACACCCGTTGGTAACCCTTTAGGGTTTTGCTGTTGCCCTTAGCAACAGCATTTCGGGTTCTCTACGTATTAAAACACAACATCTTGCTCTTTCCATCTGAGCATTTCTAATACTAGGGAGACACCCAGTTTCTTAGCCTCTGGGCTTCTCTGTTCACTCTGTGTTGGTTTTGTTACCCTATCACCTTCTGTGTACGTTATGTCATATTTCCCAGTCTGTCTGTGAGTTCATTTGTTTTGCATCCCTCTCTGTTCAGACACCAGTACATTCCTGCAGGCACTGGTGTGTATAACAGTTCAAACACCAGTACATTCCTGCAGGCACTGGTGTGCATAACATATTCAGCAGCCTAATACTCCTGTTGAAATTTTGTGGGAATATGGAGCATACCCCTCAAAATACGTTGCAACAGGTGGTCGATCAGGTGCAGGTCCTGACTCGTCAATTTAATGATTTGTCCATTAAAATGCACACCTCCCAGGCCGCTGGCGGAGCTCCCGCAGCAGCAGCACCTTCAGGGGTTAAGGAGCTGAAAGTAAATCTTCCGGATCGTTTTTCTGGAGATCGCTCGCAGTTCTTTTGTTTCAAGGAGAGCTGCAAGTTATATTTCCAGCTTAGGCCTCAGTCTTCTGGGTCTTAGATTCAGCGGGTGGGCATAGTGATTTCCTTGCTACAAGGAGACCCACAGGTCTGGGCATATGGGTTGCAGCCTGACTGTCCGTCGCTTAAAAGTGTTGATGCTTTTTTTACGGCACTGGGCATGTTGTATGATGACCCTGACAAGACGGCCTCAGCCGAGGCTCAGATTTCGATCCTTAAGCAAGGGCGAAGGCCAGTTGAGGTTTACTGTACGGAGTTTCGGAGGTTGGCCCATGATACCCAGTGGAATGACCCAGCCCTGAGACACCAGTACCGAAGAGGTCTTTCTAACCAGATAAAAGACCAACTGGTACAATATCCCTTGCCTGATAGCTTGGATCAGCTCATGCAGTTATCCATCCGGGTGGATAGACGGCTGAGAGAGCGTAGGCTTGAAAGGGAGACCGAGGTTTCCTTCTTTCCCAAGGGAACCTCAGACTCTGAGGAATTTTCCGAGGAGCCTATGCAGATTGGGGCTAGCCGCCTCTCCTCGCGTGAGAAGACGCGGAGGAGACAGCAGGGGTTGTGTTTGTACTGTGGGAATAAGGGTCATGTGGTAGTATCATGCCCAGAAAAGCCGGAAAACTTCAGGGCCTGAGGGTGATGGGAAATATCCTGTCAGGCCAGAAGTCAGAATTTCCCAAGAAGACTTTTATCATTCCGGTGACCTTGAAGATCCTCGGTCAAACTGTCAAGACTGAGGCCTTTGTGGACAGTGGGGCCGACGGGGTTTTTATGGACCGCCAATTCGCCCTGAAACACTCTGTTTCCTTAGTACCCTTGGCGTCGGAAATTGAGATTTGTGGGTTAAACGGGGAACCATTATCCCAGGGTAAAATTACCTCTTGCACTAGCCAGATTTCTTTGTTTATTGGAGCCACACACTCTGAAAAATTGTCCTTTTATGTGACTGTCTGTACTTTTGCCCCATTGGTGTTGGGGTTACCCTGGTTAAGGGCCCACAAACCTCAATTTGACTGGGTCTCTGGGGAGATTCTTAGTTGGGGTACTGATTGTTTCAGGAGTTGCTTGAGCCTTCCAGTCAGGCTCTCGCAGCTAAGTTTGCCAGGATTGCCAGGGTGTTATGCAGATTTTGCGGACGTGTTCTCCAAAAAAGTTGCAGAGGTACTACCTCCCCATCGCCCCTATGACTGTGCCATTGATTTGTTGCCGAATGCTAAGCTTCCCAAGAGCAGGTTGTACTCCCTGTCACGTCCTGAGACTCAGGCTATGGCAGAGTACATTCAGGAGAACTTGGCTAAAGGATTTATCAGACCTTCACAGTCTCCAGTTGGGTCAGGGTTCTTCTTCGTGGGTAAAAAGGACGGTTCATTGCGACCCTGCATCGACTTCAGGGAATTGAACCGTATCACGATTAAAAACTCATACCCACTGCCTCTCATTTCGGTCTTGTTTGACCAGCTTCGTACTGCCACCATTTTTTCTAAGATTGACCTACGCGGTGCGTACAATCTAATCCGAATAAGAGAGGGGGATGAATGGAAGACTGCCTTTAATACCCACTCAGGGCATTATGAATATTTGGTGATGCCTTTTGGGCTCTGTAATGCCCCGGCAGTCTTCCAGGATTTCATGAACGATGTGCTCAGGGAATATTTGGATAGATTCTTAGTTGTATACTTAGATGACATCCTAATCTTCTCCCATTCCCTGGAGGAACATCGGAAGCATGTACGCTTAGTCCTCCAGAAACTCAGAGACCACCGGCTTGGGGCGAAGCTGGAGAAGTGCGAATTTGAAGTTCAGCAAATCGCATTTCTAGGATATATTATCTCCCCAGAAGGTTTCCAAATGGAGGGTTCCAAGGTACAGGCAGTCCTGGATTGGGTGCAGCCCACTAGTTTGAAGGCGCTTCAGCGTTTCCTGGGCTTTGCAAATTTTTATAGACGATTTATCGCTGGATTTTCGTCTATAGTGGCGCCCTTGGTGGCACTCACTAAGAAAGGGGCGGATGTTGCTCACTGGTCTCGTGAGGCCAAAGCGGCTTTTGCCCGTCTCAAAAGGGCATTTGTCTCGGCCAAGGTGCTGCGATACCCAGATCCAGAGCGTCCTTTTGTGGTGGAGGTGGATGCCTCTGAGATGGGTATTGGGGCAGTGCTCTCTCAGATGGGAGTGTCTGATAATCGCCTTCATCCCTGTGCTTACTTTTCCCGTAAATTTTCGCCTGCCGAGATGAATTATGACGTGGGTAACCGGGAATTGTTGGCTATTAAGGATGCACTCGAGGAGTGGAGACACTGGCTTGAGGGGGCTAAGTTTGTGGTCTCAATTCTCACCGACCATAAGAATTTGGCATATTTAGAGTCAGCGAAGCGTCTCAATGCCAGGCAGGCACGATGGGCTTTGTTTTTTGCTCGCTTTAATTTTTTGATAACATATCGCCCTGGGTCAAAAAACATCAAGGCTGATGCGCTCTCGCGGAGTTTTGCTCCAATCCAGGAGACCACCGAGGAGCCGTTGCCCATTGTGTCCCCATCATGTATTAAAGTGGGCATTACCCAGGACCTCTTGTCATTAGTCCTTAGAGCACAGGAGCAGGCACCTCCAGACCTTCCGGTAGGTCTTTTGTTTGTGCCTCCTAGGTTAAGACAGCGAGTGTTCCTGGAATTCCATGCCAAGAAGTCGGCAGGTCACCCGGGTATTGCCAGAACTCGGGAGTTGCTATCTAGGGCGGTGTGGTGGCCCTCGGTGGCTAAGGATGTGGATCAGTGGGTTCGGGCATGTGACATCTGTGCCCGAAATAAGACTCCTAGAGGGGTTCCTGTTGGCCCATTACATCCACTCTCTATTCCATCTAAGCCATGGACCCACATTTCAATGGATTTTGTTGTGGACTTGCCCAAATCCTCTGGGATGACAGCCATCTGGGTTGTCGTTGACAGGTTTTCGAAGATGGCGCACTTCGTTCCACTGGTTGGGCTGCCATCGGCCAGACGCCTGTCTGAATTATTTATGCTGCATGTTGTGCGCCTCCACGGGTTGCCACTTGATGTGGTCTTTGACCGCGGATCCCAGTTTGTGGCCAAATTCTGGAGGGCATTTTGTTCCGATCTCCAGATTTCTGTCAGCTTGTCGTCAGGCTACTATCCGCAGTCTAATGGGCAGACTGAAAGGGTGAACCAGACCTTGGAGCAGTTCCTCAGGTGTTATGTCTCCAAGTGTCAGACTGACTGGGTTGCTCATCTGTCAATGGCGGAGTTTGCCTATAACAACGCGGCTCACTCTGCTACAGGGATCTCTCCCTTCCTTTGTGTGTATGGGCATCATCCTAAGGCCAATTCTTTTGACCCCCTGGACTCCACGCCTGGTGGTTCCTCTGTCGTTTCGGTCCTTAGAGGTATTTGGAGGAAAGTGAAGAAAGCCCTTGTGTCTGTGTCATTAGTGACCAAAAGGGTTTTTGATAAGCGGAAAAGACCCTGCAGCTTCAAATTAGGAGACTTCGTCTGGTTGTCTACCAAGAATTTGAAGTTGAAACAGCCATCTCATAAGTTAGGCCCCCGGTTCATCGGCCCTTATAAGATCACCAGGGTTATCAATCCGGTGGCATTTCAGTTAGATCTGCCCCGTTCTTTGGGTATCAATAAAACATTTCATTGTTCCCTTTTAAAACGGGCGATTAGTAATCCTTCTTCCAGAGGAAGACCTTCCCCTCTTCTGATACGTGGCCAGAGGGAGTTTGTTGTTGAAAGGATTCTTGACTTCAAGATGGTTCGGGGTCGGCTGTCATTTTTGGTGCACTGGAAGGGGTATGGCCCGGAGGAGCGGTCGTGGGTGCGCAGTTGTGATCTTCATGCCCCCAGACTGATACGCTCTTTCTTCTCGCAGTTCCCCGATAAACCCGGTGGTAGGGGTTCTTTGACCCCTCGTCAGAGGGGGGGTACTGTTAGGGTCTCCTGCCCTGTGCTGCCACGTCATCATGGCAACCGGGAGACAAGTGCTAGCGGAGTAACCTGAGCGCAGCTGATACTCCGGTTCGGGTCTTTCGCTGTGCAGTGGTTACAGGCATGGGATCCGGTGCTGGTTTTTGTGCTCACAGTCTGTGAGGTCTGAGGGGGGCGTGGACAGCACCTGCTTTATAAGGCCTCTTCTCAGGTTAAGCAGATGCTGCTGAATCTTTGTTGGTTAGTCAGTTCCTGAAAGTTAGCCAGTACTGTGTAGCTTTGTATTTTGTTGTTGCTTACTGCAAATAGGCCTGGGCATTTGGTACTACACTCTGCCAATCCAGACCTAGCAGTAAGACTGGAGTCAGTCGTTTAGCCTGCTGAGGTTCTTTTGCTATTCTGTGAACCCAGCAGGTTTGTGGCTGTACTTTCAGACCTGCCTGCATAATCCTCTCTCACTGTGCAGGGCGTCCATGTGTCAGTTTAGTGGCAGTAAGCTGAACCTGGGCCCTGCAAGTGAGAATTAGGATTGTGGAGACTCTCCTTGTGTCTATTATTCCATCTCTGACCAAGGAGTTTACTGCCACACCCGTTGGTAACCCTTTAGGGTTTTGCTGTTGCCCTTAGCAACAGCATTTCGGGTTCTCTACGTATTAAAACACAACATCTTGCTTTTTCCATCTGAGCATTTCTAATACTAGGGAGACACCCAGTTTCTTAGCCTCTGGGCTTCTCTGTTCACTCTGTGTTGGTTTTGTTACCCTATCACCTTCTGTGTACGTTATGTCATATTTCCCAGTCTGTCTGTGAGTTCATTTGTTTTGCATCCCTCTCTGTTCAGACACCAGTAAATTCCTGCAGGCACTGGTGTGTATAACAGTTCAAACACCAGTACATTCCTGCAGGCACTGGTGTGCATAACAACTACTTCCGCTATACGCCAGTCTTTGGGAACCATACCTGATATTACTGAATCCTTAAAGATCAAAAATAGCGGTTTTGCAAGTTCAGAATGAAGCTCCATTAGAACCCTTGGGTGAATACCATCGGGACCTGGTGACTTATTAATCTTTAAATGTTTTAATCTGTCACAGACTACTTCCTCGCTTAAATAAGTACCTATCAGTGGGATATTCTCATTATTGAGATTATATGTTAGTCCCTGAATTGGGTCCTCTCTAGTAAATACTGTTGAAAAAAACTCATTTCGTGTGTCCGCTATGTCATTATCATTTTTGCTTAAGACTCCCAACTTGTCTTTTAAAGGGCCTGTACTCTCCTTCTTTAATCTCTTGCTATTAATGTATTTAAATAATTTTTTGGGATTCGCTTTGCTTTCCTTTGCTACTAGTTTTTCAGTTTCTACTTTAGCCGCCCTTATTTCCTTTTTGCATATATTGTTACATTCCTTATAGTGCTGAAATGACTCTGCTTCCCCGTCAGATTTGTATTTTTTAAATGCTCGCCTTTTCTTGCCCATAAATTCCTGACCACTTTACTATGGCTTTAGAAATCCATGCACAGGCAATAGTGGGCCTTAACGCCACCCCTGAAGCAGTGTATATGGATTTAAGCATAGTGTCAGTCTTACGATCAGCTGGTTCTTTTAACGCGGTAGATCCAGGGACAGGTAAAACCACCTTTTTTGACAGTTTGGAGACTGATGCGTCAACTATGGGTGGGTTTTCCCATTTTTTCTATCCTCCTCAGGGAAAGGAAAAGCAACCAGAACCCTTTTGGGGATCTGGAATTTTTTCTCCGGGTTTTCCCAGGATTTTTCAAATATAGCATTTAATTCTTTAGATGCAGGGAAGGTCAGCGAGGCTTTCTTATTCTCAGTGAAGTAAGCCTCCTCAACCTGCTCAGGTGGTGGGTCAGTAATGTTTAACACATCTCTAATGGCCTCAATCATGAGCTGCACACCCTTAGCAAGGGATGCTGCCCCCCTCAGCACATCCCCATCACTGTCTGCAGTATCAGAATCGGTATCCGTGTCATCTTGCATAATTTGGGCAAGTGCACGATTCTGTGGGAACATGCTAGGGGATTCTGAGACAAAGCATTACAATCCTGTGTACATGGAATGGATTCCTCCTGAGAGGAAACATCTTCTGCAGCATATGACACAGAGGGGGTAATTCTGAGTTGATCGCAGCAGGATTTTTGTTAGCAGTTGGGCAAAACCATGTGCACTGCAGGGGAGGCAGATATAACATGTGCAGAGAGAGTTAGATTTGGGTGGGTTATTTTGTTTCTGTGCAGGGTAAATACTGTCTGCTTTATTTTTACACTGCAATTTAGATTGTAGATTGAACACACCACACCCAAATCTAACTCTCTCTGCACATGTTATATCTGCCTCCCCTGCAGTGCACATGGTTTTGCCCAACTGCTAACAAAAATCCTGCTGCGATCAACTCAGAATTACCCCCAGAGTCCCTAGACATGGCTATGGGAGATATTAAACAACCACACACACACACACACACACACACACACACACACACGGAAATGTCAGACACAGTTTCCCCCCAAGTATGCCAAAGAGAGACACAGAGATTGGAGCCAACCGACACACACAGCGCTTTCTGAGGTAGAACTAATAAAACTTCCAGCACTATCTGTGTACCTTAATAGACTACACAGACTTTACACAGTCTCCCCCCCCTTCTACAACCGCCTGGTACCGCACAGGATAGCTGGAGTTGCTTGGAGGGACAGCTCTCCCTGTCAGCATCTGTATACCGGAACTGCGGGCAGGAAAATGGCGCTGAACGCTGCTGGGTCCGCTATGAGAAGCTCCACCCCCTGAACATGGTGCTGCTTCCCGCTCTTCATTTTATTATACTGGCCTGAGGATGTCTGCTGGCAGTGATCCGGGTTCCCTGACAGGTTTGCTGGTCAGGGTAGGGTATAGGCGCTGTCTCAGGGCGCCCCTCACAGCACCGCACTATGTACCGCTGAGCCCCAGAGTGCAGTTAGTACTGGGCTCCCTACCCTGTTGCTGCCATCTTCACACCGGTTCCCCGCTTGCCAGGGGGGCCGGTGACTCACTCGCCACTGAAGTCTTCTGGCTTTGTAAGGGGGTGGCGGCATGCTGCGGGAGTGAGCGGTCGCCTGGAGCGGCTAACGATCAGCACCCTCAGGAGCTCAGTGTCCTGTCAGCGGAGATAGTGGCTCAGACCGCTCAGGGCGGACACTACTCCCCCCCTTAGTCCCACGAAGCAGGGAGGCTGGTGCCAGCAGCCTCCCTGTGCCTAAACTAACTCTTAGAAAAAAACTAAAACTAAAGAAGCTCTAGGAGCTCCCCTAGCTGTGACCGGCTCCTCTGGGCACATTTTCTAAACTGAGTCTGGTAGGAGGGGCATAGAGGGAGGAGCCAGCCCACACTCTCAAACTCTTATGCCAGTGGCTCCTAGTGGACCCGTCTATACCCCATGGTACTAATGTGGACCCCAGCATCCTCTAGGACGTAAGAGAAATAACATAAAAACATATGATATTACAACATATAAATATAACATATTAATCATCACTGTTAAAATTTACATAGATGATATCTATTTGGAAGAGGATGGAGAAAGATTCAAGTGAATTTGTAAAAAATGTTAAATAGTAACTGAGATTTATATTTAAAAATGCAGATAGTTTAACTGAACTTTTCAATATACAGTTCTTTATTAATAGCAACACTATCTCGGCAAGTATTTATTTTGAGAATGTAGACTCCAGTAGTGGTATTAAATCAGATACAGTAGCTGGCAGCACCCAAAAGGAAGATATTCTACGGTATATTCACATTTTTTAAGACTAAAGTGCAACTGTAGTAGAAATAGTGATTTTATACAGCAATTCTGAAATGCTGAAAACAGATTCAAAGAGAACGGATACTTAAAAACCATTATGAAAAATTGATATAAAAGAGCATGTAATAGCGATATGAGTTCCTAGCGCTGCCATCAGAAATTGAGGGGCCTGGGACTGATAAAATAGGCAGGGACCCCCGAGGGGTCAGAGCTATGGCTACTGTGGGTGGAGCTACAGCAGGGTGGGGCATAACTTGGTGCGTAAACCAGTTTAAAAATAAAATTGTCAAAGTTTGGGTTGTTGGGGTGGGTGTTATTATAACATGTCAGTCTATTATAAATTATTTGATACCCTAGCCCTGCTTCAGTCACCTCAGTATACAGATGTAGCAGCTGCCATCGTTGCTATGATGTGTATGCACGTGTTACTAATCGTGACAATGACTAAGTGCGCTCAGCTGCGACTTTTTGCACCCGCAATCACACCATAGAAAGTTTATGTGCCGTGGATGCAAATATACGTACGTGCACGTATACAAGCACACAGTCCACAGCCCACAGCAAATAGATCATGGGTGTAACTAGTCACAGCCTAGAAGATGGCTGCTACATTTGTACATAAATACTCTCATGGCAGCTCCACCTTACACACATATACCCAACGGGTGTAGTATGAGTGGCCGGCGGCCGGGATCCCGGGGGCCAGCATACAGGCGCTGGGATCCCAACTGCCAGCATACCGACAGCTGGGCGAGTGCTAATGAGCCCCTTGCGGGCTCACTGCGCTCGCCATGCTGCGGGCACGGTGGCGTGCTACACGTGCCTTGCTATTTATTCTCCCTCCAGGGGGGTCGTGGACCCCCAAGAGTAAGAATATGTGTCAGCATTTTGCATACTGAAGACCACCCATACCCAACCACCCCCTCACACATATATACCCAGCCCTGCCCCAGCCACCTCCCTCTTACACACCTGTACCCCAGCCACCTACTTCTCATGCATATATGCTCCTGCCCCAGTCATCTCTCTCTCACACATATACCCCTGCCACCTACAGTACCTCTCACATATATATCCATCAACCACCTACCTCTCAAACATATATATTCCTGCCCCCTCCACCTCCCTCACAGTAGTTGTTATACCGCAATTCTACAGACATAATGTTGTCTTATCTTTGAATACTGTTAAATGTGATGCTTCATTGTGTTCCTATGTATTTGATAGTCTATATTGTTAGTTGTTTTGTCTCTCCATGATGGTGGTCATTTTGTTGAGGACATTTATATGCAGTTATACACTTGTTATTCACTTGCTGCAGAGGTGGTCCGGACCGTCCTGTCTGTTGGGGCCTAGGACAAAAGTCCCTGCAGTACGCCCTGATGGCAGCCCTGGGAGGTCCCTCCTAACCTATAATAAACCAGTGCCCAAATATTTTGGAAAATTAAAGATCCCTTTTATAACAAAATTGTGTCAAAATCATAAGAAAGTTGAAAAAATGTTAACCAGACTTATATTAAGAATAAATCACGGCGCCCTAGAGTATCAAAAAAAATTTTTTTTTACGGCATCCCTAGGCCAAAACTTTCTTATTGAGATATTTAGATTAAATATTAACTTAAGTAAATTGTGTTTCTGTTTCATCCTAAGGTTTAATTGTGTGATGAGGGACAAGATTTGCTTCTGTTTGTCCACATATTTTATGATTGACAGCCACCAGCACTGGTTTTGCCAATTACATTGACCAAAAATAATTTTAAATGATTCTGGACCATAAACCCAGGGCACCCCTGCTAGTGTCCTGAGGCACCCCAGGGTGCCACAGCGGGATCCGGTCTGAAGATCGACACTGTCTAGGTCGACAATGTTTAGGTCAACCACAATAGGCCGACAGTCACTAGGTCGACAGGGTTGGAAGGTCGACAGGTCAAAAGGTCGACAGGTCAAAAGGTCGACATGAGTTTTTCACTTTTTTCTTTTTTTTTACTTTTTCATACTTAACGATCCACGTGGACTATGATTGGAACGGTAATCTGTGCCGAGCGAAGTGGTAGCGGAGCGAGGCACCTTGCCCGGACACGGTGCACTAATTGGGGTTCCCGGTCACTCTATGAAGAAAACGACCCCCCTCCCAAAACAAATTACTTATGTCGACCTTTTGACCTGTCGACCTAGCACATGTCGACCTAGAAACCCTGTCGACCTTCCAACCCTGTCGACCTAGTGACTATATTGGTCGACCTAAACATTGTCGACCTAGACACTGTCGATCTAATGATCCACACCCGCCACAGCACACAGTTTGAGAACCACTGTATTAGGGGGTATATTTTCTAAAGTGCATGTTTTTAGAAGTGGAGATGTTGCCCATAGCAACCAATCTATTTCAAAATATAGTAGCACCAGTCCTACACATTATTATTTTTCATAAATACAATTTTTTTTTATATCGCTATTAAACGCTTTTATCATTATCTGCAACAAGGCATTTTCCCAGCTCTCTTCGCTAGTAAGCCTTTACCTGCATTTGAAGACTTTTGCTGTATACAGACCTCTTGTTATGGCTTAATTAAAAGTTAATATGCTAACTAGGTTTTCATATGTGACCTTACTAATAATCTCCATCAAGGAAAATTGGAATTTGTCCTGTCTAAATTACTAGAGAGGCTTAGTGGGTTGTGTGCCATGTAGAATTCATAGAATGTTTTATCTTACAGATAGATGCTAGAGGGCTTTGTTGTGTAGGAGGCTCCTTTCTCATTGAACTTACACTAAAGGATGTCTAGTCTTCAAATAACATTTTTATTTTGTCGGTCACTCATTTTGATATTCCTTTGCCACCTAATACTATTTGTTCTCCTTTCCCTCCTGGTCTCCACAGCTACTGTACTTGCAATCAAAATAAATATATATGGCATAAAATCTAGTTCCCACATATCAGTTAGCAATTGGCAGGAAGTCTCTGTCACCATCCTCATAGTCCATACCCTCCAACATGACCCATTCCATTAGGTACAAAAGGCTCTGTTCCTGATTTTTCTTGCCAGTGGCAGCTACAGAGGTGGGGCTGCAGCACAGTACAAAATTCAAACAGGGGAACCACACCAACTGTCAATGAGTCCCGCCCAGTGATGTTTGGCAGTGATTGCGGCAGCGTTGATGTGGCTTCACTATATGAATTTTGGACTGTGCTGCAGACTCATCTCTGGAGCCACCACTGGAGGAAAGTCCAGGAACAGAGCATTTTGTACCAAATGGAATGGGTCATGTTGGTGGGTATGCTCATACCATGCAGTCTTAAATAACATATGGCATGTTTATATTATACCCCTTTTACACCTCACAAATAACTCGGTATATTGCTGGGTCGATGTGCGGTGTGAAAGAGGTAAGTCCCGAATTCCCGGGTCACCTGACCTGGTATTTCAACCCAGGAATAGCAGGGTTATTCCCAGGTTATTACTGGGTCAGGTGCAGCATGAACGGTTTGCCGGGTCGATGCAACCCAGGACCCGTTCACAGTATAGGCAGAGGCGGCATTAGAGGGACACGCGGTGCTTGGAGATGACTGCTCTCAGGTGCCGCCTCCGCACACATCCCCGCTAATGTCAGCAAGCTGGCAATTTGCGGGGTTGGTGCCGCCAGGCTGAAAGGGGTCTCAACCGGGTTGCACCCGGGACAGACCTGTGTTGAATTCCCGGGTGCGACCCGGTGTAGCGATGTGAAAGTGGTATAAGATGCAATGCATTACCTGTTTCATTTTAGAAAATTTGTCAACTTTGGAAACTACACTTTAATACAAGATTACTATTCCTACAGTATGTAGAATGTAAGCTCTCACGAGTAGGGCCCTCTTTCCTCATGTGCTTATCCTTTTCTTACTTTAATAATCCTCAACTGCCCAAATCACGCAGTTTTTTGGCCACCTGGAACTTATCTCTGTCATTTACTGGTGTAGTTATGCTCAGTTACCCTGTACTTGTCCTATATTGTCTTCAGCTGTAAGTCACTGTTTTCCTGTTTTGATTATGTGCATATGTACTCTGTAATTGGGCGCTGCGGAACCCTTGTGGTGCCATATAAATAAAGTATAATAATAGTGTTTATATGGTATTTTGGCTCTTATATAACTGCGTTAGTTATAGGCCTATCTCACTACTCAATCTGGATGTTAAAATTTAAGCCTGTTAGTCAAGATTTTTGCATTATCAGGTCCTTCCTTCTTTGATTCTAACCATCAGGCAGATCTAGCTTCTTGGAAATTACTTATCATTTAGTGGTAATGCAGGGTCATAGCTGATAAGATTAATGTCATTCCCAAATTGTGTACCTTTTCCAGATTTTCCCTGGGGTGGTCTCTCTCTCCCTCCCTCCTCCATAAAGTACTGCAATCCTTACTTTGGAATGGGAGGCCCCCGAGTTTATCCTTTAATATCAACAGAAAACCTTCAGTATTTCTAGAGCAGGAAGGATACTTCCTAATATCATACCATATTAGCTAGCTACACATTTTATTACAGATTTCCTCCCATCTGGGACATTCTCTTGGCTTAATATTGAATTTAATTTTATAAACTGCTCAGACCTGTCCTCCCATATAGGGTCTACCAAAGAAATACTGACATCCTTCTTCTAATCTACCTTTAAATTCTTTCTAAAATTGTGGGGTCTATATAAATTACATTCCACCTTTCATGTGTCCCCACTCACCCCCATTGAACAACCCCCGATTTCACACTGGACTTACCCTATGCTCATATGAGGTCTTGGATCAATGATTTGGCTTAAATTCCCTGCTGATTTCTGTTTGCATGGACACTGACTTCCCCTCCCAGCTCTCCAACTGAAGTCCTCTGCCCTTACCCTAAACCACTTTGGAGACTTTCAAATAAGACACTTTCTAAGTTACAGTACCTACCCCAGATCACACTTATTTGCGCCTTACGTTTATGTCCAAAGGCATGATATCTCAAGTGTATGGTAATCTGCTTGACAATGACCTCCCTGAGCAAAACTATCATGAAACAGATTGGGAAAAGAAGCAATAGTCACCCGCCTGATGAAGCTTCAGAAAACATGAGATTATCCATTTCCAGTGTTAAAAGCATTACTAAAGTCTAGATAAGCTACATCTATGCCCCCCTTGATCTATTACTTTTCTGACCCAGGTAAAAAAAGTCAATACGTTTTGATTGACATGATCTCCCCCCAGTAAATCAGTGTTGTTTGGGATCGTGTAAATTGCTGGATTTGAGATATTCTACAACTCTTTCTTTTAAGAGTGTTTCCAACTTGTAAGAAATACAGTACTATAAGTGAGTCAAGGAGGAGGCACAGTATCTGCACTGTTGGAGAGTTGTCAGGGATAGGTAAAACAATGTAAGGTTTACAGATGGAGCCTCCCTCATCTTTGCTGTTTCTCCGCCTAGACGGAGGTTTAGTTGCACCAGGTTTAGTTGCACCTAGGCGATAGCTTAGGTTGTTGAGTTTATGCATGGACAGGTGCGTTGAGGCACAACTACATACTCAGCATGAAATACACATCTCCACCACTGGGTGGCTAATGCTCCACTAATCCAGTACTTTAGAGCGAATAGTGGCGGATTGATCTACAAGCTCCGGCAAATGGTCAGTGACGACTGTAATGTTACTGTACTGTATACTGTACTCACAGACCAATGGTCAGACGGAGAGAGTCAATAAAAAAACAGTTTATACAGATGCAAATGAACGTGTTAAAACACATGTCCATTGCCGTGTTACTGTATGTGAGCGTCCAAGTCTCGTAAACAAAGCAATATCTAACAATAGTGTATACAGATGCAACTGTGTTAAAAGAATACTGTAGTTTATTGACGTTGACAAACCAATAAATAAAAATAGTGTATACAGTCACAACTAATGTGTTAAAGCACTACTGTAGTTCATTTACATTATATATATTGTACGGTATGAGCGTCCAAGTCCCGTAATGGCATAAACAAAAACCAATGGGAAGGGATCACTGCTTACATTTACACATGAGCTTGTGTATCTATCATGAGGCATCGTGTCCGAGTGGTAAAGTCTGCCACTTCCCATGCTAAGAGTCCCGGGTTTGATTCCCAAAATGCATGTTTATTTTTTCCTGACACTATTATTATTTTTTTATCTATTGTAATACACCTTCACATTCAATAGAAGTGTGCACACAGGTTTTACATAAATCATGGCAAAGCGGCAGGAGTGTCTCATTCCGCTATCTAAAATACACAGCGGCAATGAGGTCCTGTAGACAAATCAATAAACATAAATAGTGTATACAGACACAACTAAGTGTTCAAGCAATACTGTAGTTCACAGGTTCTCAAACTTGGTCCTCAGGACCCCACACGGTGCATGTTTTGCAGGTCTCCTCACAAAATCACAAGTGAAATAATTAGCTCCACCTGCAGATCTTTTAAAATGTGTCAGTGAGTAATTAATACACCTGTGCACTAGCTGGGTTACCTGCAAAACATGCAATGTGTGGGGTCCTGAGGACCGAGTTTGAGAACCACTGCTGTAGTTCATTGACCTTAGAGAATCTGTGCTGTACTGTATGAGAAGGGATCACTGCTAACATTTACACAAAAGCTTTTGTCTCTATCAAAGCGACTGCAGTTCTTATGAGCTCTTCATTTACATACAATACTGTGTTGTCAACTTATTGTAACCTGACCTCCCTCCCTGTCTGTGAAATGAGCAGGCTCCCAGGGGGGGTAGGGGAGATGTGGTTGCTAAATACTGTGTTCAAAGACAATACATTACTATATCTGCAGTGTCTTTGAACCACTTCCCCTTTCCCCCTCCCATGGGAGCCTGCTCATTTCACAGACAGGGAGTACTGTATTATTCTTTCTCTGTTGGCACCCAAAACAATTAACCAATAAATCAATCAATAAAAAAGTGTATATAGACGCAAGCGAAATTGTAAAACAAAGGTTCTTATGATGTTAGGCTTCTGTGAATTTATATGTAATTCCCGTAGAATGAGCGATTAATATAAATAGTGTATACAGACGCTGTGATGTCAGTCACTGGCGGACACTGCAGCCAGTTCTGGCAACAGCGGGCACAAAGGAGTATGCTTGTACCGGGCCCCAAAACTCAGAGGGGCTTATGCACCCTCAAGAATCTTGGGCATTAGTTTCTCATACAGTACCAGTATACAGTACCTTTGCTGTTTTAGAGTAACATGAATACTAATAATCACCAATATGGAGAAATGTGATTTGTCTAAGATGCATACTGTACAGTATTTTTTAATGTACTGTACATTACTGTATTAATGTTCAAGTCACAATTGTGCTTACATTTTTCAGTATAATACTGTATGTTACACAGTTATAAATAATGTGTGTAATTGTTTTTAATTATTTTATGCAATTAAAAAGCATTGGAGAACTTTGCACAATTGTACAGAGTACTTCCTTTATGCAATGGAGGGTAATTTGTGTCCACACTTATTCTGTTGGTTCATACAGTACAGTAGTTGCCTACCCTCACGGATACTACAGGAGTCTCCAATTTGCAATTCTTATCTCCTAATCATCTGCATCATACAGTACAATAAATTAAATCTCCCAAAATGTTTACCGCAGCGTGGATTACAACAAGGAATTTGTAAGGACAGTTATTTGCGGCCTTCAATACAGGTACAATATGACTGCTATTGTACAGTATTTGTGCAAATCAGTCCTGACTCTAAGCAACCCCCTCCTAGTACCCCCTATTAGTAATACAGTAGGTACTGTACTGTACAAAGAAACAGATTTTGATGAAAGATACTGTAAGAACCACTTGGACCATCTAGTCTTCACTTAAACAGACAATAGATTTTGGACAAGGTTACTGTACAGTAAATTGCATTTGGAATTTAATGCATACAGTAGAAATCTGTCCACACAGCACTGTACTACACATACAGTATTTCCTTTATCCTGCCATGTACAGTATGGCACGGCTTGAATTCTCAGACTATGAAATTTACAGTACAGTAGCCATGTTTTGTGATTTTTCTTATGTTGCTTCTTTAGTACTTTATACATATTCTATTATGGCAAACAAAATGTTTGGGTGTACAGTAGGTTGGCATGTAAATGTACAGTAAGTCAGTTCCCAAAGAAACACTGTTCAATACTGTACATCAGGGACGGGGAACCTTCGGTCCTCCAGCTGTTGAATTACACATCCCAGCATGCACTGTAACAATTTTAGCATGGCCAAATAGCAAAACTGTGGCAAGGCATGCTGGTATATGTAGTTCAACAACAGCTGGAGAACTGAGGGTTCCCCATCCCTGCTGTACATTGTGAAGTAAAAACAATTAAATAAATGGATCAGTAAAGAAAATGCTCCATGTACAGTACTGTACAGGTACTGTACCTGTACGTGTCATTTTTACATTATTTTCCACAGGAAATGTGTATTAGAGGTACAGTATACTGTATACAGTAAATGTAAAGCACTACAGTAAGTCGCACAGGCAGTTCCTGCTAAATCCTATGATACAGTACAGTATGTGACATGCTTTTATTCTGTGTATAATTTCAAAATACAGTACTGTACTACACTTACAGTACTACTATATACTGTAGAGATTTTTTTTATACACACAAATGCATCCCAGATGCAAATGCATGTACTGTACAGTACAGCAGACAGCTTATGGACTCACTTATCCCCACCCATAGTTGCTGTGTATTTTAGATAGCGTAATGAGACACTCCTGCAGCATTGCCCTGATTCATGTAAAACCTGTGTGCATACAGTATTTCTATTGAATGTAAAGGTACAGTACAGTATATTACAATAGAAAAAATATATAATAAAGTGCCAGGGGAAAACAAGGGATGCGCACGCCTCATTACAGATACACAAGCTCATGTGTAAATGTAAGCAGTGATCCCTTCCCATTGGTTTTTGATTATGCTCTAATGGCTACGGGACTTGGACGCTCATATACTGTACTATACTATATCTCTAACTTCAATAGAACATACTGTAGCTTAAACACATTCTTTTGCGTATGTATACACTATTATTATTAATTGCTCATTCTACAGGACCTCATTGCAGCTGTGTATTTTAAGTACGGTTTTGAGATGCTCCTTCTGCATTGCCCTGATTCTTCCAAAACCGATGCCGTCGCTGGCTCCATAGCTAAGGGCCCCCATGAGGTGCAGAGTCACGGGCAGCAGCCATTTTGTCAACTTGCTACTGTATGCGATCGAGTCTGGTGTATCGTAATGTGCATTGCTCCTGTATAATTTAACTAGTGTATTGAGATTAGGGAAGCCAATCCCAGGCCATTTTTTCAATCCCGGGTATCGGGATTGAAAAATGGCCAATCCCGGGATTCCCGGGATACCCACGATTGGCTTTTTGCTATGTGACCGCCCCCTCGCCCCACCCCGCCCCACCTGCCCCGCACACATAACTCACCATATACCTGGGGCAGGCGGGGAACATCCACTGATCGCTGCTAGCGGCTCCCTGCAGTGACTGATGGCGCAGCTTGACCTCTCACGCTGCGCTGGGGAGACGGAACAAGGAAGCCGGGGCAGCGTCTGAGTGTCCTGTGGATGCTCAATGCTGATCCCTCAATCCCCGGGATTGGAGCTTCCAATCCCGGGATTGAATCCCGGATATTTTTGGCCCTAAATCCCAGGATCCCGCTGATCCTGATCCCAGGATTGGCCACCATAATTGAGATGCTCCTTCTGCATTGCCCTGATTCTTGTAAAACTGATGCCGTTGCTGGCTCGCATAGCTGAGGGCTTTCAAGAGGCGCAGGGTCATGGGTGGCAGCCATGTCAATTGAGTCTAGCCTGCTACAGTACTGTATGTGTACTGTACGGTGCATTGAGCTTGCTTATCCCCATAGCCGCTGTGTATTTTAGATAGTGGAATGAGACGCTTCTGCAGCTTTGCCCTGATTTATGTAAAACCTGTGTGCACACTTCTTTTGAATGTGAAGGTATATTACAATAGATAAAAAATAATAATAAAGTGTCAGGAAAAAATAAACATGCATTCACACTTTGGGAATCGAACCCAGGACTCTAAACATGGGAAGTGGCACTCTCCACCATTCGGACATGACGCCTCATGACAGATACATAAGCTCTTGTGTAAATGTAAGCAGTGATCCCTTCACATTGGTTTTGGTTATGCCATAATGGCTATGGGATTTGGATGCTCACATATCCCTATCATCAATGGACCATACCTGTAACACGTTCGTTTGCATCTGTATACACTACTAATTTTATATTTGGTTTGTCTGTGGGACTTGGACGCTCACATAACCGTAACATCAATAGACTATACTGTAGCTTTATGACGTTCGTTTGCATCTGTATATACTGTACTATATACAGTACTATATACTATATTTGAAATACTATAGCATACTGTAGCGTAATGAGATGCTCCAGTAAATTAGTTCTTGTGCTGTAGTTAAGTATTGTATTTTAATGGAGATCACACGCATGCACAATGGTGATTTTAAAAAGTCACATCTGGTGGATGATCTCAGGTATTACACTCAAAGGTAATGCCAAACGCTCTGTGCGCCTCCCGACGACTAGGCAAGCCTCCTTGAACCCACCCTGCGTATCCGTGATCACGACTAACGCCTCAGCCAGCAAAGATAACAGAGGCTCCATCTGTATATCAAAAAAATCAATGTTGTTATAGGGGATGAGATTGCTTTGTACTATGCTACAAGTGCATTTCTCCACCAAACAGCACATGCAAAGTCCCATTAAAATGATATTACAAGACACAATCTATAGCAGCCTGTTGAGGATTTAACACATTTACTCTGGCTAATTGACCAACCAGATCAAACAATTTCACATGTCCATGACATACTGCAGGACATTCTATCCTTCTACTCCCTCTTCCTCCCAAGACTTTTGAAGGAGATCAAGGACTCCCCAAGGTTTCTATCCACAAAGGGTGGAAACCCTGTACAAGCTTAGAGTATTTCCCAGACATTTAACATTAAGTAGCTAAGAAGTTCATCCTGATGTTTCTCCGACTCAATATAGAATCTCAACGTAGATTTTAATGGGCAATTAAACCACTCCACTAATCCATTGGTTTGAAGATAATAAACTGATGTTCTTATGGACATTATCAATTGAAGTTTTAATTAGGCAGGACATGAAATTAGTATCATTGGAAATACCTCTACTAACTTCATAGCTACCTGTTTAGCTAAAGCAATACATAAATGCAATGCTTCTGGATAATGAATGACATAATCCCACCAATATAAAATAACACCCCTTTGACGATGGTACAAGGATACTCACCAAATCAATTCCAATCTTTTTTCACAAGGCATATTTACATTTAGTAAAGAATGCAATGGGGCAAGACTAGGTCAACTTTTAAAGGTACACCAGTGATATGGACAAACTGTACAATATGTAGCTACTTCAACTAACACTCCTACCAGAAGAACCTACCCAAAATTCTCTCTATAGTTTTGTCTCTCCCCAAATGTTCATCCTAAAGAATGGTGTGGACTTTAAACCCGAGCTTTTAAAAAAAGAGGATATTGAATTTACTTTGCGCAATCCAGAGACTGTCCATTAACATCTAGTACATTTTCTTGGTTATCAGGAGGATTCACATTAGGATTATGTGCATTTCACCTAACATTAATGTAAACATAATAACCTAACTCACTATGCAAATCATTATCAGCAGGTTCATGTATATTAGTGACAGTACAGACTGATTCATGCATGTCGAGAGCAATTTTGGATATTTATTTAACAGGCTGTAATATCAGTGGACTGTCCTTTTCTTTTCAAAGGGAGGAGAATTTGGCCAGTTCTGACAAGCAACATGGGCAAATTGAGGCAAACTCCTACCCTCAACATGGCATTGTCCCCTTTAATAGATTAAGAGACTAGGGTAGCAGGATACATTTACACACCCCTATGTATACAGCCAAAATGAATAAGTTGCTTATAAGAAAGCAGACCCTGCATAATGGAAGTATTGGTAGATGCCAAATCCACCATACCCCTGACCACCTTGTGTTGAATCTGAACCAGTTTTCAGGATCATCAGTGAGCCTATGATCTAGTAAAGACTTCTGAAAAGTAACAATTCATCTGAGGGCAATTGGCCTTAGTATGCTCCCTTTACTTGCAGGACACACAAATTAACATAGATAACACAGCAATTGTTGGCACCAGATTCAGGTTTGACTATGTACATGATCAAAAAGAACCCCAAGCCCCCCGACTGCAACAGCACATAACCAATAGAAATCCAGGTGTAGAGATAAACAGCACTCTCATGGTGGTCTTTTTTTCTAAACTTGTTAAAGTGAGAGGGAAGATTCAGGCTTATTCGCTCAAAGTGATGCTGTTACCTCACAGCCTATGTGTCATGACTGTGGTTTTGTGAACCCGGTGTTAGTGAAGTCTGTGCGGGCGACTGGAGGATTATATGAATACTACCACTGACCTGGTTTGAGAGTGTTGTGAACTCGGGGTTTCTTCCGGTGACTGGGAAGAGGAACCGCAGCAGAGATGGCCGAATCTAGGTTCTCCTCATGCAGGATTAGGTCGGCAGACAGGAGGCACGTGTGGACGCTGAAGGTCTCCTGAAAGACAGAACTGGAAAGGTGCTGATGAATCAGTGAAGATACCAGGTACAACTGTGCTAAAGTGCACTGTTGCTTGGAGACACTGAGATGCTTGGAGAAACTAAGGTGCTAGGAGGCGCGGAGGCGCTTGGAGACACTGAGGTACTAGGAGGCACGGAAGTGCTTGGACGCACTGAGGTGCTTGGAGGTACTGGGGTGCGTAGAGACACTGGGGTGCGTAGAGACACTGGGGTGCGTAGAGACACTGGGGTGCGTAGAGACACGGAGGTGCTGGAGGCACGGGATGCTGAAAGCACAGAGGCACTGGAGGCACGGAAGTGCTTGGACGCACTGAGGTGCTTGGAGGTACTGGGGTGCGTAGAGACACTGGGGTGCGTAGAGACACTGGGGTGCGTAGAGACACGGAGGTGCTGGAGGCACGAGGTGCTGAGGCACGGGATGCTGAAAGCACAGAGGCACTGGAGGCACGGAAGTGCTTGGACGCACTGAGGTGCTTGGAGGTACTGGGGTGCGTAGAGACACGGGTGCGTAGAGACACGGAGGTGCTGGAGGCACGAGGTGCTGAGGCACGGGATGCTGAAAGCACAGAGGTACTGGAGGCACGGAAGTGCTTGGACGCACTGAGGTGCTTGGAGGTACTGGGGTGCGTAGAGACACTGGGGTGCGTAGAGACACTGGGGTGCGTAGAGACACTGGGGTGCGTAGAGACACGGAGGTGCTGGAGGCACGAGGTGCTGGAGGCACGAAGATGCTGGGGGGAACGGAGGTGCTGAGGCACGGGGTGCTGAAAGCACGGAGCTACTGAGTCACGGAGATGCTGGAAGCACGGAGGTGCTGAGTCACGGAGATGCTGGAAGCACGGAGGTACTGAGGCACGGAGGTACTGAGGCACGGAGGTGCAGAGACACAGAAGCCACAGGGATACGGGAGCTCTGGAGATCACAACTACAACAGCAGTAAAACTGAAACACGACAGCTGTGGTTTTCAGTGGAGAATACGGAATTCAGTACTGTGCCTTTAAGACGAACCACTGCAGCTGTGCCTTTACATTGAGACTCATGGAAATGGTGAAATCAATGGCAACACAAAAGTAAACCAAACGGTAACAAGGGAACAGAGTTTCCACAGGAACTTAGGTACAAAGATTACCATTAGGGAGCTCAGCTTGAAGACTCACACAAAGTTGTGTGTGACACGAGGAACTGGCCCGGTTTCTAACTCAGCCTCCTGATTTATACTTCCTGGTCCTTGGTGATTGGTGAGCAGGATTAGGTGATGCAGAGAGTCTCAGGCTGGCAGAGGATTGAACAACTCTGGGTCAGGTGAACAGTCACTGTCATGTGACTACTCTAGCCAAGGCTGTGATGTAGAATGAGGCCTAGCAGGCCGAGAGAACACTGAAGCCTGAACTTCTGCAAAACACAGGATGCTTGCTTTTAGACCTAAAGTTCAGATTACTGAATTCAGCCTCACACAGGAGATCACCACAGGTGGAGCTAATTAACTATTACCTCTCAGGCAGAGAACTCAGGAAAACTCATAGTGCTGACAAGCTGTTTAACTCCGTGAGTGAAAAGACACAGGATCCAGGACAGATGGCAGGGGTAAGTCACCAAATATAAAACCTACAGTCAGGATTGTGACACTATGCTGGAGATAGACAATGCTTTTCTCTCAGACCTTACATTTCCCTCATTAGACCTACATATGTGAGCTTCTTTAGATGCCCCTTGGACAGTTGAGGAATTGGTTGCAGTGGTTGTCTTCTTGAAACAGGATAAAGCTCCAAGGCCATACAGTTTCACTAATGGGTAATTCCATGATTATGTTAACCAGAACATCTTTTCCTGAAAGTGGCCACAATTAATCTTGTAGTGAAAATTTATATTCTCTGAAGTTAATATTTTGTAAAACCAAAGATGATAAACACCTGTTTTTCATAAATCATAAGTGGGCAGCATTGTTTATTCAAGATGGCAGTCTGTGGAAAGCTGTGGTGATTTTGTGCCTTATTTGAGAAATTTTTTTGGCCTACAGTTGATGACAAGGCAAATATTGATACACACCAGATTATAAGAATCTTAGCAGAGCCACAATTTGATAATAGGCTGATGTTGATGAAAACTGTATTTTCAAAATGTTAGCTTTGATAATGATGTACTTTAATTGACAGATTTAAATGGTTTTTGCAAGTATTTTGGAACATGTCGTGTCTATCACAATTCCTATGTCGTGTCTGTCACAGGAATAATGTTTAATAAAATATTTACAAATACTTGAAATTTCTTATCTTCTTAACCCAACCAAGCCAACAACTCTATTATTCTCAGTGTTAAGTCATGGAACTGTAGGTTTCATATTTTGGAAGATTTGGAAGGAAGTTATACTCATCCTGATTTGTGTTCCCGTTCAGTGTCGTGTCTGTCACATAATATTTGTACCTGTATAATTCTGATAATTACAGAATTCAACTTCCCTGTTGCTTTAACAGTTAACTGAATGATTATAGTTTATAACTAGCATAGTTTGCAGAACTTCTGATATTTTATTAATGAAAAAATAATCATCATTATTCCTGCAGTGAATCATTTGTCGTGTCTGTCACAAATGGAAGTGCCCTAATATCTCTTATGTGATCTTTCTTTCTGGTAAGTGTTTGAGGTGTGTTTTCCACCCAGGAACTCTTTGAGCTTAGTGAAAAGGTGAAAATTACTTGGATGATGGAAAACCTCCCACCAAAAATGATGTGTGTTCTTCCATTATTGAACATTTCACACCACTTTTTCACATCACCATATATCTGCTTTAATTTATGATAGATTTCAGCAGGTCCCACTATCTGCGCATTCAAGAGTCGAATAACACTCCTCCCGTCACAGTTGAATTTTTTTTGTATCATAGCGTTCATTGTAACATCACCAGAAAAAAAACATTATAGCACTTAGAAAACAGGTTAGTGAGACCACCTGACCAAGAATTGGTAAATGGTCTTTACTTTTTGTATTTCCTTTGTATACCATCCTAACGCATTGCTGAACTCCAGTATTAAATTATATGCCAAGATGACAGCTAATAGATTAACCCTTTGCATCCTTAGCTCATTATCACAGATTAGGTGGGCTTTGTTATGGACAAACAAGCTCTATATAATTCTTTTAGATAAGATAGACTTCCAGGGCCATATCTTGGAGGTAAGTGTGTTTGCCAATGGCTTCCTCTGCTCTGTTTTTTTCTGTTAGTACTGGTACCAGACTATAGAGCCCCCTGTATCCCCTTATTTTTGTATTTGTCATTTAACCTTTGATAGAGAAGATCAATCCAGCAAACTTTGTAGCACTGTGGGCCTTCTAATAAATGACGTTTCTACACCAGTGACATTCTGCTTTTGCTGTCCACCCAAGACCTTACATCCTGCTATTCACCCCATTCTGTATGATTTTTTGGCTTCTTCATATTATAAACACTTCCAAAACTGAAGTGCTGTTGATAATGTGATTCTATTCTATGAAAGCCCTTATGCATGGCAGAAAATATCCTTTAGTATTTAGGAATTTTACTAACAGCTCTACTTCAGTCCAATTATTGTAGCATCCCCTTCTACGTAAATTGGAGGGTTTTATGAAAGACAGGTTGGGATATGAGGGTGCATGGATGGGAAGGACTGCCACTATTAAAATGATGTTTCTTCCCAAATTATTGTTTTTTTTTAATCTATCCTTAGGTTGTTACCTGTATATTTGTTTAATAAATGTATTCATTGTTCAAAACTTATATGTGGAATAAAGCAAGCGGGTCATTCCATGTCAGTCAGCCATGACATCCACCGACTCAGATTTTCATGATACTTTGTACACTTGATATTACCACATAGCTACTAACCCATACCAATTTTTTCTTCTCTAGGCCTCACAGTTTTCGAGATATAGGGGGTCTAATTTAAAAAAAATTGCTCAGAAATTCCACTACTGATGCTCCATTTTTTCTGAGGTGTATCTGGAAAGAAAATTCACTTCTCAGTGCCTAATCCACGTATCACTTTGAAATGTTGATACTTAGTAGTGATGTGCACCGGAAATTTTTCGGGTTTTGGTTTTGGATTTGGTTCCGCGGCCGTGTTTTGGATTCGGACGCGTTTTGGCAAAACCTCCCTGAACATTTTTTGTCGGATTCGGGTGTGTTTTGGATTCGGGTGTTTTTTTTACAAAAAAACCTCAAAAACAGCTTAAATCATAGAATTTGAGGGTCATTTTGATCCCATAGTATTATTAACCTCAATAACCATAATTTCCACTAATTTCCAGTCTATTCTGAACACCTCACAATATTATTTTTAGTCCTAAAATTTGCACCGAGGTCACTGTATGACTAAGCTAAGCAACCCAAGTGGCCGACACAAACACCTGGCCCATCTAGGAGTGGCACTGCAGTGTCAGACAGGATGGCAGATTTAAAAATAGTCCCCAAACAGCACATGATGCAAAGAAAAAAAGAGGTGCAATGAGGTAGCTGTGTGACTAAGCTAAGCGACCCAAGTGGCCAACACAAACACCTGGCCCATCTAGGAGTGGCACTGCAGTGTCAGACAGGATGGCAGATTTAAAAAATAGTCCCCAAACAGCACATGATGCAAAGAAAAAAAGAGGTGCAATGAGGTAGCTGTGTGACTAAGCTAAGCGACCCAAGTGGCCAACACAAACACCTGGCCCATCTAGGAGTGGCTATGTTTTTATTAGAAAAATTGCAACAACAAAACAAAGCAAGCAACAAACACGAGAAAAAAATAATAACTTACATAAACAAAGGTGATACCAGCCAAAAGCCATACTTAAATAATATTGTCCAAAGTCTTTAGTCCGACTACGATGGCATAATATATCAGATTAGTGTATGAAGAGGCAATGCCAAATAAACTCAAAAGTCCATAGCACTGGCAAGATTAATAATAGTTTGTCAAATAGACAATCAATAGCAATATACAGACCAATATGTACAAAATCAAGCCATAACACACAACAAAATCCAAACATAGAGAAAGTGAGGTGAGCTTTTAGTCGTATGTTAAAACCATAACATAAAAAAAACTATAACACAAAATCTACAGGGGGTGAAAGAAAAGAAAGCCAGAAGGATGAAAGGAAGGAAAGACTTCAGCCACCCACTCAAGGGGGTCTCAGATGGCGCCAAAGCCTGGACCAACTGACGGCATCCATCCTCCCTCGATCCATATCCATCATCCTCTTTACCTCGTGAAGAATGGTACCAACCACCTCAGTACAGGGAAGGACTAACCTTCTAAGGGAAACTAGACACCGTGCACTCCAAGTGTGGTACCTGACCGCTAAACTAACTAAGTAAATGGTGACTAAATCAAACCTCCCAAACCTCTTTTTGAACGTCCCATACGCCCACTCAGGGTAACTAAGCCCCGAAAGGCACGGAAGGCGTAAAGCGGCTGAAACGGCTTTGTAAATTTTTACATTAATGGGACACTCGAGCAAGAAGTGGTCCACAGTCTCCACCACCCCAGGATACTCCTCACGTGGGCAAACACGATCACTGGCACCTCGAAACCCAATCTTCCCCCTAACATAAAGCTTCCCTTGAAAAAGAAGCCAGGCAATGTCCCTGAACTACAGTGGGATCCTCCGAGAATTAATCAGATTCAACCCAGCTGAGTACACATTGCCCGGGCAGTCCCTTAGCGATGGCTGGGCATAAAAATGAGATCGCAAAATGCTCCTCTCCAACTCCCTTATAGAGAAGCCTTTGACTTCACTCATCAAAATTCCCCATAGCCTTGTCACCTTCAAGCACAAGATGACGTAGATCGGGAGGTATCCGCATTTATCAACTCGGAGGTTTCTCACCTGACTGCCATCTATCCATGACCTGAGGAAGGGGTGCACCCAAACCCTAAAGCCTTCTACCCACCGAGGGGGGGCCTCCAAAAACAGACTCCCAAGATGTAACTTTACAAAAGTGGATGTGAAAAACACCACAGGGTTGACCATACCAAGTCCACCCTCTGCCTTCGGTCTGTAGGTGATGCCTCTCTTAACGAGATTCATCCTGTTCCCCCACAACAACAGGAAGAACAAAGAATAAATCCTGGACCACAAAGACTGAGGCAAACAGCACACATAACTGACATAAAGAAACACCGGGATCAGGTGAGTCTTACACAGGTCAACCCTTTCCCTGAGAGAAAATTTCCATCTTCTCCAGCTCTCTACTTTACGGGCAGCAACTTCCAGCCTACTCACCCAATTTAGAGTGGTATAATCACCACGACTAAACCAAATCCCTAAGATTTTGATTGACGAATTGGCCCGGGGAAGGCTGTCCGGAAGGCTGAACTCCTCACCTTCCTCCCCCATCCAGAAAGCTTCACATTTGTCTTGGTTTATCATGGAGCACGAGGCCCCAGAGTACTCGCAGATAAGGTGTTCCACATCACGTGCCTCAGTCGTAGACGACACGACAATCGTGACGTCATCTGCATAGGCCACCACCTTCAGCAGACACTCCGGCCCCAATTGCACCCCTTCGAGTGCACCACTTTCAACCATCCTGACGAAAGGGTCGATTGCGAACACATACAGAAGGGAGCTCAAGGGACAACCCTGATGGACACCGGAGTTAACCGCGAAGGCAGGACCTACCCAACCATTGACAAGCGGGAAACTCTCGGCCTGATTATAAATAACGCGAAGCCAATCCACCACCCTCACTGGAAGTCCATACCTTTCAAGCAAGGCCCACAGGTACTCATGATTGACTCTATTGAAAGCCTTAGACCACAGGTTCTCAAACTCGGTCCTCAGGACCCCACACGGTTCATGTTTTGCAGGTCACCTGTAGATTTTTGAAATGTGACAGTTGGTGATACACAGTGCACCTGCCGGGTGACCTGGAAAATGTGAACCGTGTGGGGTCCTGAGGACTGAGTTTGAGAACCTGTGCCTTAGACTGATCCAATGCCAGCAAGTACTTTCCCCACTTCTCAGCACGACATTGCTCCACAGCCTCCCGGACGCCAAGGACAGCACTAAAGGTGCTACGGCCTTTCACGGTACCATGCTGAGAAGAAGAAGAAAGCAACAGCCCGGAAACTTCCATCAGCCTATTGAAGAGCACCTTTGCCAAAATCTTCCTGTCTGTATTGAGAAGAGCGATGGGGCGCCAGTTCTCAACACGAGATGGATCCTTACCTTTGGACAATAATATGAGGGCGGACAACCTCATGGAGGGAGGGAGAAAACCCTCAGCCAGGCTCTCATTAAAAACCTCCACAAGATGAGGAACCAAGAGGTCCGAAAATGCCTTAAAAAATTCAGATGTTAAGCCATCCGGGCCCGGAGATTTCTTTATAGACAAACCGTCTATGGCCTTCCTGATCTCCTCCGCCGTCACATCACTTCCCAAAGAGTCAAAAGAGGCATCAAGGCCCCCGAGCCCAGGTGTCTCCCTAAGAAACCTTTCCATCCTTTCTCTGATGAGTGGCTGCTCGGACAAAAGATCGGAGTAGTAGGATCTGATGACCCCCAGAATGCCCTCCCTATCCTCACGAAGGACACCCCGAGCTAAAAAATTGGAATCATGACCCAGGGTTGTCTTTGTGCCCCCCCCTGTCTTTTGGCCTAGTGATAGCGTTAAAATCGCCACCAAAGACAATCTGCCGGGCTGAAAAAAGAAACGGTTTTATCTCCGTGAAGAGACATCTCCTGTCCCTTGGGGACTGGGGCCCATAGATGTTAATTAGCCGTAGGTTCTGTCCCTTCAAGTTGATATCCAAAACCATACACCTACCTACCTGTAACTCTACAATCCTGTGCACGGTTACCATACCGGTAAATAGCACCGCCACCCCACCGTACGGCTCGGCCGCAAGAGACCAGAAAGACGGTCCATGCCTCCATTCACGCTTTGCTCTATGAAGAACCGCCAGATCACCAATCCTGGTCTCCTGCAAAAATAAAAAATCAGCCTCAATTGTGCTGAAAAAATCAAAGGCCATAAAACGAGCACGTTCGGACAAAACAGAAGCCACATTAATTGTGGCACATCGTATAAGCTGGGGATCCATGTTTCATTGGATTGTAAGGTAGGACCCAATCACTTTCTCTTTGCTTGCCTACTTGACTCCTCATCGGAGCCATACCTTTTAAAACTAGTCCCCAAGGGAAGAGGATCATCCTCCCCAACAAACACCTCCTCAGTATCACTCTCACCTGCAGTGGGAGAGACAGAGAGGTCCATGCCCCGAGCCTCCCCCAAAACAGCAGAAATATCTCGGCGCAAATCATCATGAGGAGGACCCGGATCAGGAGGCTCCGCTCCTGGAGAAGCGGGAAAGGACCTAGGGTCCACAGGGACAGGGGGAGGATCCACGAGATCATGGGGCAATGAGGAAAGGATTTGAGGGGTACAGGAAGGCATGTAGGAAAAATCCCCCACATCTTCCCCGACTGAACTCTGAGGTTTCCCATCAGTGTCTGATGTTACCACCGATCTAACTTTTGAAGACACCTGACCAGAACAATCAACCTCATTACTTCTCCTCCTTTCACTCCTCCTACACCCCTTCCCCTCCACCACGGACGCTACTTCCCCAAAGGAACTCTTAACAGAGGACCTCCTTCTTTGTTTCTTGGGTTTATCCTTTGGGACCTGGACAAGCTGCCCTTCAGATAAGACGATATCACTGTCCTCCACCTCAGACTCTTCCTCAGAGTTAAACTGAAATCTATTAACACAAAAAATACCAGGGTCTGAATCCCTTCTTTTGGCCAACCTTTTCCTTGACTTAGATTCAACCACCTGAAAGCCATCTTTATCCACCTCAGCAGACACCTTCCTCACCACACTGTTCTTCTCTACCACCGCCCTCACCACTTGCTTTTCTACAACCTCCCGTCGCTCCTCCTCAAAAAGACGCCCCATTTCCCTCTCTAGCTCTTCCCCCATAACCTCAAGGTTATGGGAGGCCTTGGGGCACCTACTATAAGGATGGCCTTCGCACCCACAAAGGTTGCAGGTTACGTTGCCACAATCCCTCGCCACGTGCCCAGTTTTACCACAGAGGGCACATTTCAGGACAGTACAGTCACTGCTTAGGTGACGAAAGTCTCCACAGCGGTGACACTGTCTAGGTTGACCAGGATAAAAACATTGGATTTTGTCTCTCCCAATGAAAGCAGCAGAGGGAACATGGCAAGGCACCTGACCATTATGCCTAAGCCTGATCACAGCCGACCAGGCTCCACCCCACACACCTTTCGTGAAATCAATCTTCACCAGAGGAGACAAGATGTCGCAATATCGACTTAACCAATAGCCAATATCTGCAGCAGGGAGGGATTCATTCCTGACCAATACAGTTGCACGGACTCTATCCTGGCGAGTAACAGCCGCCGCTTTATAGCGACAATACGGCTCACACCCCTTCTTTAGCTCCCACTGTTCCCAGAACACCCGCAGCCCTTGGTAAGATATGAAACTAAGGTCGTAGTCAGGGGTCTTTACAGGGTGGATGCAAGCAAAAAGATCAGGGGCATGGAAACCCAATGAGAACACCATTTCCAGGAAATCCCCTTTAGAAGGGGGTTCCTCAACCCCTATCCACTTAAGTGAAACCACGTTGCGACGTTTATCAGCCTGATCAGAAGCCGAAAACACCTTTGGAGCAACAATCCTATTGCCACTTGAGACAGCACCCGCATAAGAGGACAAGCCCGGCTTAGGAACTACCTGAGGCGAGGCCTGCCCAACAGAGCCTACAACATTACCCCGCCCAGCACCCTGCCCAACAGATACAGAACTAGCATTTTTATTAGCCAAAGAGGTTCTAATAATGGATATAGCTGGCAAGGATCTCACAGGTACGCCCAAGCTACCATATAGACCATCAACAATAGCCTGCTCCTCTGCAGATAAATCTTCTTTCCTTAATGCCGGAAGACCTTGGGCAAGTCAACACGATGACACTGGACCCACCGACACACTCTTAACACCAGTCTCGGCAACATGTTTTGTTTTAGCCCTAGCCTTAGAGCAAGTGACACCATCAACATTAGTGCCAGTGGCGTCTTTGGCACCACTCACCCCTGCCACCATGCTTGACTTGCTAACGCCACCACCCGTAGGCAGATTGGGGAGACTCGCCTTAGCCATCTCACTGGCACGCGCCGGACCCACCATGGACGCAACCTGCTTCCCAGCGGAGGAGGCCAGATCTTGGGAGGTCGACCCCGAGCAAGCAACACCAGCCTGAACAGCGACACCTCCCAGACCACCATCCAACCGCTGTTCCACAATCAAAAGAGGAGACGCCTCCTCCACCATAGCAACATTACACTCCAGGCCCTGATCCATCGCAGAATCCACAGCATCTTCACCAGCAGAAGCACCACCATCACACCTTGGATCCTCTTCCTCAGGCACGGTCGATCCACTTGGCTCACACTCAATTTTCTCCTCTTCCTCCAGCTCTTTCTGAAGTGCTAGCATCCTGGCCTCCAAACATATACATTCAAGCTCCAACCTGCGTATGTCCCCCTCCATCCTCTCCCTTTCCCATTTTGGACAAGTGTTCCTCCTCCTCTTCTTCTCCGCAATCAAAATCCCCTTCTTAACAACTAAAATTTTCAACTCAGCAATGTCAATACTCGATTCACCAGTGCTAGCAAAGTCCTGCATCTCCATCTCCTTACTACCCTCATCGATAATTGCCATGCTAGTCCCACAAGAAGATTGGGAGTCGCCAGACGACAAACCCGTCTCACAGATAGACTGCTCTGTCACTTTGTCCTGGACCTCCACAGGCAGGTCAGAGGATACACTCCGGGCACCAGCCGCCCTACACTCCAACTTAATTGTCGCAGGGAGATTACCCCCAATTGCAGCGGATGAGAGTTGTGCTTGCGTTTGTTCGGTGTCAGAGGATACCACATCGAGTAACGAACCTGACTCCACCAAGGCATCACACTTCAGCCCCGGCTTCTTTGTTTTTGACACAGAGGCCACAGTGGCTGGTTTCTTGACATCACCGATCCCTGAGCTACCCACAATAAACTTTGCAGGGGCTACTACAGGTCACAATAAACTTTGCAGGGGCTACTACAGGTTTAACAGCTCTGGACCTGGTCACCGGTCCCACGGTAGCAGCCACAGACTTACCCTCACACACCAACAAAGCAGATCCAGATGGCACGGAAACCGGGGGACTAAAATTCACTGTACAGGGGGTCATCTTCACTAGACACCCAAATTAAATAAATAAAATAACCGCGCTGTGACTGGGATTTAAGTGCTTTAGCTGCTTTGTATGGGAAAGTAATTAGTAAAAGTTGTAAAACAAAGCGCTTGAGATTGTATGTAAACAATGTGTGTGAGTTGTAACCGTTAAAAAGTATAAATGATTAGTGCAATACCTGAAAAAAAAGGGGTTAGATAAATGTTTACAGCCCTTTTTAATAAGATGTGCTGCGGTCTCCAGATGTAATTCTGAGGTTCCAAGTATGCCGTTTAAGTGAAGGTAGATCTAGGTATAGTCCCGGTCACCTAACTTTCCCTATACTACCAACCTTAGCAAGGTGGTGAAGTCCGTCTACTTCTGTCCTCCTCCGGCTGGTTCCCCCACTCCGTCTTCCTGCTTTCTTCCTCCTGGAGGAAGCGCTGATTTTCACGGACTCCACAACAAAACAAAGACTCCTTTGCTTCTTCACCAGCACGCTGCTGGTTTCTCTTCAAAAGCCGCCTTACAGACCGGGACAGCAATTAGTCATCAAGCGTTGCACAGCGCACGAGTCGGGCGGCCGGAGAAAGCAGGAAGACGGAGCGGGGGAACCAGCCGGAGGAGGACAGAAGTAGACGGACTTCACCACCTTGCTAAGCTTGGTAGTATAGGGAAAGTTAGGTGACCGGGACTATACCTAGATCTACCTTCACTTAAGCGGCATACTTGGAACCTCAGAATTACATCTGGAGACCGCAGCACATCTTATTAAAAAGGGCTGTAAACATTTATCTATCCCCTTTTTTTTCAGGTATTGCACTAATCATTTATACTTTTTAACGGTTACAACTCACACACATTGTTTACATACAATCTCAAGCGCTTTGTTTTACAACTTTCACTAGACACCCCTCAATTTTCACAGCAACCGAGCCCCCAGTCACTTTTTCCTTAATCATAGATGTCTCATCACCAGTTGGGCACACAGGATTTTTTTTAAGCACAGCAGATGTAGAAATAGGCGCCACTTGAACGTCACCTTCCTTAATCATTGTCACTGATTTATTGGCAGCCGAACTTAACATGGGGGGAACCACTTTAGTAACACCTGTTGGCATGGATGGAACATTACTAGCAGGGGGCTTTATTCCCTGATTGTCCGTATTACCATCCAAAACCTATTCCACCTCCTTTTGATTTTTTACATTAAAGCTGGCAGCAGTGCACACTGGTGCCGCAGACCCAGGGGCCACTATACCAGCCCCTGCATCTACAGAGCGACGATCACACACAGGGAACCCGCCGATGGCCGGACTTACTAACCTCTTCACCGTCGCGTCAGCAGGGGCTCCAGCGGCAGAACACTCTCCTTCCAGCGGCTTCACTTCCAGACGCCGGATCCCGACGCCATTCACAGCGCTTGCAGGGGGGAGCTCAGGGCTGTCTATTAAGGTCTTCACCGGCTCTCCTGACCACCGGACTCCGCCGCTAGCACCCGCTGAAAAGGGAGCACAGCCCCCGGTACTCTGCAGCGGCTCCACATAAGAATCCATGCTCCGGCCATTAACAGATGCAGCAGGGGATCCACTAGTAGGCAAACTAGGAGCAGTCTTTGCAGGATCAGGGAACACTGGTGTAGATAAACCAGCTGTTGTAGATAGGTCAGTAATTGTAGTTAAACCACAGGCTTTAGACACACTGCTGGGGCTTTCCACAGTGACCTCCATAGCAGACTGCATGCAGGATGATTTTACAGCAGACTGGGACACTGGACTTGAATCCCCAGCACCAGAGCCTTTGCACAGTATAGGTTCCCCTGGGTGAGGCTCCATAACCGGGGGAAACTGCTTCTCCTTACCCCTGGGAGGCTCCATCCCAGCTGGGAAGGGCTCCAGGGATCTTGGGTGTAATCCGACACTCGAGTGGAACTCAGGAGCTCACACACACACACGTCTGACCAGGCCCATCTAGGAGTGGCACTGCAGTGTCAGACAGGATGGCAGATTTAAAAAATAGTCCCCAAACAGCACATGATGCAAAGAAAAAAAGAGGTGCAATGAGGTAGCTGTGTGACTAAGCTAAGCGACCCAAGTGGCTGACACAAACACCTGGCCCATCTAGGAGTGGCATTGCAGTGTCAGACAGGATGGCAGATTTAAAAAATAGTCCCCAAACAGCACATGATGCAAAGAAAACAAGAGGTGCAATGAGGTAGCTGTGTGACTAAGCTAAGCGACCCAAGTGGCCGACACAAACACCTGGCCCATCTAGGAGTGGCACTGCAGTGTCAGACAGGATGGCAGATTTAAAAAATAGTCCCCAAACAGCACATGATGCAAAGAAAAAAAGAGGTGCAATGAGGTAGCTGTGTGACTAAGCTAAGCGACCCAAGTGGCCAACACAAACACCTGGCCCGTCTAGGAGTGGCACTGCAGTGTCAGACAGGATGGCAGATTTAAAAAATAGTCCCCAAACAGCACATGATGCAAAGAAAAAAAGAGGTGCAATGAGGTAGCTGTGTGACTAAGCTAAGCGACCCAAGTGGCCGACACAAACACCTGGCCCATCTAGGAGTGGCACTGCAGTGTCAGACAGGATGGCAGATTTAAAAAATAGTCCCCAAACAGTACATGATGCAAAGAAAAAAAGAGGTGCAATGAGGTAGCTGTGTGACTAAGCTAAGCGACCCAAGTGGCCAACACAAACACCTGGCCCGTCTAGGAGTGGCACTGCAGTGTCAGACAGGATGGCAGATTTAAAAAATAGTCCCCAAACAGCACATGATGCAAAGAAAAAAAGAGGTGCAATGAGGTAGCTGTGTGACTAAGCTAAGCGACCCAAGTGGCCGACACAAACACCTGGCCCATCTAGAAGTGGCACTGCAGTGTCAGACAGGATGGCAGATTTAAAAAATAGTCCCCAAACAGCACATGATGCAAAGAAAAAAAGAGGTGCAATGAGGTAGCTGTGTGACTAAGCTAAGCGACCCAAGTGGCTGACACAAACACCTGGCCCATCTAGGAGTGGCATTGCAGTGTCAGACAGGATGGCAGATTTAAAAAATAGTCCCCAAACAGCACATGATGCAAAGAAAACAAGAGGTGCAATGAGGTAGCTGTGTGACTAAGCTAAGCGACCCAAGTGGCCGACACAAACACCTGGCCCATCTAGGAGTGGCACTGCAGTGTCAGACAGGATGGCAGATTTAAAAAATAGTCCCCAAACAGCACATGATGCAAAGAAAAAAAGAGGTGCAATGAGGTAGCTGTGTGACTAAGCTAAGCGACCCAAGTGGCGACACAAACACCTGGCCCATCTAGGAGTGGTACTGCAATGTCAGACAGGATGGCAGATTTAAAAAATAGTCCCCAAACAGCACATGATGCAAAGAAAAATAGAGGTGCAATGAGGTAGCTGTGTGACTAAGCTAAGCGACCCAAGTGGCCGACACAAACACCTGGCCCATCTAGAAGTGGCACTGCAGTGTCAGACAGGATGGCAGATTTAAAAAATAGTCCCCAAACAGCACATGATGCAAAGAAAAAAAGAGGTGCAATGAGGAAGATGTGTGACTAAGCTAAGCGACCCAAGTGGCGACACAAACACCTGGCCCATCTAGGAGTGGCACTGCAGTGTCAGACAGGATGGCAGATTTAAAAAATAGTCCCCAAACAGCACATGATGCAAAGAAAAAAAGAGGTGCAATGAGGTAGCTGTGTGACTAAGCTAAGCGACCCAAGTGGCCAACACAAACACCTGGCCCGTCTAGGAGTGGCACTGCAGTGTCAGACAGGATGGCAGATTTAAAAAATAGTCCCCAAACAGCACATGATGCAAAGAAAAAAAGAGGTGCAATGAGGTAGCTGTGTGACTAAGCTAAGCGACCCAAGTGGCGACACAAACACCTGGCCCATCTAGGAGTGGCACTGCAGTGTCAGACAGGATGGCAGATTTAAAAAATAGTCCCCAAACAGCACATGATGCAAAGAAAAATAGAGGTGCAATGAGGTAGCTGTGTGACTAAGATAAGCGACCCAAGTGGCCGACACAAACACCTGGCCCATCTAGAAGTGGCACTGCAGTGTCAGACAGGATGGCAGATTTTAAAAATAGTCCGCAAACAGCACATGATGCAAAGAAAACAAGAGGTGCAATGAGGTAGCTGTGTGACTAAGCTAAGCGACCCAAGTGGCCGACACAAACACCTGGCCCATCTAGGAGTGGCACTGCAGTGTCAGACAGGATGGCAGATTTAAAAAATAGTCCCCAAACAGCACATGATGCAAAGAAAAAAAGAGGTGCAATGAGGTAGCTGTGTGACTAAGCTAAGCGACCCAAGTGGCGACACAAACACCTGGCCCATCTAGGAGTGGTACTGCAATGTCAGACAGGATGGCAGATTTAAAAAATAGTCCCCAAACAGCACATGATGCAAAGAAAAATAGAGGTGCAATGAGGTAGCTGTGTGACTAAGCTAAGCGACCCAAGTGGCCGACACAAACACCTGGCCCATCTAGAAGTGGCACTGCAGTGTCAGACAGGATGGCAGATTTAAAAAATAGTCCCCAAACAGCACATGATGCAAAGAAAAAAAGAGGTGCAATGAGGAAGATGTGTGACTAAGCTAAGCGACCCAAGTGGCGACACAAACACCTGGCCCATCTAGGAGTGGCACTGCAGTGTCAGACAGGATGGCAGATTTAAAAAATAGTCCCCAAACAGCACATGATGCAAAGAAAAAAAGAGATGCAATGAGGTAGCTGTGTGACTAAGCTAAGCGACCCAAGTGGCCAACACAAACACCTGGCCCGTCTAGGAGTGGCACTGCAGTGTCAGACAGGATGGCAGATTTAAAAAATAGTCCCCAAACAGCACATGATGCAAAGAAAAAAAGAGGTGCAATGAGGTAGCTGTGTGACTAAGCTAAGCGACCCAAGTGGCCGACACAAACACCTGGCCCATCTAGGAGTGGCACTGCAGTGTCAGACAGGATGGCAGATTTAAAAAATAGTCCCCAAACAGCACATGATGCAAAGAAAAAAAGAGGTGCAATGAGGTAGCTGTGTGACTAAGCTAAGCGACCCAAGTGGCTGACACAAAAACCTGGCCCATCTAGGAGTGGCATTGCAGTGTCAGACAGGATGGCAGATTTAAAAAATAGTCCCCAAACAGCACATGATGCAAAGAAAACAAGAGGTGCAATGAGGTAGCTGTGTGACTAAGCTAAGCGACCCAAGTGGCCGACACAAACACCTGGCCCATCTAGGAGTGGCACTGCAGTGTCAGACAGGATGGCAGATTTAAAAAATAGTCCCCAAACAGCACATGATGCAAAGAAAAAAAAGAGGTGCAATGAGGTAGCTGTGTGACTAAGCTAAGCGACCCAAGTGGCGACACAAACACCTGGCCCATCTAGGAGTGGCACTGCAGTGTCAGACAGGATGGCAGATTTAAAAAATAGTCCCCAAACAGCACATGATGCAAAGAAAAATAGAGGTGCAATGAGGTAGCTGTGTGACTAAGATAAGCGACCCAAGTGGCCGACACAAACACCTGGCCCATCTAGAAGTGGCACTGCAGTGTCAGACAGGATGGCAGATTTTAAAAATAGTCCGCAAACAGCACATGATGCAAAGAAAAAAAGAGGTGCAATGAGGTAGCTGTGTGACTAAGCTAAGCGACCCAAGTGGCCGACACAAACACCTGGCCCATCTAGGAGTGGCACTGCAGTGTCAGACAGGATGGCAGATTTAAAAAATAGTCCCCAAACAGCACATGATGCAAAGAAAAAAAGAGGTGCAATGAGGTAGCTGTGTGACTAAGCTAAGCGACCCAAGTGGCGACACAAACACCTGGCCCATCTAGGAGTGGCACTGCAGTGTCAGACAGGATGGCAGATTTAAAAAATAGTCCCCAAACAGCACATGATGCAAAGAAAACAAGAGGTGCAATGAGGTAGCTGTGTGACTAAGCTAAGCGACCCAAGTGGCGACACAAACACCTGGCCCATCTAGGAGTGGCACTGCAGTGTCAGACAGGAAGGCAGATTTAAAAAATAGTCCCCAAACAGCACATGATGCAAAGAAAAAAAGAGGTGCAATGAGGTAGCTGTGTGACTAAGCTAAGCGACCCAAGTGGCCGACACAAACACCTGGCCCATCTAGGAGTGGCACTGCAGTTTTCTATCGAGAGGATTAGTGCTTCCATCCTCATGTGAATCTGAACCACTAGCCATGAACATAGGCCAGGGCCTCAGCCGTTCCTTGCCACTCCGTGTCGTAAATGGCATTTTGGCAAGTTTACGCTTCTCATCAGATGCTTTTAATTTTGATTTTTGGGTCATTTTACTGAACTTTTGTAGTATACTTGACGACACAGGGGTAGAGCAGTGGACTACTGTACCGTACTGCTATATATATACTGGTGGTCAGCAAAATTCTGCACTGTCCTCCTACTATATACTGCGCACAACTAAAATGCAGCACAGGTATGGATGCACAGTATACTTGACGACACAGAGGTAGAGCAGTGGACTACTGTACCGTACTGCTATATATATACTGGTGGTCAGCAAAATTCTGCACTGTCCTCCTACTATATACTGCGCACAACTAAAATGCAGCACAGGTATGGAAGCATAGTATACTTGATGACACAGAGGTAGAGCAGTGGACTACTGTACCGTACTGCTATATATATACTGGTGGTCAGCAAAATTCTGCACTGTCCTCCTACTATATACTGCGCACAACTAAAATGCAGCACAGGTATGGATGCATAGTATACTTGACGACACAGAGGTAGAGCAGTGGACTACTGTACCGTACTGCTATATATATACTGGTGGTCAGCAAAATTCTGCACTGTCCTCCTACTATATACTGCGCACAACTAAAATACAGCACAGGTATGGATGCATAGTATACTTGATGACACAGAGGTAGAGCAGTGGACTACTGTACCATACTGCTATATATATATATACTGGTGGTCAGCAAAATTCTGCACTGTCCTCCTACTATATACTGTGCACAACTAAAATGCAGCACAGCTATGGATGCATAGTATACTTGATGACACAGAGGTAGAGCAGTGGACTACTGTACCGTACTGGAAAAAGGATTTGGTAGAATGAAGGAGGCGCTCCTGGTGATTGAATGTACCTGCTGCCTTTCCCTTGCACCACTGGATTAATCCCAAATATAATCCAAAGTGGTAAAACTGAACAAGTGGTGTGGGTGCAGGGAGTGGGTGCTGGAAAAGGGGTAGGGAGTAAAGCTGATGATTCAGCTGGGGAGTTATGGTTTTTTAGAGTGATGAAGAAGGATACTTTATACCTACACTTTTTATTGTAAGTTAGGTACGCTGAAAATTCCAGTATTATTTTCTAAAGAAACCTTTACATGCTTTCAACCTCACTCACCTTTGTAAGTGAGGTACGATTATTCTACCTGAGACCCCTCTCCACTTGTTTTTAAAAAAAGTGCTTATTATCCCCATTGAGGCTCCCCAAAACCCAAAATTTGCCATTTTGTGTTTTTCATAATACCACGCCATATGACTGCATTATTCCTGGAGAAAAAAATCATCCTTCTCTCAGAAATCAGAAATCCACTGAAAACACCCAAGATAAGTATCCTTCTTCATCACTCTAAAAAACCATAACTCCCCAGCTGAATCATCAGCTTTACTCCCTACCCCTTTTCCAGCGCCCACTCCCTGCACCCACACCACTTGTTCAGTTCTACTGTACCGTACTGCTATATATACACTGGGGGTCAGCAAAATTCTGCACTGTCCTCCTACTATATACTACAATGCAGCACAGATATGGAGCGTTTTTCAGTCAGAGAACGTAGATATTTTCAGCACACTGAGCACAGATATTTGCAAGCACACTGAGCACAGATTTTTTACAGCACACTGAGCACAGATATTTGCAGCACACTGAACACAGAAACTGAGAGAACGCAGCCACGTCCTCTCGCTATCATCTCCAATGCACGAGTGAAAATGGCGGCGACGCGCGGCTCTTTATATGCAATACGAATCTCGCAAGAATACGACAGCGGGATGATTACGTTCGGGCGCGCTCGGGTTAACCGAGCAAGGCGGGAAGATCTGAGGCTGCCTCGGAACCGTGTAAAATGGGAGAAGTTCGGGGGGTTCGGATCCCGAGGAACCGAACCCGCTCATCACTAATCCTTAGTCAATCAAAATATGGAGATTCCAGTAAAAAAAATGTTTTATCAATCTTTTCTGACTCTGAGAATTCATTATACATTCCTTTACTTCATACTTAATAACTAGGTGATTCACCGTGCCCTATGGGAGCTCTTCACACTGTCATAAGGGGCTACGCCCCCTTAACCCTTGCACGCCCTAGTGGCATGCAATATTTTTATTATATGTAGTATTACCTCCAATCATAATTGTGTGAGTGGTTAAAGATTGCACGGACAAAGGGTGTACAATGGTTTAGGGGCCGTAGCCCCTTGCCACAGCGTGAACAGCACACGCAGGGCCTGATGAATCACCTAGTAGGTGCTGTAGTTGGGGGAGTGGCAGGTGCGGGGCAGACGTGGATAGGGAATGGGTCTGGGGGTGCCGCAAGTGGGGGAGTGGCGGTTGCAGGGGTGCCGCAGGTGAGAGAGGGGTTGGTATGGTGGTGCCGCAGGTGGGGGAGGGGCGGTGCGTGGGTGCCATGGGTGGGGGAGGGGGTCTGGAACCATGCAGGTGGCGGAGGAGCGGTTGCAGGGGAACCACAGGTGGGGGAGGGGTGGGTGCGGGTGGGGGAGGGGCGAGTGTGGGGGAGGGGTTCCAGAGCCATTGCAGGTGATGGAAGGTGTGTGTGGGAGTGCCATGGATGGGGCCCGGAGGTAGTGCGAGTGGGGAGAAGGGTGGGTAATGCTTCTCTTGCATCTCCTCCTGGATGCAACTAAGCTGCTGTCCTCCCTTTGCAAGTGGCTCTCCCAGAGACACACTGCAGCCAAGCTGCCAGTCACTATTGTTAGCACCGGTGTCCCAATGCCCCGCATTACAGGGAAGAAGATGCACTCAATAAACTACAGCTCCCAGCAGCCCTTAGTGCCGGAATGCTTCGGTGCTAAGGGCTGCTGGGAGCTGTAGTTTACTTAGTGCGTGTACTTCCCTGTAATGCTGCGCATTGGGACACCGGCACTAACAATAGTGACTGGCTGGCAGAACTGACTGACTCGCTCAATCAGTGTAAAAGGTGAGAGTGCTGTGCAGTATTAGTGACACTGCACACCCACTGCACAGCACTATCACCTTTTACATTGATTTAGCGTCCAGACATTACCCTCCGCGATATCACCCACTCTATCCATTACATTAACCATCTCTGGACTTCTAGGCCGGCAGCCCAGATGCTGTGTTATGGAGTCAGGGCCTCTGGGGATCTGGGCGTGGCTGTGGTGGGGAGGCACTTCTGTGACATCACGCGCACTGAAGGCTTCGGGGCTCAGAGAGTATGCAGCACAGGGAGGGCTATGAAAGCCTTCCGCTGTGCCGATTTCATACACATCTATGCCATACCTAAACGGGACTGTCCCGCGAAAATCGGGACAGTTGGGAGGTATGCTATGCCGGTGACCACAGCAGCTCTTGTTCCACCTGCGCTGCAGCTAGGGAGTGGGGATTGTTGATGCCGGAGGGGGCAGGCGGACTGGCAGCAGGACATAGGACGCTGCAGTAAAAATATTGTTTTTCCCTCTCTACAGCGCAGAGACTTGCTGCAGATGCAGTGGCATACCCTCCAGCTGTACCTTTTTGGCAAGTACAGTACCTTTTTTTATGGTCTGTACCGATTTTTGGCTCTCCAAACTTCCATTGAAAGTATAGGAAAAGGGATGTGGCCACGCCCCTTTACCAGTGGCCACGCCCCCTTTTCGAAGTTGAAGCAATTTTTATGTGTAAATTGTTGGAGGGTATGTTGCTGCAGACAGAGCCGGATTAAGGGGGGGATCCTGGGGGTAAGTACCCCAGGCCCCCCTTTCTAAAAGGGCCCCCTGCCATTGGCCAAAGGTCGGATCTTTACCGATCCGATCTGCAGCGCTCCAGGATCCCCTCAGCACTGGCAGGCATACTCGTAGTCGCCGGCGCCGCATAGAAGTCAGGACAGGACAGGCTGAGTGCAGCAGGAGGCGGAGGAAGTGGCCAGCCTGCTGTGCTTATAGATACTGCTCCTGTCCCTGCTGTAGCTCCGCAGGACGCCCACGTGCGATGCGCCCAGCACTCATATCTACTGCTGCCGGCCTCCCACGGTGCTTCTTGTTCTTTTTCCTGCTGCCGCCGGGCTCTCACATGGGGTGCACGGTGCACCCGGTTCCTGCCGCCACTGGAGCCACACAGTGAACTTACTGGTAGGCTTTAATATTAAATCAAAAACATCATATATGTTCCTCTCCCATCCTGCACCCCCCCCTATCACCCTGCATCTTCTCCCAACCTGCACCCCCCCTCTCACCCTGCGTTCTCTCTCACCCTGCACACCCCACTATCACCCTGCACACCCCGCTATCACCCTGCATCCTCTCCCACCCTGCACACCCCCCTGTCACCCTGCGTCATCTCCCACCCTGCACACACCCCTCTCACCCTGTGTCATCTCCCACCCTGCACAACCCCCTCTCACCCTGCGTCCTCTCCCACACTGCACACCCCCCTCTCACCTTGCACACACCCCTCTCACCCTGCATCCTCTCCCACCCTGCACACCCCCCTCTCACGCTGTGTCCTCTCCCACCCCTCTATCACCCTGCGTCCTCTCCCACCCTGCACACCCCCCCTCTCACCCTGTGTCCTCTCTCACCGTGCACACCCCATCTCTCCCCCTGCGTCCTCTCTCACCCTGCACACCCCCTCTCTCCCCCTGCGTCCTCTCCCACCCTGCGTCCTCTCCCACCCTGCACACCCCCCTCTCACCCTGTGTCCTCTCCCACCCTGCACACCCCCCTCTCACCCTGTGTCCTCTCTCACCCTGCACACCCCCTCTCTCCCCCTGCGTCCTCTCTCACCCTGCACACCCCCTCTCTCCCCCTGCGTCCTCTCCCACCCTGCACACCCCCCTCTCACGCTGTGTCCTCTCCCACCCCTCTATCACCCTGCGTCCTCTCCCACCTTGCACACCTCCCTCTCACCCTGTGTCCTCTCCCACCCTGCACACACCTCTCTCACCCTGCACAACCCCTTCTCACCTGGTGCCCCTCTCCCATTCTCTTCCTCTTTCCCTCTCCCCAATATGTCCTATTCACACCCTGCATCTCCCCTCTCACCTGGTGCCCCTCTCCCACCCTGCAACCCTCTCCCACCCAGTGTCCCTATCCCCAATATGTTCCTCTCCCACCCAGTCTCCCAATCCCCCACAATATGTCCCTCTCCCACCCAGTGTCCCTATCCCCAATATGTCCTCCCACCCTGTATCCCCCATCTTAGCCAATGCCCCCTTCCCCCTCAGTCCTTCCTCTGCCATGTGTCCTCCCTCTCATCCAGTGCCTCTTAAGGACACGCCCCTTTTTCAGAGCGCACCCCTTTGATGTGCGCAACAGTACACCCTGGAGAGGACACTATACCCCAAACATTTTTCCATACCCTCACTTCAAAATTCCCACTTCGACCACTGTATATGTGTGTGTGTATTATATATATATATATATATATATATATATATATATAATTCATCTGCCTGCCTCTTTATTAGGGGCCCCATTGTCTGAAGTGATCCCCCCCCCCCCCTCCCACCCCATAGCCTTAATCCGGCTCTGGCTGCAGATGCAGTGGACCTATTTTGGGTTGTGGATCTGGAGCTGCAGCTCCATCAGCCCCATTGTTAATCCTGCTCTGGGAACACATAGCAGCCAAAGGGCAGAGCCTCCCATTGGATGTAACCTGTGTGGGAGGGTGTTTCTTGCCCAATCAGCTGTGGACTGGGTGTGACAGATCTGCCGCTAACCCAATGAGAGCTCCTAGCCACGCCCAGCGTTATACACACAGTCAGAGTCACAAATCTGGGCTATTATATAGGAGATTTTTTTGGTGCAAAATAAGTGGGTTCAATTAGCATTATAAACCCAACGAAGATGAGTTATCATGTTCCTTTTTTGTTTAAATTGAACCTTAAAGTATACTTTAAAAGGCTATGAAAGAAAAATAATGTGAATTTGATTGCCTGTATTAGTATTTAAATGTTTAATTATAATTATCTCGTTAAAAACAAAAATTACCATTAGGTATAAATTTGCCTGCCAGGGGAGTATTTTAATTTGTATATTTTTATGTATATGTGCCGATTTCTAATTACATGTAGGGTGAGTATTCAGTTAGCTGTGATAACTCGGTTTTTTTGCTTGAGAACCCCCTGAGACACCCCTTCCTCCCCTAATGACTAAGTAGGCACTTAGACATTTTTAATTATTTTTAGCTGGCCATTAATGACTATGTAATTTTTGGGGTGAAAAAGTGCAAAGTGACGGAATTCATGTTCAAGGTATGGGACAGGTATATTGGGGTGCTTTATGAGTGGGACAAATGTTTTTAGGCTTGCAGATGGGAGTAGTCAGTCTTTTTCCATTTTTTTTTGTTTCCTAAAATGGCTGAAATATATACTTATACCAATTTTTAATTATGTACCCCGAATTTAATGAGAGCACATATTTTGCTGAAAAAATAGTTTTTAGAATTTGTCATTTAAAAAAAATGCATATAAAAGCCATTTGATTAATTTTAAGTACCCCAAATCTATTTAATATAACCTCTGATACATGTCTATACTGTTATCCTATTATCCTATTTTAGTTTGCCATTTTTGGGGGGTACAAGCTTATTTCCCCATTTTCACCTGCAGTTTTTACAGCAAGAATTTTCATGCAAATCGTGTTTTCACCATTTTTTAATTCACACCTATTTAATTCTAAAATCGCAAAAACAGGATTTTTATCGTGAAAAGTGTATGTGAAAATGGGGAAATCATTCTGTTCCCCGCAAAATCGCAAACTAACACAGGATAATAGTATAGAGGAGTATTAGAAGTCATATTAAATAGATATGGGGTACTTAAATTGAGTCAAATGGCTTTTATATGCATTTACATTTTTTTTTTAATTAGAAAAGCTGCCCCCCCAGCAAAATAAGTGCTCTCCTTAAATTCGGGGTTCATAAAAATGGGTATAAGTTTATCTTTGGGTCATTTTAGGAGACTTTAAAAAAAAGATGAAAAAGACTACTCCCACCTGCAAGCCTAAAACATTTGTCCCACTCATAAAGCACCAGAATATACCTGTCCCATACCTTGATCCCCGAATTCCATCACTTTGCACAGCAAAAATTAATTTAAAAAGTGCCGTTTTAGTCATTAGGGGAGGGAGGGGTGTCCCAGAGAGTTCTGGACCAAATCCTGACATTTCCTAAAAAGTAAAACAGATTTGAACTACCTTAAAATAGAGATTTACACCAACTTTGCACTTGCTCAGAGTACAAAATTATCGACAATACACTATGGCGGCTAGTGAGTAGGGGTCTATCACAATTTGCACTGAAATCACAGTTTTTCACGCAAAAAACAGGTTATTGCAGCTAACTGAGGGGGTAATTCAGATCTGATCATAGATGTGCTAAATTTAGCCCATCTACGATCATTTACTCTGACATGCGGGGGGACGTGCAGCACAGGGCTAGTCCGCCCCGCATGTCAGGCCCTACCCCTTCCGCATAGGTGCAAAAGCATTGCATGGCAGCAATGTTTTTGCACCTGGTGAGTAGCTCCTTGTCAGCACAGATCCTGGGTGGCAGCAGCTGTGTGTGACCCCTGCAATGGTACGGACACGCCTGCGCTGTCCGGACTGCGCCCACCAACGGCATTCTAACACCGTCGGCATGACCCCTCCCGCCCCACAATTGCCTCTGCCTGCCAATCAGGCAGAGGCAATATCAGCCCTGGGATGCTTTTAGCATCTCACAGGACTCCAGTGGGTGAGCACGCGCGGTGGGCGCATTCCACAAAAGGATTCAGAATGCGATCGCTGCCGCTGCAGCGATCCAGTCTGAATTAGCCCCTGAATACTCCCCTACATGTAATTAGAAATCTTCACAAATACATAGAAATATACAAATGAAAATACTCCCCTGGCAGGCAAAATTATACCTAATGGTAATTTTCATTTCTCATACGTCCCAGAGGATGCTGGGGTCCACTTCAGTACCATGGGGTATAGACGGTTCTGCAGGAGCCATGGGCACTTTAGGAGTTTTTCAGAGTGTGAACTGGCTCCTCCCTCTATGCCCCTCCTCCAGACCTCAGTTTAGAAAATGTGCCCAGGCAGACTGGCCGCACTCTAGTGGAGCTCTACTGAGTTTCACTAAAAAGAATTTATGTTAGGTTTTTTTATTTTCAGGGAGGCTGCTGGCAACAGTCTCCCTGCTTCGTGGGACTTAGGGGGAAGAAGTAGGAACCAACTTCCTGAATAGTTTCATGGCTCTGCTTCTTGCTGACAGGACACCATTAGCTCCTGAAGGGTACTGAACACTAGCTGTGGCTATACGCTCACTCCCACAGCACGCCGTCACCCCCCTTACAGATATATAGAAACAGGTGATCTCAGCTTGCGTTTACAACAAAACAGTGACTGCCAGTGATATCAATACAGAGCCTTCACCAAAGAGCCCAAAATACATACATGAATTGGAAAGTGATATCACACGGCGCTACCATTCAGGAAATGAATATAAATATTAGTGATGAGCACCGGAAATTTTTCGGGTTTTGTGTTTTGGTTTTGGGTTCGGTTCCGCGGCCGTGTTTTGGGTTCGAACGCGTTTTGGCAAAACCTCACCGAATTTTTTTTGTCGGATTCGGGTGTGTTTTGGATTCGGGTGTTTTTTTCAAAAAACCCTAAAAAACAGCTTAAAGCATAGAATTTGGGGGTCATTTTGATCCCAAAGTATTATTAACCTCAATAACCATAATTTCCACTCATTTTCAGTCTATTCTGAACACCTCACACCTCACAATATTATTTTTAGTCCTAAAATTTGCACCGAGGTCGCTGGATGACTAAGCTCAGCGACCCAAGTGGCCGACACAAACACCTGGCCCATCTAGGAGTGGCACTGCAGTGTCACGCAGGATGGCCCTTCCAAAAAACACCCCCCAAACAGCACATGACGCAAAGAAGAAAAAAAAGAGGCGCAATGAGGTAGCTGTGTGAGTAAGCTAAGCGACCCTAGTGGCCGACACAAACACCTGGCCCATCTAGGAGTGGCACTGCAGTGTCACGCAGGATGGCCCTTCCAAAAAACACCCCCCAAACAGCACATGACGCAAAGAAAAAAAGAGGCGCAATGAGGTAGCTGTGTGACTAAGATAAGCGACCCAAGTGGCCGACACAAACACCTGGCCCATCTAGGAGTGGCACTGCAGTGTCACGCAGGATGGCCCTTCCAAAAACTACTCCCCAAACAGCACATGACGCAAAGAAAAATGAAAGAAAAAAGAGGTGCAAGATGGATTTGTCCTTGGGCCCTCCCACCCACCCTTATGTTGTATAAACAGGACATGCACACTTTAACCAACCCATCATTTCAGTGACAGGGTCTGCCACACGGCTGTGACTGAAATGACGGGTTGGTTTGGACTCCCACCAAAAAAGAAGCAATTAATCTCTCCTTGCACAAACTGGCTCTACAGAGGCAAGATGTCCACCTCATCATCATCCTCCGATATATCACCGTGTACATCCCCCTCCTCACAGATTATCAATTCGTCCCCACTGGAATCCACCATCTCAGCTCCCTGTGTACTTTGTGGAGGCAATTGCTGCTGGTGAATGTCTCCACGGAGGAATTGATTATAATTCATTTTAATGAACATCATCTTCTCCACATTTTCTGGATGTAACCTCGTACGCCGATTGCTGACAAGGTGAGCGGCGGCACTAAACACTCTTTTGGAGTACACACTTGTGGGAGGGCAACTTAGGTAGAATAAAGCCAGTTTGTGCAAGGGCCTCCAAATTGCCTCTTTTTCCTGCCAGTATAAGTACGGACTGTCTGACGTGCCTACTTGGATGCGGTCACTCATATAATCCTCCACCATTCTTTCAATGGGGAGAGAATCATATGCAGTGACAGTAGACGACATGTCCGTAATCGTTGTCAGGTCCTTCAGTCTGGACCAGATGTCAGCATCAGCAGTCGCTCCAGACTGCCCTGCATCACCGCCAGCGGGTGGGCTCGGAATTCTGAGCCTTTTCCTCGCACCCCCAGTTGCGGGAGAATGTGAAGGAGGAGATGTTGACAGGTCGCGGTCCGCTTGACTTGACAATTTTCTCACCAGCAGTTCTTTGAACCCCTGCAGACTTGTGTCTGCCGGAAAGAGAGATCCAAGGTAGGTTTTAAATCTAGGATTGAGCACGGTGGCCAAAATGTAGTGCTCTGATTTCAACAGATTGACCACCCGTGAATCCTTGTTAAGCGAATTAAGGGCTCCATCCACAAGTCCCACATGCCTAGCGGAATCGCTCTGTGTTAGCTCCTCCTTCAATGTCTCCAGCTTCTTCTGCAAAAGCCTGATGAGGGGAATGACCTGACTCAGGCTGGCAGTGTCTGAACTGACTTCACGTGTGGCAAGTTCAAAAGGTTGCAGAACCTTGCACAACGTTGAAATCATTCTCCACTGTGCTTGAGACAGGTGCATTCCACCTCCTATATCGTGCTCAGTTGTATAGGCTTGAATGGCCTTTTGCTGCTCCTCCAACCTCTGAAGCATATAGAGGGTTGAATTCCACCTCGTTACCACTTCTTGCTTCAGATGATGGCAGGGCAGGTTCAGGCGTTTTTGGTGGTGCTCCAGTCTTCTGTACGTGGTGCCTGTACGCCGAAAGTGTGCCGCAATTCTTCTGGCCACCGACAGCATCTCTTGCACGCCCCTCTCGTTTTTTAAATAATTCTGCACCACCAAATTCAAGGTATGTGCAAAACATGGGACGTGCTGGAATTTGCCCAGATTTAATGCACACACAATATTGCTGGCGTTGTCCGATGCCACAAATCCACAGGAGAGTCCAATTGGGGTAAGCCATTCTGCGATGATCTTCCTCAGTTGCCGTAAGAGGTTTTCAGCTGTGTGCGTATTCTGGAAAGCGGTGATACAAAGCGTAGCCTGCCTAGGAAAGAGTTGGCGTTTGCGAGATGCTGCTACTGGTGCCGCCGCTGCTGTTCTTGCGGCGGGATTCAATACATCTACCCAGTGGGCTGTCACAGTCATATAGTCCTGAGTCTGCCCTGCTCCACTTGTCCACATGTCCGTGGTTAAGTGGACATTGGGTACAACTGCATTTTTTAGGACACTGGTGAGTCTTTTTCTGAGGTCTGTGTACATTTTCGGTTTCGCCTGCCTAGAGAAATGGAACCTAGATGGTATTTGGTACCGGGGACACAGTACCTCAAACAAGTCTATAGTTGGCTCTGCAGTAATGATGGATACCGGAACCACGGTTCTCACCGCCCAGGATGCCAAGGCCTCAGTTATCCGCTTTGCAGCAGGATGACTGCTGTGATATTTCATCTTCCTCGCAAAGGACTGTTGGACAGTCAATTGCTTGGTGGAAGTAGTAAAAGTGGTCTTACGACTTCCCCTCTGGGATGACCATCGACTCCCAGCAGCAACAACAGCAGCGCCAGCAGCAGTAGGCGTTACATGCAAGGATGCATCGGAGGAATCCCAGGCAGGAGAGGACTTGTCAGAATTGCCAGTGACATGGCCTGCAGGACTATTGGCATTCCTGGGCAAGGAGGAAATTGACACTGAGGGAGTTGGTGGGGTGGTTTGCGTGAGCTTGGTTACAAGAGGAAGGGATTTACTGGTCAGTGGACTGCTTCCGCTGTCGCCCAAAGTTTTTGAACTTGTCACTGACTTATGATGAATGCGCTGCAGGTGACGTATAAGGGAGGATGTTCCGAGGTGGTTAACGACCTTACCCCTACTTATTACAGCTTGACAAAGGCAACACACGGCTTGACAAATGTTGTCCGCATTTCTGTTGAAATACTTCCACACCGAAGAGCTGATTTTTTTGGTATTTTCACCAGGCATGTCAATGGCCATATTCCTCCCACGGACAACAGGTGTCTCCCCGGGTGCCTGACTTAAACAAACCACCTCACCATCAGAATCCTCCTGGTCAATTTCCTCCCCAGCGCCAGCAACACCCATATCCTCCTCATCCTGGTGTACTTCAACACTGACATCTTCAATCTGACTATCAGGAACTGGACTGCGGGTGCTCCTTCCAGCACTTGCAGGGAGCGTGCAAATGGTGGAAGGCGCATGCTCTTCACGTCCAGTGTTGGGAAGGTCAGGCATCGCAACCGACACAATTGGACTCTCCTTGTGGATTTGTGATTTCGAAGAACGCACAGTTCTTTGCTGTGCTTTTGCCAGCTTAAGTCTTTTCATTTTTCTAGCGAGAGGCTGAGTGCTTCCATCCTCATGTGAAGCTGAACCACTAGCCATGAACATAGGCCAGGGCCTCAGCCGTTCCTTGCCACTCCGTGTGGTAAATGGCATATTGGCAAGTTTACGCTTCTCCTTCGACGATTTTATTTTAGATTTTTGAGTCCTTTTTTTACTGATATTTGGTGTTTTGGATTTTACATGCTCTGTACTATGATATTGGGAATCGGCCTTGGCAGACGACGTTGATGGCATTTCATCATCTCGGCCATGACTAGTGGCAGCAGCTTCAGCACGAGGTGGAAGTGGATCTTGATCTTTCCCTATTTTTGGAACCTCAACATTTTTGTTCTCCATATTTTAATAGGCACAACTAAAAGGCACCTCAGGTAAACAATGGAGATGGATGGATACTAGTATACTTATGGATGACGAGCGACTGCCAAAACAGAGGTAGCTACAGCCGTGGACTACCGTACTGCGACTGCTAGTATAGACTGGATGATAATGATATAAAAAATATATATATATCACTACTGCAGGACAGGTATATATTGTATAATGACGGACCTGCTGGACACTGTCAGCACTGCAGACTCCTAAACTACTAGTATGAAGAAGATAGAAAAAAAAAAACCACCACAGGTAGGTAAACAATTATGGACGAGCGACTGCCAGTGCCGACACAGAGGTAGCTACAGCCGTGGACTACCGTACTGCGTCTGCTAGTATAGACTGGATGATAATGATATAAAAAATATATATATATATCACTACTGCAGGACAGGTATATATTGTAATGACGGACCTGCTGGACACTGTCAGCACTGCAGACTCCTAAACTACTAGTATGAAGAAGATAGAAAAAAAAAACCCACCACAGGTAGGTATACAATTATGGACGAGCGACTGCCAGTGCCGACACAGAGGTAGCTACAGCCGTGGACTACCGTACTGCGTCTGCTAGTATAGACTGGATGATAATGATATAAAAAATATATATATATCACTACTGCAGGACAGGTATATATTGTATAATGACGGACCTGCTGGACACTGTCAGCACTGCAGACTCCTAAACTACTAGTATGAAGAAGATAGAAAAAAAAAAACCCACCACAGGTAGGTATACAATTATGGACGAGCGACTGCCGACACAGAGGTAGCTACAGCCGTGGACTACCGTACTGCATCTGCTAGTATAGACTTGATGATAATGATATAAAAAATATATATATATATCACTACTGCAGGACAGGTATATATTGTATAATGACGGACCTGCTGGACACTGTCAGCACTGCAGACTCCTAAACTACTAGTATGAAGAAGATAGAAAAAAAAAACCCACCACAGGTAGGTATACAATTATGGACGAGCGACTGCCGACACAGAGGTAGCTACAGCCGTGGACTACCGTACTGCGTCTGCTAGTATAGACTGGATGATAATGATATAAAAAATATATATATATCACTACTGCAGGACAGGTATATATTGTATAATGACGGACCTGCTGGACACTGTCAGCACTGCAGACTCCTAAACTACTAGTATGAAGAAGATAGAAAAAAAAAAACCACCACAGGTAGGTATACAATTATGGACGAGCGACTGCCGACACAGAGGTAGCTACAGCCGTGGACTACCGTACTGAGTCTGCTAGTATAGACTGGATGATAATGATATAAAAAATATATATATATCACTACTGCAGGACAGGTATATATTGTATAATGACGGACCTGCTGGACACTGTCAGCACTGCAGACTCCTAAACTACTAGTATGAAGAAGATAGAAAAAAAAAAAAACCACCACAGGTAGGTATACAATTATGGACGAGCGACTGCCGACACAGAGGTAGCTACAGCCGTGGACTACCGTACTGCGTCTGCTAGTATAGACTGGATGATAATGATATAAAAATATATATATATCACTACTGCAGGACAGGTATATATTGTATAATGACGGACCTGCTGGACACTGTCAGCACTGCAGACTCCTAAACTACTAGTATGAAGAAGATAGAAGAAAAAAAAAAACCACCACAGGTAGGTATACAATTATGGACGAGCGACTGCCGACACAGAGGTAGCTACAGCCGTGGACTACCGTACTGCGTCTGCTAGTATAGACTGGATGATAATGATATAAAAAATATATATATATCACTACTGCAGGACAGGTATATATTGTATAATGACGGACCTGCTGGACACTGTCAGCACTGCAGACTCCTAAACTACTAGTATGAAGAAGATAGAAAAAAAAAACCCACCACAGGTAGGTATACAATTATGGACGAGCGACTGCCAGTGCCGACACAGAGGTAGCTACAGCCGTGGACTACCGTACTGCGTCTGCTAGTATAGACTGGATGATAATGATATAAAAAATATATATATATCACTACTGCAGGACAGGTATATATTATATAATGACGGACCTGCTGGACACTGTCAGCACTGCAGACTCCTAAACTACTAGTATGAAGAAGATAGAAATATAATGAATGACGGACCTGCTGGACACTGTCAGCAGAATGCGTTTATAGAATAAAAAAAAAAAACACCACACGAGTGTTTAACTTTTTCAGGCAGACAATATACTGGTGGTCACTGCTGGTCAGTCACACTGGCACTCTGGCAGCAAAAGTGTGCACTGTTAAATATGTACTCCTGCTATAACTGCTCCCCAGTCTCCCCCACAATTAAGCTGTGTGAGCAGTGAGCACTACTCAGCACAGTCAGATATACATAGATGATATTATCATGCAGCACACTGAGGCTGAGCACAGATATGGTATGTGACTGTGTATCGTTTTTTTTCAGGCAGAGAACGGATTATATTAAATAATAAATAAAACTGGTGGTCACTAGTATAACTATCAGCAAAACTCTGCACTCTCTGAGTACTCCTAATGCTCCAGTAAATCAAGTGTCTCACTCTCTATCTAAACGGAGAGGACGCCAGCCACGTCCTCTCCCTATCAGTCTCAATGTACGTGTGAAAATGGCGGTGACGCGCGGCTCCTTATATAGAATCCGAGTCTCGCGATAGAATACGAGCCTCGCGAGAATCCGACAGCGGGATGATGACGTTCGGGCGCGCTCGGGTTAGCCGAGCAAGGCGGGAAGATCCGAGTCTGCCTCGGACCCGTGTAAAAAGGCTGAAGTTCGGGGGGGTTCGGTTTCCGAGAAACCGAACCCGCTCATCACTAATAAATATACAACCATTTACATAGATATAATCATATCTTTAAGCCTCCAAGGTCTGAAATTCAGTACAATAGACAGAGTAAGAAAATAATGAGTTTTATTGGTCCCACTCACAGTTGAGCAAAAGATTATTTGCATGTCATCCTCATATGGCATATATCTTCAATCTTTAGATCGTCCTCTTTAGAACTGAAACTTTAAACGAGTAAATAGTGCAATACTGTTTTTTATAAAACCCTGTATTTAATATCAAAATGCACTCACATAGATAAAAACAAATCAGACATATCACCAATATGGGGCACCAAATGATCCAAATTGACACTAGATGTATAAGGTCACAAGAAAGTCCCTCTAAGGCTCCGGACACCATAGAAAGAAAGTCCCACTGGATACCGCTGGTGCTGCCACTGGATAAGTCCAAAGAAGAATCCCTGCTGCTTTAACGCGTTTTCGGACACCAATGTCCTTCCTTACAGAGCCAGAAGTCAGAAGACAGGTGAGTGTACTGAAGAGAGGATCTTCAGTCATCGTGATGGCTAAAAGGTACCACGCAGCGGGTGGGAACGCTGCGCGCCATGCTACCCATTACACAGGCACAGCAGGGGGGGGGGGGGGGCCCTGGGCAGCATGAAACCTACTCAAAACTGGCTAAAAGGGGACATAAGGTGCTGAGGCACAGTCCTAGCCCCCGCCAGTATAAAAAATAGTGTTGAAATTGCTGAGGAGAAACGCACCATTACGGGGGCGGGGCTACGTTCTCAGTCAGCCAGCACACTGCTCAGCGCAATTTTCTCCACACAGGCTGCAGGAGAAGAAACGCTGGTCCTCCTCCACTACTGGACCAAGTATCAGGGTGTAAATAAAGGGGGGGGGGGGGGGGCACAGTGCATTTGGTGCTGTATTTGTATAATTTGACATTATAAAAGCGCTACAGGTCTCTGTGGACATTTTAGATTACACAGGGATTTTATATTGGCGCTGAGTTGTGAACTGGCAAATCCTTTCTGTGTCCTTCTGATAGATTTTACTGTGGGTCTGTCCCCTATTAGCCCCGGAGTGTCTGTGGTGTGTTTGTGCACGTGTGTGACATGTCTGAGGCAGGGAGCTCTTCCCCTGAAGGAGCCATTTTAGGGACACAGAGTTGTAATGTGGTGGTGCTGCTGGCACACCACGAGCCTGAATGGGTGAAGGAATTACGTGATAGTGTTAAACATATCAGTAAGAGATTGGATAAGTCTGAGTCTCATGCAGAAACCTGGAGAAAATCAGTCGAAGATGTGTTTTTTCTCTGACGTCCTAGTGGATGCTGGGAACTCCGTAAGGACCATGGGGAATAGACGGGCTCCGCAGGAGACTGGGCACTCTAAAAGAAAGATTAGGTACTATCTGGTGTGCACTGGCTCCTCCCTCTATGCCCCTCCTCCAGACCTCAGTTAGAATCTGTGCCCGGCCAGAGCTGGGTGCTCCTAGTGGGCTCTCCTGAGCTTGCTAGAAAAGAAAGTATTTGTTAGGTTTTTTATTTTCAGTGAGATCTGCTGGCAACAGACTCACTGCTACGTGGGACTGAGGGGAGAGAAGCAAACCTACCTGCTTGCAGCTAGCTTGTGCTTCTTAGGCTACTGGACACCATTAGCTCCAGAGGGTTCGAACACAGGGCCTGACCTCGATCGTCCGTTCCCGGAGCCGCGCCGCCGTCCCCCTTGCAGAGCCAGAAGACAGAAGAGAAGCGATGAAATCGGCGGCAGAAGACTCCTGTCTTCATTAAGGTAGCGCACAGCACCGCAGCTGTGCGCCATTGCTCCCACAGCACACCACACACTCCGGTCACTGTAGGGTGCAGGGCGCTGGGGGGGGGGGGGCGCCCTGGGCAGCAATTATAATACCTTTTGGCACTTAAATACACATAATACAGTCTGAAAACTGTATATGTGTAAAAACCGCGCCATTAAGTTACATAAAACGCCGGACAGAAGCCCGCCGCTGAGGGGGCGGGGCCTTCTTCCTCAGCACACCAGCGCCATTTTCCCTTTACAGCTCCGCTGGTAGCAGCTCCCCAGGCTCTCCCCTGCAGTATCCTGATACAAGAAGGGTAAAAAAGAGAGGGGGGCACATAAATTTAGGCGCAAATAAGATATTTAAGCAGCTATTGGGTAAATCACTTTTTATAGTGTAAATCCCTGTGTTATATAGCGCTGTGGTGTGTGCTGGCATACTCTCTCTCTGTCTACCCAAAGGACTTTGTGGGGTCCTGTCCTCAGTCTGAGCATTCCCTGTGTGTGTGCGGTGTGTCGGTACGACTGTGTCGACATGTTTGATGAGGAGGGTTACGTGGAGGCGGAGCAGGGGCAGATAAGTGTGGTGTCGCCCCCGACGGGGCCGACACCTGATTGGATGGATATGTGGAAGGTCTTAACCGACAGTGTCAACTCCTTACATAAAAGGTTCGATGACGCAGCAGCCTTGGGACAGCCGGGGTCTCAGCCCGCACCTGCCCAGGCGACTCAGAAGCCGTCAGGGGCTCATAAACGCCCGCTGGCCCAGATGGTAGACACAGATGTCGACACGGAGTCTGACTCCAGTGTAGATGAGGATGAGACAAATGTACAGTCTACAAAAGCCATCCGATGCATGATTACTGCAATGAAAGATGTATTGCACATTTCTGATATTAACCCGGTTACCACCAAGAGGGGTATTATGTTTGGGGAGAAAAAGCAGCCAGTGACTTTTCCCCCATCTGATGAATTAAATGATTTGTGTGAAGAAGCGTGGAGTTCCCCTGATAAGAAACTAGTGATTTCTAAGAGGTCACTGATGGCGTACCCTTTCCCGCCAACGGATAGGTTACGTTGGGAAACATCCCCTAGGGTGGACAAGGCGCTGACACGCTTATCTAAAAGGGTGGCACTGCCGTCTCAGGATACGGCCGCCCTAAAGGAGCCTGCGGATAGAAAGCAGGAAGCTATCCTGAAGTCTGTGTATACACACTCTGGTACTCTACTGAGACCTGCTATTGCTTCAGCCTGGATATGTAGTGCTGCAGCAGCATGGACTGATACCCTGTCAGACAACATTGATTCCCTCGACAGGGATACTGTTTTGCTAACCATCGAACATATAAAAGACGTCGTCTTATATATGCGGGATGCCCAGAGGGACATTTGCCTGCTGGCATCTAGAATTAATGCAATGTCCATTTCTGCCAGGAGAGTATTATGGACTCGGCGGTGGACAGGTGATGCTGATTCTAAAAAACACATGGAGGTTTTGCCTTATAAGGGTGAGGAATTGTTTGGGGACGGTCTCTCGGACCTCGTATCCACAGCAACTGCTGGGAAGTCGACTTTTTTACCTCAGGTTCCCTCACAGCCTAAGAAAGCACCGTATTATCAAGTGCAGTCCTTTCGGCCTCAGAAAGGCAAGCGTGTCAGAGGAGCATCCTTTCTGGCCAGAGACAAGGGTAGAGGAAAGAAGCTACACCAGGCAGCCAGTTCCCAGGAACAAAAATCCTCCCCTGCTTCCACTAAGTCCGACGCATGACGTTGGGGCTCCACAGGCGGAGCCAGGTGCGGTGGGGGCGCGTCTCCGAAACTTCAGCAACCAGTGGGTTCGCTCACAAGTAGATCTCTGGGCTGTACAAATTGTATCTCAGGGATACAAGCTGGAGTTCGAGGCGACTCCCCCTCGCCGTTACCTCAAATCAGCCTTGCCAGCTGCTCCCAGGGAAAGGGAGGTAGTACTGGCGGCAATTCACAAGCTGTACCTCCAGCAGGTGATAATCAAGGTCCCCCTCCTTCAACAGGGCAGGGGTTACTATTCCACAATGTTTGTGGTACCGAAACCGGACGGTTCGGTGAGACCCATTCTGAATTTAAAATCCTTGAACACTTATATAAAGAAGTTCAAGTTCAAAATGGAATCGCTCAGGGCGGTTATTGCAAGCCTGGAAGAGGGGGATTTTATGGTGTCGCTGGACATCAAGGATGCTTACTTGCATGTCCCCATTTACCCACCTCACCAGGAATACCTCAGGTTTGTGGTACAGGACTGTCATTACCAATTCCAGATGTTGCCGTTTGGTCTCTCCACGGCACCGAGAATATTTACCAAGGTAATGGCCGAAATGATGATACTCCTTCGGAAGAAGGGAGTTATAATTATCCCGTACTTGGACGATCTCCTCATGAAGGTGAGGTCCAGAGAGCAGTTGTTGGTCAGCGTAGCACTCTCTCAGGAAGTGTTGCAACAGCACGGCTGGATTCTGAATATCCCAAAGTCGCAGCTGATTCCTGCGACGCGTCTGCTTTTCCTGGGCATGATTCTGGACACAGAACAGAAGAAGGTGTTTCTCCCGGTGGAGAAGGCCCAGGAATTGTCATCTCTGGTCAGGGACCTCCTGAAACCAAAACAGGTGTCGGTGCATCACTGGGAAAGATGGTGGCTTCTTACGAAGCAATTCCCTTCGGCAGGTTCCATGCAAGGATCTTTCAGTGGGATCTGTTGGACAAATGGTCCGGATCGCATCTTCAGATGCATCGGTTGATCACCCTGTCCCCAAGGGCCAGGGTGTCTCTGCTGTGGTGGCTGCAGAGTGCTCATCTTCTCGAGGGCCGCAGGTTCGGCATACAGGACTGGGTCCTGGTGACCACGGATGCAAGCCTCCGAGGATGGGGGGCAGTCACTCAGGGAAGAAACTTCCAAGGACAGTGGTCAAGTCTGGAGACTTCACTACACATAAATATACTGGAACTAAGGGCCATTTACAACGCCCTGAGTCAAGCAGAGCCCCTGCTTCAAAACCACCCAGTACTGAGCCACGGGTGGACATGATGGCGTCCCGCCTCAACAAAAAGCTAAAAAAATATTGCGCCAGGTCAAGGGACCCTCAGGCGATAGCTGTGGACGCACTAGTGACACCATGGGTGTACCGGTCGGTTTATGTGTTCCCTCCTCTTCCTCTCATACCCAAGGTACTGAGGATAGTAAGAAAGAGAGGAGTAAGAACTATACTCATCGTTCCGGATTGAAGAACTTGGTACCCAGAACTACAAGAAATGATCTCAGAGGACCCATGGCCTCTGCCTCTCAGACTGTTATGATACCAGTACGTCTGACCAGAGGTGATCTTATGACGGAGGTCAGAGTACTGGAATGGAATGCTGGTTACGGGAGCAGGAAAGCCTAGTAACCCCTGGCGCCCTAACTCCGTTGTCTCGCCCGTGTTATCAGAAATCCCCTGCGAGACTATGGTTGCTTGAGCCCATGGCAGCCGCGTTTGAAGGGCGGATTATGTCTGCCCAACTCCGATGCCCCCTCAGGTCTTAATGGGAGACAAAGGGAAATCCGAGACAGGGTGATAACAAGGGGCCCTCTGACTAAGCAACCAGGCCAGGGGCTACAAGCTAACTAACTTAAACCAGAAGTATGTGCGGACAAACCGCCAGGGAAAAGGACAACCAAAAATCCACGAATCCGTTACTCCTATCCAGCACCGCTGGATACCAGAGTGGATTTGTGGGAGCGGAATCCTCCGCAAAAGCTCCGAAACACAATATAACCAAATAATAAATAGTAAGCGGTCAAGCCGCAACACACGGCTACGCCGCGACTCACGAACACCACAGGATGTTAAAGGTGCTCGGTCAGGACTCCAGGAAAAGATGACAACTTCCGAGTATTGGACCACTGAGGACAGGAACGACCGGATAGACAGGACTGGAAAACTCTCTGCAACAGACACAGCAAACAGGAAGCTATTACCGGCGTCTGTGAGAAGTCCAGAGAGTGCTTTTAACTGGGAGCTCTCCAATCAGGAGCCAGACAGGGTAATTAACAATCATGCCGTGCAGCTGCATGCTGCACGGCCAGGATACCAATGAGGTGATTAATCTAGACCCAGCAACGGGGAACGCGGTCCGACAGTGGCGTCCCCGTTGCTAGGGTCTGAGCGGCTCCGTGCGCCCGGCGTCTAGCGTTGCTAGGGAGCCGGCGGCTGTCCGCATGCGGCGTCCCTAGTTGCTAGGCGCCGGGCCGCACTGACGGGCGGACCCTCGGCGCCTAACAGTACCCCCCCCCTTGAGGAGGGGTCAAGGAACCCCTAAGGCCAGGTTTCTGAGGAAATTCTCGAAAAAATGCCTTTTTGAGCCTCGGGGCATGGAGATCCTCATCCAGGACCCAAGACCTTTCTTCTGGACCATAACCTCTCCAATGTACCAAAAAATAAAGCCGACCCCGGGACAACTTGGAATCGAGAACCTTCTCCACCAAGAACTCCTGCTGACCCTGTACATCTATTGGTGATTTCCCCTGAGAGATCTTCCGAGGAAATCTACTGGAAGAAACGTATGGTTTCAACAGGGAGCAATGGAAAGTATTTCCGATCCGGAGAGTTCTTGGTAAACGTAACCGGAAAGCAACTGGATTGATTTTTTTTATAATATGAAATGGTCCAATAAATTTAGGGCCCAATCTGGCTGAGGTTTGTCGAAGTCTAATGTTGCGAGTCGACAACCACACCCTATCTCCAACTTTAAAAGTGCATGGCCGCCGGAGCTTCTTCGGTTCCATACAAAATCCCCGAGGGGAAATAATGTACCCTAAAAAGGATACCTCCGTGACATGAAATTCACACTTCTCCAGCTTGGCATATAGGTGATTTTCACGTAATTTTTTTAGAACCTGACGCACCTGGGTAACGTGTTGTTCAATAGAGTCAGAATATATCAAGATATCGTCTAAATAGACTACTACGAATCTTCCAAGAAAATCACGGAGCACATCGTTAATGAGATCCTGGAAAACTGCCGGAGCGTTAGACAGGCCGAATGGCATAACCAGATACTCATAGTGACCCGACTGAGTACTGAATGCCGTTTTCCACTCATCCCCTGACTTGATTCGGATGAGGTTATATGCTCCTCTCAGGTCAATCTTAGAAAAAATCACAGCCGAACGTAGCTGATCAAAGAGGACAGAAATCAGCGGCAAAGGGTAAGTATTTTTTACTGAGATTTTATTCAAGGCTCTAAAGTCAATGCAAGGTCTGAGTGATCCATCCTTCTTCTCCACAAAGAAGAAGCCTGCACTTAAAGGGGATTTAGACGGCCTGATAAATCCTTTCCCTAGGCTTTCTTTAACATATTCATTCATGGCCACAGTTTCTGGTCCGGACAATGCATATAACCTTCCCTTAGGCAAAGTGGCACCAGGAATTAGCTCAATAGCACAATCATAAGGCCGATGGGGAGGCAGAATGTCCGCATTGCCCTTGGAAAATACATCAACAAAATCCTGGTATTCCACAGGAATGGGTGCGGGAATGACAGCAGCTATTCTGATGGGAAGCGTAATACATTCCTTATTACAGATGGTACCCCACTGTGAGATCTCCCCCGACTGCCAATCAATGATGGGATTATGAAAGGCCAGCCAAGGGTGACCCAGAACCACTGGAACTGCTGGGCAATGGGTAAGGAAAAATTAAATTTTTTCGGAATGAAGAGCTCCTACCGAAAATAGTACAGGAGGTGTACAGAGAGAAATAACCCCATTGGACAAGGGACTCCCATCTAAACCATGCATGGTGATACACCTACCCAAGGCTAACTGAGGAATACCTAAGGCCTTGGCCCACGTTAAGTCCATAAAGTTCCCTGCAGCTCCACTGTCAACAAAAGCCGACACCGAGGAACAGAGGCTGCCAAAGGAAACTTTAGCTGGGACTAACAGTGAATTATTTGAGGAGATAAGCTGCAGACCAAAGTGAACCCCCTCACAATTCACTTGGTCGAGGCATTTCCCGACTTGTTCGGACAATTACGGGCAAAATGTCCCTTACTCCCACAGTACAAACAAAGACCAGAATTTTGCCTTCTGGTTCTTTCTTCAGGAGACAGCTTGGAGAGACCTATCTGCATGGGCTCCTCTATGTCCACAGGAATGGAAAAAACACCAGGAGTAGACCCGACAGATGCTCCTTTTTCAGCCCTCCGCTCTCTGAGACGACGATCAATCTTAATAGAAAGCTCCATGAGTTTATCAAGAGTCTCAGGAGCGGGATACTGAAGGAGACTGTCTTTTATAGACTCAGATAAGCCGAGGCGAAACTGACTGCGCAGGGCTGGGTCATTCCATCCACAGTCGTTCGACCAACGGCGAAACTCCGTACAATAAATCTCTGCGGGATTCTTACCCTGTCTGAGAGCACGCAAATGACTCTCGGCGGATGCCTCTCTATCAGGGTCATCATACAATAGCCCTAAAGACCCCAGAAAGGCGTCTACAGACAACAATGCCGGATCGTCAGTTCTTAAACCAAAAGCCCAGGTCTGGGGATCCCCCTGAAGTAAAGAAATAATAATTCCGACCCGCTGAGATTCCGTACCTGAGGAGACTGGTCTTAAACGAAAATAAAGTTTACAAGACTCTTTAAAATTAAAAAACTGCTTTCTATCCCCAGAAAAACGGTCAGGCAAATGCATTTTTGGTTCAGGAACGACCCTCGGGGAAGTCCGTAACAGATCTTCCTGTGACCTCACCCGAAGGGATAGATCCTGAACCATCTGAGTAAGTTCTTGAATCTGACTAACTAGAAGCTGGCCAGGATTTGGCCCTACACCAGTGGGATTCATGAGGCCGACAAATCTTCCAAACTGAAATAAGGGAAAAAATCAAACCCTGTTTAATTTTAAATTTTAGTCTGGCCGGTAATAATGTTATGATACCAGTACGTCTGACCAGAGGTGATCTTTTGACGGAGGTCAGAGTACTGGAATGGAATGCTGGTTACGGGAGCAGGAAAGCCTAGTAACCCCTGGCGCCCTAACTCCGTTGTCTCGCCCGTGTTATCAGAAATCCCCTGCGAGACTATGGTTGCTTGAGCCCATGGCAGCCGCGTTTGAAGGGCGGATTATGTCTGCCCAACTCCGATGCCCCCTCAGGTCTTAATGGGAGACAAAGGGAAATCCGAGACAGGGTGATAACAAGGGGCCCTCTGACTAAGCAACCAGGCCAGGGGCTACAAGCTAACTAACTTAAACCAGAAGTATGTGCGGACAAACCGCCAGGGAAAAGGACAACCAAAAATCCACGAATCCGTTACTCCTATCCAGCACCGCTGGATACCAGAGTGGATTTGTGGGAGCGGAATCCTCCGCAAAAGCTCCGAAACACAATATAACCAAATAATAAATAGTAAGCGGTCAAGCCGCAACACACGGCTACGCCGCGACTCACGAACACCACAGGATGTTAAAGGTGCTCGGTCAGGACTCCAGGAAAAGATGACAACTTCCGAGTATTGGACCACTGAGGACAGGAACGACCGGATAGACAGGACTGGAAAACTCTCTGCAACAGACACAGCAAACAGGAAGCTATTACCGGCGTCTGTGAGAAGTCCAGAGAGTGCTTTTAACTGGGAGCTCTCCAATCAGGAGCCAGACAGGGTAATTAACAATCATGCCGTGCAGCTGCATGCTGCACGGCCAGGATACCAATGAGGTGATTAATCTAGACCCAGCAACGGGGAACGCGGTCCGACAGTGGCGTCCCCGTTGCTAGGGTCTGAGCGGCTCCGTGCGCCCGGCGTCTAGCGTTGCTAGGGAGCCGGCGGCTGTCCGCATGCGGCGTCCCTAGTTGCTAGGCGCCGGGCCGCACTGACGGGCGGACCCTCGGCGCCTAACACAGACAGGACCTGTTACAGCAGGGGCCCTGTCTGTTCCAAGACTTACTGCGGCTGCGTGTGACGGCATGCGGTTGAACGCCGGATCCTAACTGAAAAGGGCATTCCAGATGAAGTGATTCCTACGCTGATAAAAGCTAGGAAGGATGTGACAGCAAAGCATTATCACCGCATATGGCGGAAATATGTCGCTTGGTGTGATGCCTGGAAGGCCCCAACAGAGGAATTCCAGCTGGGTCGATTTCTGCACTTCCTACAGTCAGGGGTGACTATGGGCCTAAAATTGGGGTCCATAACGGTCCAGATTTCAGCCCTATTTATTTTCTTTCAAAAAGAACTGGCTTCACTGCCTGAAGTTCAGACGTTTGTAAAGGGAGTGCTGCATATTCAGCCCCCTTTTGTGCCTCCAGTGGCACCTTGGGATCTTAACGTTGTGTTGGATTTCCTGAAATCACACTGGTTTGAGCCACTTAGGACCGTGGAGCTAAAGTATCTCACGTGGAAGGTGGTCATGCTGTTGGCCTTAGCTTCAGCTAGGCGTGTGTCAGAATTGGCGGCTTTGTCATGTAAAAGCCCGTATCTGATCTTCCATATGGACTGGGCAGAATTGAGGACTCGTCCACAATTTCTCCCAAAGGTGGTATCAGCGTTTCATTTGAACCAACCTATTGTGGTGCCTGCGGCTACTCGGGACTTGGAGGATTCCAAGTTGCTGGACGTAGTCCGGGCTTTGAAAATTTATGTTTCCAGGACGGCTGAAGTCAGGAAAACTGACTCGCTATTTATCCTGCATGCACCCAACAAGCTGGGTGCTCCTGCTTCAAAGCAAACTATTGCTCGCTGGATCTGTTGCACGATTCAGCTGGCACATTCTGCGGCTGGACTGCCGCATCCTAAATCAGTGAAAGCCCATTCCACAAGGAAGGTGGGCTCTTCTTGGGCGGCTGCCCGAGGGGTCTCGGCTTTACAGCTTTGCCGAGCTGCTACTTGGTCGGGTTCAAACACATCTGCTACATTCTACAAGTTTGATACCCTGGCTGAGGAGGACCTTGAGTTTGCTCATTCGGTGCTGCAGAGTCATCCGCACTCTCCCGCCCGTTTGGGAGCTTTGGTATAATCCCCATGGTCCTTACGGAGTTCCCAGCATCCACTAGGACGTCAGAGAAAATAAGAATTTACTCACCGGTAATTCTATTTCTCGTAGTCCGTAGTGGATGCTGGGCGCCCGTCCCAAGTGCGGACTCTCTGCAATACATGTATATAGTTATTGCTTCACTAAAGGGTTATTGTTATGAGCCATCCGTAAAAGGAGGCTCAGTTGTTGTTCATACTGTTAACTGGGTATGGTTATCACAAGTTGTACAGTGTGATTGGTGTGGCTGGTATGAGTCTTACCCTGGATTCTAAATCCTTTCCTTGTTGTGTCAGCTCTTCCGGGCACAGTTTCCCTAACTGAGGTCTGGAGGAGGGGCATAGAGGGAGGAGCCAGTGCACACCAGATAGTACCTAATCTTTCTTTTAGAGTGCCCAGTCTCCTGCGGAGCCCGTCTATTCCCCATGGTCCTTACGGAGTTCCCAGCATCCACTACGGACTACGAGAAATAGAATTACCGGTGAGTAAATTCTTATTTTAATAGTTCTGCTTATTCATCCACAGGGGACCCCTCTGGGTCACATAAAAGACCATTTGCACAAATAGTACAAACTGATACCGACACGGACTCTGATTCCTGTGTCGACACTAGTGATTCCAGAGGAATAGATCCAAAATTAGCGAAGAACATTCAGTACATGATTGTTGCTATAAAGGAGGTCTTAGAAGTTACAGAAGCCCCTCCTTTACCTCAGGAGAAGGCTTACTTTTATAAGGAAAAGAAAATTAATGTAATTTTTCCTCCATCTCATGAGCTGAACACTCTCTTTGAGGGAGTCTGGGTAAACCCTGAAAAGAAATTTCAGATTCCTGAAAGAATTCAGGTAGCTTATCCTTTCCCGGAAGAGGACAGGAAAAGGTGGGAGTCACCCCCCGTTTTAGACAGCGCCCTGTCACGTTTAACAAAAAAGGTGATGCTCCCTGCGCCTGGGACGGCTTCCCTAAGGAACTGGCAGACCGCAAGTTAGAGACTACGTTAAAATCTATTTATGTGGCCAATGGGACACTACTCAGACCTACCATTGCCTGTGTGTGGGTGAGTAGTGCTATTGAAAAATGGTCAGAAAACTTGTCATCAGAGATTGACAAAGATTGATAAAGATTGATAAAGACGAGATTCTCCTAACATTGGGTCATATCAGAGACGCTGCTGCATATATGCTAGAGGCCATGAAAGATATTGGACTTTTGGGATCAAAAGCTGCTACCATGGCTATTTCAGCAAGGAGGGCGTTGTGGATTCGCCAATGGAATGCTGACGCAGATTCCAAAAGAAATATGGAGGCTCTCCCGTATAAATGTGAGGCCTTGTTTGGAGATGGGCTGGATGCTTTAGTCTCTGCGGCTACCGCAGGTAAGTCGACATTCTTGCCGTATGCTCCTGCGCCGGTGAAAAAGACACATCACTCTCAGATGCAGTCCTTTCGGCCCAATAAATACAAAAAGGGTAAAGGTTCCCCTTTCTTTGCGGGTAGAGGAAGGGGAAAAGGAAAATCTCCAGCGTCTCTGAGATCACAGGAGCAGAAATCAACCCCTGCTTCTGCCAAATCTTCAGCATGACGCTGGGGCTCCATTGCGAGGGTCCGCTCTGGTGGGGGCACGTCTGAAACTTTTCAGTCAGGTCTGGGTTCAATCTGGCCTGGACCCGTGGATCTTACAAATTGTATCCTACGGGTACAAACTAGAGTTTCAAGACGTTCCCCCAGGCCGATTTTTCAAATCGGCCTTACCAGCTTCTCTTCCAGACAGGGAAGTAGTAGCAGCAGCAATACAAAAATTGTGTCAGGATCAAGTCATTGTCCTGGTTCCCTTGTCACAACAAGGAGAAGGGTTTTATTCAAGCCTATTTGTAGTTCCGAAGCCGGATGGATCGGTCAGACCAATCCTAAACTTGAAAAATCTGAATCTCTACCTGCAAAGGTTCAAGTTCAAGATGAAATCTCTGAGGGCAGTGATTTCCAGTCTGGAGCAGGGGGAATTCATGGTGTCAGTGGACATAAAAGATGCCTACTTACATGTTCCCATTTATCCTCCGCATCAAACTTATCTGAGATTCTCACTGCAGGATTGTCATAACCAATTTCAGTCGTTGCCATTTGGACTTTCCACGGCTCTGAGGGTGTTCACCAAGGTAATAGCAGAGATGATGGTCCTCCTTCGACAGAAAGGAGTCAATATAATTCCGTACCTGGACGATCTCCTGTTAAAAGCGAGGTCCAGAGAAAAGCTGGTGCAAAATATTGCACTCTCCCTGACAATACTTCAACATTACGGTTGGATCATAAATTTTCCAAAGTCACAATTGGAACCGACGACAAGATTGTCCTTTCTGGGGATGATACTGGACACAGAAGTACAGAGTGTATTTCTTCCAGTAGAAAAGGCTCTGGAAATCCAGAGAATGGTCAAACAAGTCCTGAAACTAACAAGAGTGTCGATTCATCAATGCATTCGGCTGTTGGGAAAGATGGTAGCAGCCTACGAGGCCATACAGTTTGGCCGATTCCATGCCAGAGTATTCCAGTGGGACCTGTTGGACAAGTGGTCCGGATCCCATCTACACATGCATCAGAGGATAATCCTGTCATCCAAAGCTAGAATTTCGCTCCTGTGGTGGCTACACAGTTCTCACCTACTAGAGGGACGCAGATTTGGGATTCAGGACTGGATCCAGGTGACCACGGATGCAAGTCTCCGAGGCTGGGGAGCTGTCACACAGGGGGAAAGCTTCCAGGGAAGATGGTCAAGTCAAGAAACTTGTCTTCACATAAATGTTCTGGAGTTGAGAGCCATTTACAACGGCCTTCTACAAGCGGTGCATCTTCAAGATCAACCCGTGCAGATCCAGTCGGACAATGTAACAGCAGTCGCGTACATAAACCATCAGGGCAGAACGAAAAGCAGAGTGGCAATGGCAGAGGTGTCAAAGATCCTCCGCTGGGCAGATAGACATGCAAGAGCTCTGTCTGCAATTTTCATTCCGGGTGTGGACAACTGGGAAGCAGACTTCCTCAGCAGACACGATCTCCATCCAGGAGAATGGGGCCTCCACCAAGAAGTATTCGCAGAGGTGACAGGTCTTTGGGGAATTCCTCAAATAGACATTATGGCGTCTCGTTGCAACAAGAAGCTTCAGAGATATTGTTCCAGGTCGAGAGACCCTCAAGCAATAGCAGTGGATGCACTGGTGGCCCAGTGGGTGTTTCAGTCAGTGTATGTCTTCCCTCCACTTCCACTGATACAAAAAGTTCTCAAAATAATAAAGAAGAACAGGAGTTCTGGCAATCCTCATTGTCCCAGACTGGCCAAGGAGGGCTTGGTATCCAGATCTTCAGGAGTAGCTCATAGAAGATCCTCGGCCTCTTCCTCTCTGCGAGGACCTGCTGCAGCAGGGGCCATGCGTGTATCAAGACTTACCGCGGCTACGTTTGATGGCATGACTGTTGAGCGCCGGATCCTAGCCCGAAAGGGTATTCCCAAAGAAGTCATTCCCACTCTTATTCAGGCCAGGAAAGGAGTAACGTCTAAAGATTACCACCATATTTGGAGAAAATATGTGTCTTGGTGTGAAACCAAGAAGGCTCCAACGGAAGAGTTTCAGTTAGGACGTTTTCTCCATTTTTCTCCAGGCGGGTGTGGATGCAGGCCTACGATTGGGTTCAAGCAAGGTCCAGATTTCAACTTTGTCCGTCTTTCAGAAACAATTGGCCTCCCTTCCAGAAGTTCAGACATTCGTGAAAGGGGTGCTACACATCCAACCTCCATTTGTGCCTCTTGTGGCACCATGGGATCTTAAAGTGATGTTACGATTCCTTCAATCGGATTGGTTTGAACCTCTACAGGAGATAGAGCTAAAATTTCTCACTTGGAAAGTTGTCATGCTGTTGGCCTTGGCATCCGCATGACGGGTGTCTGAGTTAGGGGCCTTGTCTCACAAGAGCCCTTACTTGGTTTTCCATGAAGATAGGGCTGAGTTACGAACTCGTCAGCAATTTCTTCCAAAAGTGGTTTCTTCTTTCCATATAAACCAACCTTTTGTGGTGCCAGTGGCTACTGACACCTTCGCTGCTTCAAAGTCTCTGGATGTGGTCAGGGCTTTGAAAATCTATATCACCAGAACGGCTCGGATAAGAAAAACAGAGGCGCTGTTTATCCTGTATGCTCCCAACAAGATTGGGTGTCCTGCTTCTAAGCAGACTATTGCGCGCTGGATCAGAGGTACGATTCAGCACGCTCATTCCACGGCAGGATTGCTGGTACCGAATTTGGTGACTGCCCATTCTACTAGAAAGGTGGGCTCATCCTGGACGGCTGCCCGGGGGGTCTCGGCATTACAGCTATGCCGAGCAGCTACTTGGTCAGGGGCAAACATGTTTGCTAAGTTTTACAAGTTTGACACGTTGGCCAATGAGGACCTACAGTTTGTTCAATCAGTGCCGCAGGGTCATCCGCACTCTCCCGTCTGTACTGGAGCTTTGGTATAACCCCATGGTACTGAAGTGGACCCCAGCATCCTCTAGGACGTATGAGAAAACAGGATTTTAATACCTACCGGTAAATCCTTTTCTCCTAGTCCGTAGAGGATGCTGGGCACCAAGCCCAGTGCGTACTTTACCTGCAGTTGTTAATTTATTACAAATGTTTCAGCGCGGTTGCTGTAATGTTCATGCCCGTTGGCATGTATTGTGTTGAATGCCATGTGTGCGGCATGGTTGAAGTGTGAGCTGGTATGAATCTCACCATTAACTAAAAAAGTAAATCCTTTCCTCGAAATGTCCGTCTCCCTGGGCACAGTTCCTATACTGAGGTCTGGAGGAGGGGCTTAGAGGGAGGAGCCAGTTCACACTCTGAAAAAGTCTTAAAGTGCCCACGGCTCCTGCGGAACTGTCTGTACCCCATGGTACTGAAGTGGACCCCAGCATCCACTATGGACTAGGAGAAAAGGATTTACCGGTAGGTATTAAAATCCTGTTTTTTAACAAGAGAATTATAATTAAACATTAAAATACTCATACGGGCAATCAAAATCCCATTATTTTTCTTTCATAGCCTTCTAAAGTATACTTTAGGGTTAATTTTAAACAAAAAAAGGACACGATAACTCATCTGCCTTAGGTTGATTATGCTAATTAAATTCCCTTTTTTTGGCACAAAAAAAATTATTAAGTATGAAGTAAAGGAATGTATAATGAACTCTCGGAGTCAGACAAGATTGATAAATAATTTTTACTGGAATCTCCATACTTTGATTGACAAAGGATCAAAATTTCAAAGTGATACGTGGAAAAGGCACTGAGATGTGTTTTTTTTTCCAGATACACCTCAGAACAAATAAAGCATCAGTAGTGGCATTTCTGAACAATTTTTCAAACTTTGACCCCCTATATCTCGAAAACTGTGAGGCCCAGAGAAGAAAAAATTGGCATGGGTTAGTTGCTATGTGGTATTATCAAGTGTACAAAGAATCATGAAAATCTGGGTCGTTGGGTGTCATGCCTGGGTGAACTGATATGTAATGACCGAAGAGCCAAATTACGGTAAGTAGGAAATATCCCATGCTTCCTAAATCATCAGGAGTGGTAGCCTTTCCTACCATTGATTTATACCAATTTGCCTATATCATAAATTAACTACGGGATTGGATGTCTCCCATGGTTCACAAACCTTGGGGTTGTAAGTTGGAGACAGACCACCATGGACTTTTTCCTTTCCGTGACCTCTTGTGGCTCTTCAGTGATGGTAAGTTGTTTCGTAAGTCTACCTGTAAATCAACAATCGCTACCCTTATTGCATGTGCCAAATTTTTTACAGCCTTGAGGCCATTTCCACTGCCTTCTACTAATTCCTACCTATGCCTTCTTGATTCCAAATTGGAGTTTGACTGTATGGTATCAAAGGGGCTTGTCGTGTGATGCTGTTTGATATCTTTTGCTCAGCTCTGTGACTGCTTCCATTTACCTTCCAGAGACTTTTCTAAATATCTCCAGGTTAGACATTGGATCTAGTGTTATTCATCATAGGTGTTGCACCACTGGGTCTTCCTGCTACACATTGTGGTAGTATAACATTGTGGCATAACCTTCTTATATCTGAGATTGTACAGATGTCCTGTCGTACATCTAGCCTCAATACGCCATGCAGTGGACCGAGTGGTGTAGCATAGTGACTTTTTCTTTAAATTTATGTCTTGTTAGCCCTGAAACAACACTTAATATGTTCCAGAGACACAGTGCTGTGACTTTAACCACACAGTGATTAGTTTAAAATATCTCTGTCAGGAATCTGCATTTTGCATCACGTCACTTACTGGTGCTCTGATGTGCTGGCCTCCGGAGGTCACATCCTCAGCCTGGCAGAATGTTCCATGATTGCCTGCAATGTGCAGAGACTCTCTCCAGTGTGTACCCCGCTTGCCATACAGCATGTACCCCAATGTATTCCCACCATCTCCAGAGTACGTATGCCGCCATGACACCTGCAGTCAGCTGACTTGGTGATATCCTCTCCTGAGCACTGGAGTGCTCACATGACTTGATTCTACAATCCCTGCTGACCAGGGGGCATATAGCCAGAGTTCCTGCTCAGTATCATTGCCTTGAACAACGCATTACATCCTGTGAACAAGCGTCTCATGGCTCCAGTCTCCTGTCTACAGAGACTCTCCTGTGTCAGTGCTCCGTGGAACTACAGGCACCAGCCACCCAGTTCAGTTGCAGCTCCATCTGCATTCTGCTCCAGCATTCACTAGCAGTCTCCTGAGACTCTCCTATGTCAGTGCTCTGTGGAACTACAGGCACCAGCCATCCAGTTCAGTTGCAGCTCCATCTGCATTCTGCTCCAGCATTCACTAGCAGTTTCCTGAGACTCTCCTGTGTCAGTGCTCCGTGGAACTACAGGTACCAGCCATCCAGTTTGTCTTCGGCTTCAGTTAAACTCTGCTCCTACAATCACTTGCAGTAAGAGACTCTGTCCATGTGCTGCATATCATACTCACCTGTTTGTTATTACTCTGCATCAGCACTGTGCTATTCAACCTGTACTAAAGGTTCCAGCTTAAAGTTCAGCTGTCTCCTGCAATCAGAGCCGGCCCTAACCAATATGATGCCCTAGGCAAGATTTTGGCTGGTGCCCCCTAGCACCACCGCTGGTTCTGCCTCTGACCTTGCACATCTTTCCCAGCACCATTACCCCTCACCCATAGCAGTCCTTGTACCCCCTATATTTTAAATAGGAACAGTTCGCACATTTGACGCACAGCCCAAAAAGGGGCATCTTCTTGCTGGGAAGGGACACGGCCACACAATAGTAACCCCAATTCCAATTACGCCACACAGTACTGCAACTTTATTCACATTTTATTTTGCAATAGTGTCCATAATTCATATTACATCCCACAGTAGTATCACTTTACCTTATAAACGTTATTCCTCACAGTAGAGCCCCTTATTCACATTACATCACACTGAATTGCTCCTTATTCACATTACACCACACCTTATTGCTCTTTATTCACATTAGATGACACAGTAGTGCCCTTTCTATTTGCAACGCCACATAGTTGAGCACCTTATACACATAATGCCACACATTAGTAATGCATTTATACACAATTCCACACAGTAATGCCCCTTACACATATGAGACACATTAATGTCCTTATAAACATAATGCACCTTACACATTATGACAACCTTTATTAATGCCCTTTTACACATAATGTCCCTTACACACATGCCGCACATTATTAATGCCCTTATACACATAATGACTCACATAGTGCCCCCTACACATTTGCTGCACATTATTAGTGCCCCTATACACATAATGACACACATACATTAGTACCCTGTTACACATATGCCGCACATTATCAATGCCCTTATACACATAATGACACATAGTGGCCCTTTACACATATGTTGCACATTATTAATGCATTTTTACATGACACACATAATGCTCCTTACACATATTCTGAACACTACTGCACAACCAACCCACTCACATGCACACAGCACTCCCACTTCCACTAACACTGTGACCTCTACCTCTGCTTGGATACAGATGTGTCCTCACAAATCTTGCATCAATGCTAACGTCGAGCACTTTTTTTTTATAAAAAAAAAGGCATCTTCTTTGCATTGCTATGTGGCTAGGATGCACAAGCAGCTTCTGCTGATTAAACTGATATGCAGCATGCCAATATACTGTGTGAGACTGTGGCTGTATCTGCATATGAAACGCTACATACAGAATATAGGCATGTTGCATATCATTTTAATCAGCAGAAGCTGATGATGCCCCTAGGCATATCAAATGCCCTAGGCAATTGCCTAGTTTGCCTATGCCTATGACCGGCTCTGCCTGCAATAACCTAACCTGGTTCTATTGTTGTATCCAAGCATTGCCTATTGACTGTGTAGCTCTGTTGCAAGTTCCTATCGGTTTCCAGGCCAATCATTTGCATTATCAATTGCTTGTATAATCCTGTTGCAAGTTACCATCGGTTTCCAGGCTGATCATCTGCATTACCAATTGCCTATACAATTCCTGTTTAAAGTTACCATCGGTTTCCAGGCCGATCATCTGCATTACCAATTGCCTATACAATTCCTGTTTCAAATTACCATCGGTTTCCAGGCCAATCATCGATATTGCCAAGTATCTGTGTAAAGCTCTGTTTCAAGTCATCATCGGCCTCCAGGCAGACCATGGTTTATTTCAAGTTGTCACCATCGGTTCCCAGGCCGATAGTCATCTGTTCCTGATCACCATCGGCTCCCAGGCCAACCATCGATAGTTACTGTTCCCCATCGTTTCCTAGGCCAATAGTCATCTGTTCCTGTTCCCCATCGGTTCCTAGGCCAATAGTCATCTGTTCCTGTTCCCCATCGGTTCCTAGGCCAATAGTCATCTGTTCCTGTTCCCCATCGGTTCCTAGGCCAATAGTCATCTGTTCCTGTTCCCCATGGTGTCAGGTCTCTGGGTTTGTCTGTCCCCGGCGGGGGCGCTAGTGGGTCAGTGTTGGTGCGATGTACAAAGCGGGGAGGCAATATGAAAGTCCGGTGCATAAGCGCTGATGTTTATTACACAGGGATCACAGAGTAGATGCTATAGCAGTGAATGACAAACTGAAACCAGGCAATAAAGTAACAGTGATTGGTAATTGAATCCAAAACAACTGAAAAGTCTCTTGCAACAGAAATATATAGTGACTTGATGCTGAATGTGAATGAAATAAACAGAACTCCGGTAAGACTTGAAAAACACACAGTTTCTGTATAACAAAGTCCTTATGGCCACACTAGGCCCAAGCAGGAGACAGTCTCTATGCAATGAGATGATATAACTTGCAGAGATGCACAGATGATATGCAAATAGCAGTGCACAGGTAGTAATGAATGAAACACCTGAGGAGAGTCTCTTACTGCTTGATGAGCTGGTAACTGGCTGTGGATGAAGTCTGAAGAAAACAGGAGAGCTGAAGTGAGATGAGATGACAGGAGGTAACCACGGGGGATCGCTGGAAACAGGAACACAGGAGTCCGGAGAACAAGGCACACCATATGTGACTCGTTGTCTGAGGCAATGTGAGTGAGCCACGGACTGGGAGTTATACCCATGGCTCTGCAGTGATTGGTCACTGAACTCTGGGTGGAGACACAGTGCTGGATTGCACACCAGGATCAGCTGAGTGCAGGAGTCATGGCAACGACCACACAGGCAGGACGCCGGCACACAGCAGAATGCACACAGGACCAGACTCAGGGGTACTCAGCAATGCGGAAGATGACGCTTGCGGTCCATACACCCATGCAGCCGCAACTGGGGCCATGACCTCCGGAGGCCTGCACACCAGCGCGCTGGTAGGTGAGACGTAGCAGAGCGCCGATTCCTGACACATGGGTTCCCAGGCCGCTAGTCATCTGTTCCTGTTCATCATCAGTTTCCAGGCCGATAGTCATCTGTTCCTGTTCATCACCGGTTCCCAGACCAATCATTGGTAACTCCAAGTCACTATCGGTTCCCAGACCGGTCATCAGTTGCTCCTAGTTACCATCGGTATACCCAGATCGAACTATCTCTAAGTGACTGTTTATTTCAGAGACTCTATCAGCTTGCATGCTGAATCATACGTTTACATTTACATTGCTCCAGTTACTTATATTTCCTGTGTGTACTCAATAAATACCATTTGCGCACATGCGCAGGAACTTACTTCAGCCTAGTTTTCTCCATTGCACCACCACTGACCCACTAGTGACCCCTCCAGGAACATACAGACACAGACCTCACAATCTACAAAGTCGCAAATAAATCACATTGGAACTTGGCATGAAAATAAGAAGCTGTGGACACTGCATCATGGCACTCACAGTGGCGTCACTTAACCCCCAGTAAATTCGGTGCAGCGGTCGCTAAAAGCCGGGGTTGTAGACACCTTAAAGGGGGCATGGCTACTCGTCCCGACCCCTGTTTCCATCACTCAGAGTGGGGAAGGTCCGGGAGATGCAGGCTGCCCCAGGAGACTTCTTTGTCTGCAGCGCTGGGTTGTACGCGGTGCCAGGAGCATTTTAAATTATAGTACAGCACCCGGCTTCTGTCACTGAGCAGAAGCCAGCACCACTGGCACTTCATGTACACATACAGACTCATTTGCATCCAGTTGTACAAGTTTCTCATTAATCAGTGCAGTCTTGTGAAGCAGTTTTGTTGGAAGGAGATAAGTAACCTTGTTACATTTAATGTAGTTAAATGTAATCACCTGCCAGATACAGAGGAGGACAGCTATACAGGGATGAATTGTGAGCTACACCCATCTAGACCTTTTATAGTGTTAATTGAAAGCTGTCATGCACTTTTTATAGTGCGTGACGGCACTATAAATGCCCATTTATAGTGTTAATGGAAAGCACTAGGTAAAATTGAAAAACACAAAAAACAAAAAAGAAATATGCCCGTACTTGCTTACCCATATTATACATAGTACCAGCTGCATTGCAATATTAGCGCCATATATATGTACAGCCATGGCCTAAAGTTTTGAGACTGAAACAAGTATTAGTTTTCACAAAGTTTGCAGCTTCAGTTCAGTTTTTAGACCTTTTTGTCAGATGTTACTATGGTATACTGAGGTAAAATTACAAGCATTTCACAAGTGTCAAAGGCGTTTATTGACAATTACATTAAGTTTATGCAAAGAGTCAATATTTGCAGTGTTGACCCGTCTTTTTCAAGACCTCTGCAATTCGCCCTGGCATGCTGTCAGTCAACTTCTGGGCCACATACTGACTGATGGCCGCCCATTCTTGCCTAATCAATGCTTCGAGTTTGTGGGTTTTTGTTTGTTCACCTGCCTCTTGAGGATTGACCACAAGTTCTCAATGCGATTAAGGTCTGGGGAGTTTATGTCGTGAACCGCCGTGGCCTGTAACTTCTGCAACGTCCAGTCATCAAAAAGCAACCAGATGCCTGCGAACTTCCGATCCACGACTGCAGGCTCCTTGGCAACCTGGGACTCTAGCCAATGCGGTGGTTGGGGTTGTTAGGGAGACAGGAGACCTGTGGACATGCAACGGAACAGCTGCACAGAGGTTTCAATTAAGAGAGGCTTGGCTGCACAGAGGTTTCAATTAAGAGAGGCTTGGTTGTGCTCTGTGTGTAATTGGCTCATGCTCTCTTTATATCCTGTGCCTGGATCTCATTCCTTGCTGGTCATAGTGTTTGGTTGCAGCGGGAGCCCTTGTTTCTCAGAATTAGTACTAGCTGGTGGAAACCTCTCTTTGCTTTAGTAAAGACCTTCTTTCACTGTATTCTTGTGTCCAGCCCCGGGTCAGCCCCATTACCAGTTGTCAAGTCTGTGATCTTATTTCTTATTGTACTTCTATCCATTGGCTTTTCCTCTATTATATATTCCACCTATGTACACATTGCCCTGCGTGATTTATGTACTCAATCTAACAGAAGCCTTCTCTGTGATTTTAAGGGGTCAATATTTCTGTGCTCTTGTTTATTCTCATTCTCATAATTATATTTCTGCAGCGGGGTACACTGGTATTCTACAGGGAATAACATCAGGGTGTAGAGTTGGATCTTGATCCGAGGCACCAACAGGCTAAAGCTTTGACTGTTCCCAGGGTGCACTGCACCGCCTCCTCTATTTCCCCGCCTCCAGGCACTGGAGCTCAGTTTGTAAGTTGGTGAATGCAGTGCAGGCAGCTAACAGGGAGGGCTGTGCTAGGCAGCCCTGAAAAGAGCTTTTCTGAAGAAAGAAAACTTCAAGGGTCGCAGCACAGGCACTTGGTGCTATATGTCATTCTCCCTCACCTCCCCCAGCGGCGCTGTATACTCCCGCGCAATGGTTGACGGGTACTTACAGCAGAGGCGCTACGGTCTTATCAGGCACACACAAACCGCCGCTGCTTTCCAAGATCGCATGGCCGCATGTTAAAGTAGGAGGTAAGAGGGTCCCCCAGGCGGGACTCGCCAAAATCGCAATCTGGGACACGGTCTCCGGAGATGGACTGCGCCACTTGCGTGGACACTGTGGCTGTACAGGTACCCCACTATATCCACCAGGGCAAGAAGCGCAGGTCGGATTTACTAAAATCCGCTTTCCATAGGCTCCATAGTACCTGGTGGTGAAGTCCAGCATAGGGGAAAGAGTGCTGACCTGTAGCCCCTCCGCCAGCCCCAGGTGCCATCTACAGCAGATTCTCTCGCCCTGGAGCTGCAGCTCTCTCACTCTCTCTCTCACTCCCTGTCAGCATTTGGGCGCCATTACACAGAGCTGCGCTGATTCTGGGACTGCTGGTCACTGTCTCCTCTGTAAAGCCGCCTGCCTAATCAGTGCTGTAAATTTACAGGACACTTAAGTGTTCTACATGTCATTTAGGCAGTGTTAGTGAAGAACAAGTGCATACCTACGGGAATATTTAGTATAAGTATTCTGTGTTATACATCCAGTGTTTAATGTGCATTTTTATATCTATATACATACATAGCTTTACTTAGTATTGCTAGTCCAGTGCAGTTTTATTGTTGTGTGTAATAATTCCTGCATTGTACATGTGACTGTGTGTGCCTATAGCTGCTGTGTGGTTCCTATTCCATGTATCTCACACATATTGCTATCCCTATATTCTGTACCCTGAAGGGGGCTAAGTGCATCAGGGTCTCATATATAGTATTTCACAGGATATACTGTTTGGTATTTTTCACTGTGTATTTCAGTCACCATATACCACTTAAATCCTCTGTTTGTGATTTGCATTTGCAATCAAACTCCTGTGTCTTGCTATATTGTACTGTTACGCCCTAGGGCTACATTTTCCAATAATGTCTGCATCACAGGGCGGGACATTCATGGCTGATCCTGCGTCCTGCAGTGCTGACGCCACGGATTTATCTGAGGAAAACATTCTAGCTGAGGGTACAGGTACTGGGGGTTCTGTACCCCTCGGTCAACCTGCAGCACCGGTGGCACACCAAGACCCACCTTGGGCTGCTTTTTCCAGTTTACTGACTACGCTAGTAACGAGACTTGCGCCCCCTGTGGGACCTCCTGTGTCTTTACAATCACATATTATCCCAGTTGTAAATCCACCATGGGTGGATACTCTAACTCAGTTACAGCAGTTAAATCAGTCTTTGGTTAAACAAAAGCCTGACCCTTGCCCTCCTAGGACCAAAGGTCATCTAAGCAGGCAATTTCTTTCTCACAATCCACTCATATTTCGGATACTTCATCTGATGAAGATGCGGTATATTCTGATCCATCAGACACTGATGCAGATGCTTCTGATTGGGAATCGACAACACACGTTGATGTTTCTGACCTCTTGGAGGCTATCAAACTGATTCTTCAGATCGATTATGAAACTGACCCGCCAGATACGTCTAAGACACCTGATAAGTTCAAACGTCAGAAGGTTACTAAATTAGTCTTGCCACATTCTGTCCATCTGGTTGACATACGTTAGGAATCCTGGGAGTCTCCAGGAAAAAAATTCTCCCTGTCTAAAAAGATGCTAACTCGTTATCCCCTCGCTGCAGAGTTAAGTAAGAATTGGGAAACACCACCTCTGGTGGACTCACATGTTGCACGTCTTGTGGTATCTTCTACTCTGCCTGTCACTACCTCCACCTCTCTGAAAGAACCGACGGATAGGCGTGTGGAGGGTTGTTCGAAGTCTATTTACACTCTTGCGTGTGCTGTACATAGACCTACTATAGCAGCCTCTTGGGCTGCAAAAGCTATTGAAGCCAGGGTTCAAGAAGTTGAGGTGGAGCTATCTCGTGAATTTTTCTGACAATGCCAGACAGTGTATTTCATATATCACCAAAGCCTCTCATTACATTCAGGAGGCGGGTTCTGATGCCGGCGTGCTGGTGGCCAAGGCATCTACTACGTCCATTCTGGCTCACTCTGCCTCACTCACACCTGCCTGCTACCATTCCTGAGCAAGTTCTGTACTGGTGGGGCCCCGATCCTGCAGCTGAATCAACTTTAGGTGACGGTCCTGGTGCTTGCTGGACAATCTTGGGTGACCTGAAGCCTTCTTCACAACTATTGAACCTCTTTCCTTGAAGTTCTTGATGATCTGATAAATGGTTGATTTAGGTGCAATCTTTCTAGCAGCAATATACCTTGCAGGTAACCATGGTTAGCAGAGGAAGAACAATTAGTTCAAGCACCAATCTCCTTTTAAAGCTTCTAGTGTTATTCTTACTCAATCAGCATGACAGAGTGATCTCCAGCCTTGTCCTTGTCCACACTCACCTGTGTGTACGAGAGAATCACTGACAAGATGTCAGCTGGTCTTTTTGTGGCAGGGCTGAAATGCAGTGGAAATGTTGTTATGGGGATTCATTTCATTGTCATGGCAAAGAGGTATTTTGCAATTCATCTGATTACTCTTCGTGGCATTCTAGAGTATGTGCAAATTGTCATCATAAACACTGAGGCAGCAGACTTTGTGAAAATTAATACTTGTGTCATTCTCAAAACTTTTGGCCATGGCTGTATACAAAACAGAAAGACTTGCTATCGGTTCTAACAATAATGGACCTTATTCAGCTTCAGTTGCAGTTTTGCTAATTCAGCAAAACTGCAACTGCTAGCACTCGCATGCTGGGGGCCACCCAGCATGCTAATGGCCGCCAGTGATGCAATCACAATTCCGTAGTTATGCCCTGACCAGAGGCAGTTGTAGGTGTGATCTAGCAAAGTGGCTGCCTGGGGCACTGTGGCCGGGGGGCGCGGCCACAGTCACCACACCATGCCGCTGGTCGCCCAATGCTGCCTGTCCCCGCTACTGACTTCCACCCCAGCTGCCAGTGCCATGACACTGCCTTCACATCGCTGGCTGCCCCTCCACTTCTGACTTCAGTGAAGTGAGGTATGAACTGATTATGAGCTGGGAGACAAACTGTAGTGCAGCAGCCAGACCAGAGAGCTGGTGACAAGCTAGGGACAGTGGCAGTAATGTGTGTAAGGTTCTCTACCTGGCACAATGTGTATAAGAGGCTCTACCTGGTGTAATGTTTGTAAAGGGCTCTGTTGTACTACGGTGTAATGCATGTAAGGGGCTCCAACATGACATACTGTCTTTAAGGGGTATTACTGTGTGATGTAATATGAATTGGTACTATTCTGTGACCACGCCCCTTCCCCATGAAGCTATGCCCTTATATTTTTGATGCGCTCCTTCAGCTGCACTGTCCCTGTTTTGAATTATGGGAAAGGGGGGAGCCGAAGGAAAAGTTCACCCTGGCCACTACAAGGTCTAGAACCGGCCCTCACCAGCATATATGTTCAGCACACCGTTACAGTATATTGCTTTTAAATGTACTCAGATACAAAGGCAGACATCTATGTAGAGAATGGCTTATGAGCTAAACCCAACTAAGGTGGTCATTCCGAGTTGATCGCAGCAGCAATTTTGTTAGCAGTTGGGCAAAACCACGTGCACTGCAGGAGGGGCAGATATAACATGTGCAGAGAGAGTTAGATGTGGGTGGGTTACTTTGTTTCTGTGCAGGGTAAATACTGGCTGCTTTATTTTTACACTGCAATTTAGATTGCAGATTGAACACACCACACCCAAATTTAACTCTCTCTGCACATGTTATATCTGCCTCACCTGCAGTGCACATGGTTTTGCCCAACTGCTAACAAAGGGGGTAATTCTGAGTTGATCGCAGCAGGAATTTTGTTAGCAGTTGGGCAAAACCATGTGCACTGCAGGAGGGGCAGATATAACATGTGCAGAGAGAGTTAGATGTGAGTGGGTTATTTTGTTTCTGTGCAGGGTAAATACTGGCTGCTTTATTTTTACACTGCAATTTAGATTGCAGATTGAACACACCACACCCAAATTTAACTCTCTATGCACATGTTATATCTGCCTCCCCTGCAGTGCACATGGTTTTGCCCAACTGCTAACAAAGGGGGTAATTCTGAGTTGATCGCAGCAGGAATTTTGTTAGCAGTTGGGCAAAACCATGTGCACTGCAGGGGAGGCAGATATAAACATGTGCAGAGAGAGTTAGATTTGGGTGGGTTATTTTGTTTCTGTGCAGGGTAAATACTGGCTGCTTTATTTGTACACTGCAATTTAGATTGCAGATTGAACACACCCCACCCAAATCTCTCTCTGCACATGTTATATCTGTCCCCCCTGCAGTGCACATGGTTTTGCCCAACTGCTAACAATGGGGGTCATTCCGAGTTGTTCGCTCGTTATTTTTTTCTCGGAACGGAGCGATTAGTCGCTAATGCGCATGCGCAATGTCCGCAGTGCGACTGCGCCAAGTAAATTTGCTATGCAGTTAGGTTTTTTACTCACGGCATTACAAGGTTTTTTCTTCGTTCTGGTGATCGTAATGTGATTGACAGGAAGTGGGTGTTTCTGGGCGGAAACTGGCCGTTTTATGGGTGTGTGCGAAAAAACGCTACCGTTTCTGGGAAAAACACGGGAGTGGCTGGAGAAACGGAGGAGTGTCTGGGCGAACGCTGGGTGTGTTTATGACGTCAAACCAGGAACGACAAGCACTGAACTGATCGCAGATGCCGAGTAAGTGTGGAGCTACTCAGAAACTGCTAAGAAGTTTCTATTCGCAATTTTGCTAATCTTTCGTTCGCAATTTTGATAAACTAAGATTCACTTCCAGTAGGCAGCGGCTTAGCGTGTACAAAGCTGCTAAAAGCAGCTAGCGAGCGAACAACTCGGAATGAGGGCCAAAGTTCCTGCTGCGATCAACTCAGAATTACCCCCTAACTCTTTAGTAGCCTTAATTGAAAGCTGCCATGATAGCACTAGGCATAAAATAGAAAATAAATATGCCATATTAATATACATGGTACCAGCTGCGTGCCAATATTAATGCCATATATGTGTACAAAACAAAGACTTTTCTTATAGGCGCTAACAATAATATACTGCAAATCTTTGTTCATGTAGAAATAAAATAGTGAAGGTTTTGTCATATTTTGATCAAAACATTTAAGCTTGCAGCCTACATCAAGAGACCCATATTTTCTGCAAGTCCCTACACTAGAATATATGATAAGCAGCACACCATTGCATTGCAGATAAAAGTAATCACCTCCCAGATACAGATAGGGAACATTTATACAGTGCTGGCTTGCTCATCAGAGTTTGGGAACTTCTAAGACAGAGGGGGTAATTCCAAGTTGATCGCAGCAGGAAAATTTGTAGCAGTTGGGCAAAACCATGTGCACTGCAGGGGAGGCAGAGAGAGTTAGATTTGGGTGTGGTGAGTTCAATCTGCAATCTAATTTGCAGTGTAAAAATACAGCAGCCAGTATTTACCCTGCACAGAAACAATATAATCCACCCAAATCTAACTCTCTCCGCAAATGTTATATCTGCCCCCCCCCCCCCCCCCCCTGTAGTGCACATGGTTTTGCCCAACTGCTAAAAATTTTCCTGCTGCGATCAACTTGGAATTACCCCCAAAGCTTGCCAAACCAGTCCTTCAGATCTACCAACAGTTCACATATTCCAGACCATCTAGCTAGTGCACAGGTGTAGTCATTACTAATTAAGATGTGCTGCATTCATTCCTAACTGACAATTGTACAGATCTCCCGGACGCCTGGAAAACATGAACTGTTGGTAGATCTCGAGGACCGGTTTGGCCAGCCCTGTTCTAAGAGATTTTCCTATTGTGTTGAAATCATGTGACCATGTCTTTGCTGTAATCAGCCTATGCTGCACTCTCTTCCCCCTCTCCAGGCATAAACAGATGCAAGGGATGTGTAAAATCTACATGCAGATTTACTGTATATGTACGTGTTGTTGGTGCACATGTGCAGTACGAAAATGCATATTTCACACAACTTTACACTGCTTTCTTTATGTCTTCATAGTAGTGACAAAGAAATATATGCAGAAATGGCTTCTTTAAATAAAATGTCACTTCAGGTATAACATTGATGGATTATTAGAATTTACAGGATAAGTTTCCTAGTTGTACTCTTAGGATGTGCTGAAACTATCTGCATTTAACGTTATGAATATTATACATTTTTTCCAGTCAGAAACTACTGGAAGAATTTCCATTGTGGAAAAAGTGGTTTGTAAACCCCCAGAAAAAAAAGAGGAAAGTTTTATATGAAGGAGATTTGATGCCAGCTATCAGACTCTCGGATTTGTATGCAAGGCTGATATTTATTTCTATTAGAATCTGCTTACTACAGAGGGAAGCTTGGAACGTCTGCTTCAATATTGCCTTGTTTACTGAACTGTGAAGGTAGAATTTCTTATTGATGCCTTAATTTACTTTGAATTAATGAAAGGTACGCTTATAAATACTCCACAGATCACCATAACAGTGACTTATGGTGAAATCTCCCTACAACATGCAGTATAGACGTAGACATGTTTACTGACATAACACGATGGGACTGTTACATGCATGGAAATAACTGCACATATTCCCCCGTATGCAGAGTTATACATATATGTGCAAACGGACAGCCAGTCTCCATTACCTTGGTTTGATAGCAGTCATAATTAGAGATGTGCACCGGACATTTTTCGGGTTTTGTGTTTTGGTTTTGGATTCGGTTCCGCGGCCGTGTTTTGGATTCGGACGCGTTTTGGCAAAACCTCCCTGAATTTTTTTTGTCGGATTCGGGTGTGTTTTGGATTTGGGTGTTTTTTTTCATAAAAACCCTCAAAAACATCTTAAATCATAGAATTTGGGGGTCATTTTGATCCCATAGTATTATTAACCTCAATAACCATAATTTCCACTCATTTCCAGTCTATTCTGAACACCTCACACCTCACAATATTATTTTTAGTCCTAAAATTTGCACAAGGTCACTGGATGACTAAGCTAAGCGACCCAAGTGGCCGGCACAAACACCTGGCTCATCTAGGAGTGGCACTGCAGTGTCAGACCGGATGGCACTTAAAAAAATTGGCCCCAAACATCACATGATGCAAAGATAAATTAAAGAAAAAAAAAGGTGCAAGATGGAATTGTCCTTGGGCCCTGGGCCCTCCCACCCACCCTTATGTTGTATAAACAGGACATGCACACTTTAACAAACCCATCATTTCAGTGACAGGGTCTGCCACACGACTGTGGCTGAAAGGATTGGTTGGTTTGGGCCCCCACCAAAAAAGAAGCAATCAATCTCTCCTTGCACAAACTGGCTCTACAGAGGCAAGATGTCCACCTCCTCCTCATCGTCCGATTCATCACCCTTTTCACTGTGTACATCCCCCTCCTCACAGATTATTAATTCGTCCCCACTGGAATCCACCATCTCAGGTCCCTGTGTACTTTCTGGAGGCAATTGCTGGTAAAGGTCTTCCCGGAGGAATTTATAATTCATTTTGATGAACCTCATCTTCTCCACATTTTGTGGAAGTAACCTCCTACGCCGATCGCTGACAAGGTGACCGGCTGCACTAAACACTCTTTCGGAGTACACACTGGAGGGGGGGGGGGGGCAACCTAGATAAAATAAAGCCAATTTGTGCAAGGGCCTCCAAATTGCCTCTTTTTCCTGCCAGTATACGTACGGACTGCCTTACGTGCCTACTTGGATGCGGTCACTCATATAATCCTCCACCATTCTTTCAATGGTGACAGAATTATATGCAGTGACAGTAGACAACATGTCAGTAATCGTTGGCAGGTCCTTCAGTCCGGACCAGATGTCGGTACTCGCTCTAGACTGCCCTGCATCACCGCCAGCGGGTGGGCTCGGAATTCTTAACCTTTTCCTCGCAGCCCCAGTTGTGGAAGAATGTGAAGGAGGAGCTGTTGACGGGTCACGTTCCGATTGACTTGACAAGTGTCTCACCAGCAGGTCTTTGAACATCTGCAGACTTGTGTCTGCCAGAAAGAGAGATACAACGTAGGCTTTAAACCTAGGATCGAGCTCGGTGGCCAAAATGTAGTTCTCTGATTTCAACAGATTGACCACCCGTGAATCCTGGTTAAGCGAATTAAGGGCTCCAGCCACAAGTCTCAGATGCCTAGCGGAATCGCTCCGTTTTAGCTCCTCCTTCAATCTCTCCAGCTTCTTCTACAAAAGCCTGATGAGGGGAATGACCTGACTCAGGCTTGCAGTGTCTGAAATTACTTCACGTGTGGCAAGTTCAAAGGGTTGCAGAACCTTGCACAACGTTGAAATCATTCTCCACTGCACTTGAGTCAGGTGTATTCCCCCTCCTTTGCCTATATCGTAGGTAGATGTATAGGCTTGAATGGCCTTTTGCTGCTCCTCCATCCTCTGAAGCATATAGAGGGTTGAATTCCACCTCGTTACCACCTCTTGCTTCAGCTGATGGCGGGGCAGGTTCAGGAGTGTTTGCTGGTGCTCCAGTCTTTGGCACACGGTGGCTGAATTCCGAAAGTGGCCCGCAATTCTGCGGGCCACAGACAGCATCTCTTGCACGCCCCTGTCATTTTTAAAAAAATTCTGCACCACCAAATTCAATGTATGTGCAAAACATGGTACGTGCTGGAATTTGCCCACATATAATGCACGCACAATATTGTTGGCATTGTCCGATGTCACAAATCCCCAGGAGAGTCCAATTGGGGTAAGCCATTCTGCGATGTTGTTCCTCAGTTTCCGTAAGAGGTTGTCAGCTGTGTGCCTCTTATGAAAAGCAGTGATACAAAGCGTAGCCTGCCTAGGAACGATTTGGCGTTTGCGAGATGCTGCTACTGGTGCCGCCGCTGCTGTTCTTGCTGCGGGAGGCAATACATCTACCCAGTGGGCTGTCACAGTCATATAGTCCTGAGTCTGCCCTGCTCCACTTGTCCACATGTACGTGGTTAAGTGGACATTGGGTACAACTGCATTTTTTAGGACACTTGTGACTCTTTTTCTGACGCCTGTGTACATTCTCGGTATCGCCTGCCTAGAGAAATGGAACCTAGATGGTATTTGGTACCGGGGACACAGTACCTCAAGCAATTCTCTAATTCCCTGTGAATTAACGGTGGATACCGGACACACGTTTAACACCAACGCAGCTGCCAAGACCTGAGTTATCCGCTTTGCAGCAGGATGACTGCTGTGATTTTTCATCTTCCTCGCAAAGGACTGTTGGACAGTCAATTGCTTACTGGAAGTAGTACAAGTGGTCTTCCGACTTCCCCTCTGGGATGACAATCGACTCCCAGCAGCAACAACACCAGCGCCAGCAGCAGTAGGCGTTACACTCAAGGATGCATTGGAGGAATCCCAGGCAGGAGAGGACTCGTCAGACTTGCCAGTGACATGGCCTGCAGGACTATTGGTTTTCCTGTCTAATGAGGAAATTGACCCTGAGGGAGTTGGTGGTGTGGTTTGCAGGAGCTTGGTTACAAGAGGAAGGGATTTAGTTGTCAGTGGATTGCTTCTGCTGTTGTTAGGGTCTCCTGCTCTGTGCTGCCACGTCGTCATGGCAACCGGGAGACAAGTGCTAGCGGAGTAACCTGAGCGTAGCTGATACTCCGGTTCGGGTCTTTTGCTGTGCAGTGGTTACAGGCTCTGTGCACGGCAGGGGATCCGGTGCTGGTTTTGTGAGGTCTGAGTGGGGCGTGGACAGCACCTGCTATATAAACCCTCTTCTCAGGTTAGGCAGAGGCTGCTGAATATGTTATGCACACCAGTGCCAGCAGGAATGTACTGGTGTCTGAACGGAGAGGGATGCAAAACAAATGAACTCACAGACAGACTGGGGAATATGACATTACATACATAGAAGGTGATAGGGTAACAAAATAAACACACAGTGAACAGAGAAGCCCAAAGGCTAAGAAACTGGGTGTCTCCCTAGTATTAGGAATGCTCAGATGGAAAGAAGCGAGATGTTGTGATTTAATACGTAGAGAACCCGAAATGCTGTTGCTAAGGGCAACAGCAAAACCCTAAAGGGTTACCAACGGGTGTGGCAGTAAACTCCTTGTCCACTACGACCAAGTGGGGTTTATTCCAGGCCGCCAGGCTGGTCAGAGATGGAATAATAGACACAAGGAGAGTCTCCACAATCCTAGTCCTCACTTGCAGTGCACTGGTTCAGCTTACTGCCACTAAACTGACACCTGAACACCTTGCACAGTGAGAAAGGATTTTGGCAGGCAAGTCTGAGAATACAGCCGCAAACTTGCTAGGTTCACAGAGTAGCAAAAGAACCCCAGCAGGTTAAACGACTGACTCCAGTCTTACTGCTAGGTCTGGATTGGCAGAGTGTAATACCAAATCCCAAGGCCTATTTGCAGTAAGCAACAAACAAATACAAAGTTTACACAGTACTAGCTAGCTTTCAGGAACTGACTAACCAACAAAGATTCAGCAGCATCTGCCTAACCTGAGAAGAGGGTTTATATAGCAGGTGCTGTCCACGCCCCACTCAGACCTCACAGACTGTGAGCACAAAAACCAGCACCGGATCCCCTGCCGTGCACAGAGCCTGTAACCACTGCACAGCAAAAGACCCGAACCGGAGTATCAGCTATGCTCAGGTTACTCCGCTAGCACTTGTCTCCCGGTTGCCATGATGACGTGGCAGCACGGAGCAGGAGACCCTAACAGTACCCCCCCTCTGACGAGGGGTCAAAGAACCCCTACCACCGGGTTTATCGGGGAACTGCGAGAAGAAAGAGCGTAACAGTCTGGGGGCATGAAGATCACAACTGCGCACCCACGACCGCTCCTCCGGGCCATACCCCTTCCAGTGCACCAAAAATGACAGCCGACCCCGAACCATCTTGGAGTCAAGAATCCTTTCAACAACAAACTCCCTCTGGCCACGTATCAGAAGAGGGGAAGGTCTTCCACTGGAAGAAGGATTACTAATCGCCCGTTTTAAAAGGGAACAATGAAATGTTTTATTGATACCCAAAGAATGGGGTAGATCTAACTGAAATGCCACCGGATTGATAACCCTAGTGATCTTATAAGGACCGATGAACCGGGGGCCTAACTTATGAGATGGCTGTCTCAACTTCAAATTCTTGGTAGACAACCAGACGAAGTCTCCTAATTTGAAGCTGCAGGGTCTTTTCCGCTTATCAAAAACCCTTTTGGTCACTAATGACACAGACACAAGGGCTTTCTTCACTTTCCTCCAAATACCTCTAAGGACCGAAACCACAGAGGAACCACCAGGCGTGGAGTCCTAGGGGTCAAAAGAATTGGCCTTAGGATGATGCCCATACACACAAAGGAAGGGAGAGATCCCTGTAGCAGAGTGAGCCGCGTTGTTATAGGCAAACTCCGCCATGGACAGATGAGCAACCCATTCAGTCTGACACTTGGAGACATAACACCTGAGGAACTGCTCCAAGGACTGGTTCACCCTTTCAGTCTGCCCATTAGACTGCGGATGGTAGCCTGACGACAAGCTGACAGAAATCTGGAGATCGGAACAAAATGCCCTCCAGAATTTGGCCACAAACTGGGATCCGCGGTCAGAGACCACATCAAGTGGCAACCCGTGGAGGCGCACAACATGCAGCATAAATAATTCAGACAGGCGTCTGGCCGATGGCAGCCCAACCAATGGAACGAAGTGCGCCATCTTCGAAAACCTGTCAACGACAACCCAGATGGCTGTCATCCCCGAGGATTTGGGCAAGTCCACCACAAAATCCATTGAAATGTGGGTCCATGGCTTAGATGGAATAGAGAGTGGATGTAATGGGCCAACAGGAACCCCTCTAGGAGTCTTATTTCGGGCACAGATGTCACATGCCCGAACCCACTGATCCACATCCCTAGCCATCGAGGGCCACCACACCGCCCTAGATAGCAACTCCCGAGTTCTGGCAATACCCGGGTGACCTGCCGACTTCTTGGCATGTAATTCAAGGAACACTCACTGTCTTAACCTAGGAGGCACAAACAAAAGACCTACCGGAAGGTCTGGAGGAGCCTGCTCCTGTGCTCTAAGGACTAATGACAAGAGGTCCTGGGTAATGCCCACTTTAATACATGATGGGGACACAATGGGCAATGGCTCCTCGGTGGTCTCCTGGATTGGAGCAAAACTCTGCGAGAGCGCATCAGCCTTGATGTTTTTTGACCCAGGGCGATATGTTATCAAAAAATTAAAGCGAGCAAAAAACAAAGCCCATCGTGCCTGCCTGGCATTGAGGCGCTTCGCTGACTCTAAATATGCCAAATTCTTATGGTCGGTGAGAATTGAGACCACAAACTTAGCCCCCTCAAGCCAGTGTCTCCACTCCTCGAGTGCATCCTTAATAGCCAACAATTCCCGGTTACCCACGTCATAATTCATCTCGGCAGGCGAAAATTTACGGGAAAAGTAAGCACAGGGATGAAGGCGATTATCAGACACCCCCATCTGAGAGAGCACTGCCCCAATACCCATCTCAGAGGCATCCACCTCCACCACAAAAGGACCCTCTGGATCTGGGTGTCGCAGCACCTTGGCCGAGACAAATGCCCTTTTGAGACGGGCAAAAGCCGCTTTGGCCTCACAAGACCAGTGAGCAACATCCGCCCCTTTCTTAGTGAGTGCCACCAAGGGCGCCACTATAGACGAAAATCCAGCGATAAATCGTCTATAAAAATTCGCAAAGCCCAGAAAACGCTGAAGCGCCTTCAAACTAGTGGGCTGCACCCAATCCAGGACTGCCTGTACCTTGGAACCCTCCATTTGGAAACCTTCTGGGGAGATAATATATCCTAGAAATGCGATTTGCTGAACTTCAAATTCACACTTCTCCAGCTTCGCCCCAAGCCGGTGGTCTCTGAGTTTCTGGAGGACTAAGCGTACATGCTTCCGATGTTCCTCCAGGGAATGGGAGAAGATTAGGATGTCATCTAAGTATACAACTAAGAATCTATCCAAATATTCCCTGAGCACATCGTTCATGAAGTCCTGGAAGACTGCCGGGGCATTACAGAGCCCAAAAGGCATCACCAAATATTCATAATGCCCTGAGTGGGTATTAAAGGCAGTCTTCCACTCATCCCCCTCTCTTATTCGGATTAGATTGTACGCACCGCGTAGGTCAATCTTAGAAAAAATGGTGGCAGTACGAACCTGGTCAAACAAGACCGAAATGAGAGGCAGTGGGTATGAGTTTTTAATCGTGATACGGTTCAATTCCCTGAAGTCGATGCAGGGTCGCAACGAACCGTCCTTTTTACCCACGAAGAAGAACCCCGACCCAACTGGAGACTGTGAAGGTCTGATAAATCCCTTAGCCAAGTTCTCCTGAATGTACTTTGCCATAGCCTGAGTCTCAGGACGTGACAGGGAGTACAACCTGCTCTTGGGAAGCTTAGCATTCAGCAACAAATCAATGGCACAGTCATAGGGGCGATGGGGAGGTAGTACCTCTGCAACTCTTTTGGAGAACACGTCCGCAAAATCTGCATAACATCCTGGCAATCCTGGCAAACTTAGCTGCGAAAGCCTGACTGGAAGGCTCAAGCAACTCCTGAAACAATCAGTACCCCAACTAAGAATCTCCCCAGAGACCCAGTCGAATTGAGGATTGTGGGCCCTTAACCAGGGTAACCCCAACACCAATGGGGCAAAAGTACAGACAGTCACATAAAAGGACAATTTTTCAGAGTGTGATACCAAATCCCAAGGCCTATTTGCAGTAAGCAACAAACAAATACAAAGTTTACACAGTACTAGCTAGCTTTCAGGAACTGACTAACCAACAAAGATTCAGCAGCATCTGCCTAACCTGAGAAGAGGGTTTATATAGCAGGTGCTGTCCACGCCCCACTCAGACCTCACAGACTGTGAGCACAAAAACCAGCACCGGATCCCCTGCCGTGCACAGAGCCTGTAACCACTGCACAGCAAAAGACCCGAACCGGAGTATCAGCTACACTCAGGTTACCCCGCTAGCACTTGTCTCCCGGTTGCCATGACGACGTGGCAGCACAGAGCAGGAGACCCTAACAGCTGTCACACAAAGTTTTTGAACTTGTCAATGACTTCTGATGAATGCGCTCCAGGTGGCGTATAAGGGAGGATGTTCCTAAGTGGTTAACGGCCTTACCCCTACTTATTACAGCTTGACAAAGGCAACACACGGCTTGACACCTGTTGTCCGCATTTCTGTTAAAATAATTCCACACCGAAGAGGTGATTTTTTTTTTGTAATTTGACCAGGCATGTCAATGGCCATATTCGTCCCACGGACAACAGGTGTCTCCCCGGGTGCCTGACTTAAACAAACCACCTCACCATCAGAATCCTCCTTGTCAATTTCCTCCCCAGCGCCAGCAACACCCATATCCTCATCCTGGTGTACTTCAACAGTGACATCTTCAATTTGACTATCATTAACTGGATTGCGGGTGCTCCTTCCAGTACTTGCAGGGGGCGTGCAAATGGTGGAAGGCGCCACCTCTTCCCGTCCAGTGTTGGGAAGGTCAGGCATCGCAACCGACACAATTGGACTCTCCTTGGGGATTTGTGATTTAGAAGAAAGCACAGTTCTTTGCTGTGCTTTTGCCAGCTTAAGTCTTTTCATTTTTCTAGCGGGAGGATGAGTGCTTCCATCCTCATGTGAAGCTGAACCACTAGCAATGAACATAGGCCAGGGCCTCAGCCGTTCCTTGCCACTCCGTGTCGTAAATGGCATATTGGCAAGTTTACGCTTCTCCTCAGACGCTTTTAATTTAGATTTTTGGGTCATTTTACTGAACTTTTGTTTTTTGGATTTTACATGCTCTCTACTATGACATTGGGCATCGGCCTTGACAGACGATGTTGATGGCATTTCATCGTCTCGGCCATGACTAGTGGCAGCAACTTCAGCACGAGGTGGAAGTGGATCTTGATCTTTCCCTATTTTAACCTCCACATTTTTGTTCTCCATTTTTTAATGTGTGGAATTATATGCCAGTAATGTATCAATAGCAATGGCCTACTGTACTGTACTATATATGTATACTGTTGGTCACCAAAATGCTGCACTGTAATACTATATATACTGCTCACAAAAATGCCGCACAGATATGGAATGGATACGTGCAGTGACACAGAGCTGCAAGATACGGCAATGGCCTACTGTACACAACTATATACTGTTGGGTCACCAAAATGCTGCACTGTAATACTATATATACTGCTCACAAAAATGCAGCACAGATATGGAATGGATACGTGCAGTGACACAGAGCTGCAAGATACAGCAATGGCCTACTGTACACAACTATATACTGTTGGGTCACCAAAATGCTGCACTGTAATACTATATATACTGCTCACAAAAATGCCGCACAGATATGGAATGGATACGTGCAGTGACACAGAGCTGCAAGATACAGCAATGGCCTACTGTACACAACTATATACTGTTGGGTCACCAAAATGCTGCACTGTAACACTATATAATACTGCTCACAAAAGTGCAGCACAGATATGGAATGGATACTTGCAGTGACACAGAGCTGCAAGATACAGCAATGGCCTTCTGTACTGTACTACTATAATTATTATATACTGGTGGTCCCCAGTCCCCACAATGCAGGACACTGATCAGATATTTGAAGCACACTGAGCACAGATATGGAGGGTTTACAGGCAAAGAACGTAGATATTTTCAGTACACTGAGCACAGATTATTTGCAGCACACTGAGCACAGATATTTGCAGCACACTGAGCACAGATTACAGAGCTTTTCAGGGAGAGAACGCAGCCACGTCCTCTCCGTTAAATCACCAAAGCACGAGTGAAAATGGCGGCGACGCATGGCTCCTTATATAGAATACGAATCTCTCGAGAATCCGACAGCGGGATGATGACGTTCGGGCGCGTTCTGGTTAACTGAGCAAGGCGGGAAGATCCGAGGCTGCCTCGGGCCCGTGTAAAATAGGTGAAGTTCGGGGGGGTTCGGATCTCGAGGAACCGAACCCGCTCATCTCTAGTCATAATCATTATTGTGCATTTGCACCAGCTTTTTACTAGATGTAAATGTTTTGTCTGAAAGCATTCGTAGGTGTGTTTGATTCAACTCTGCATTTCCTGCAATTCCATCTACAAGTCCTCTATGTGTCACAAGCCGGAGTCTGGCTGCCAGTTTGCAGCCATCCATGTCCCCTCTGGCTACCTGTGCCACTCCTAGTGGTTCCCGCTGTTCAGCATCATGGGCGCTGCCATCTTGGAGTTTATCACATGATCTGATTTGTCTAAACAGTTCACAGCAACTCCGGTGACATGTTTCACCCAGCCTACTAGTGCTCAGAGCGTTAAATCAGTAACTACTGAGAGCACATTACAAGTACAACATCTGTCTCAGAGGATCAGTACCCTGGCTTCGGGGTCAGAACCTGCTCCAGATTTGCTTCTCGGTGTTCTACCTCAGTGTGTTCCAGCAAAGATGCTTCAGTATGACGTAGGTCACTACAGGACTGAAGCAGGAAGCTCCGCAGAAACAACCAGTGGTAGGACCGAGATGGGAGATAACTTCTATGCCCATGTAATCGTGAACGGGGAACCTTCACACTAGAGATGAGCGGGTTCGGTTCCTCTGAATCCGAACCCGCCCGAACTTCATGTTTTTTTACACGGGTCCGAGCGACTCGGATCTTCCCGCCTTGCTCGGTTAACCCGAGCGCGCCCGAACGTCATCATCACGCTGTCGGATTCTCGCGAGGCTCGGATTCTATCGCGAGACTCGGATTCTATATAAGGAGCCGCGCGTCGCCGCCATTTTCACACGTGCATTGAGATTGATAGGGAGAGAACGTGGCTGGCGTCCTCTCCGTTTAGAAATAGATAGGAGAGTGAGAGTGAGACACTTCATTTACTGGAGCTTAGGAGGAGTACTCAGAGAGTGCAGAATTTTGCTGATAGTAGTTAGTTAGTTATACTAGTGACTGACCAGTGAGACCACCAGTGCAGTTTTATTATTATTTAATATAATCCGTTCTCTGCCTGAAAAAAACGATACACAGTGACTCAGTCACATACCATATCTGTGCTCAGCCCAGTGTGCTGCATCATCTATGTATAATATCTGACTGTGCTCACACAGCTTAATTGTGGGGGAGACTGGGGAGCAGTTATAGGTTATAGCAGGAGCCAGGAGTACATATTAAACAGTGCACACTTTTGCTGCCAGAGTGCCACTGCCAGTGTGACTGACCAGTGACCTGACCACACTGACCACCAGTATATTGTGATTGTCTGCCTGAAAAAGTTAAACACTCGTCGTGTGACTTGTGTGGTGTTTTTTTATTCTAAAAAAACTCATTCTGCTGACAGACAGTGTCCAGCAGGTCCGTCATTATATAATATATACCTGTCCGGCTGCAGTAGTGATATATATATATTTTTTATATCATTATTTATCATCCAGTCTATACTAGCAGCAGACACAGTACGGTAGTTCATGGCTGTAGCTACCTCTGTGTCGGCACTCGGCAGTCCATCCATAATTGTATACCACCTACCCGTGGTTTTTTTTTTCTTTCTTCTTTATACATACTACATCTCATTATCAACCAGTCTATATTAGCAGCAGACACAGTACAGTACGGTAGTCCATGGCTGTAGCTACCTCTCTGTCGGCACTCGGCAGTCCATCCATAATTGTATACCACCTACCCGTGGTTTTTTTTTCCTTTCTTCTTTATACATACTACATCTCATTATCAACCAGTCTATATTAGCAGCAGACACAGTACAGTACGGTAGTCCACGGCTGTAGCTACCTCTGTGTCGGCACTCGGCAGTCCATCCATAATTGTATACCACCTACCCGTGGTTTTTGTTTTCTTTCTTCTTTATACATACTACATCTCATTATCATCCAGTCTATATTAGCAGCAGACACAGTACAGTACGGTAGTCCACGGCTGTAGCTATCTCTGTGTCGGCACTCGGCAGTCCATCCATAATTGTATACCACCTACCCGTGGTTTTTTTTTTCTTTCTTCTTTATACATACTACATCTCATTATCAACCAGTCTATATTAGCAGCAGACACAGTACGGTAGTTCACGGCTGTAGCTACCTCTGTGTCGGCACTCGGCAGTCCATCCATAATTGTATACCACCTACCCGTGTTTTTTTTTCTTCTTTCTTCTTTATACATACTACATCTCATTATCAACCAGTCTATATTAGCAGCAGACACAGTACAGTATGGTAGTCCACGGCTGTAGCTACCTCTGTGTCGGCACTCGGCAGTCCATCCATAATTGTATACCACCTACCCGTGGTTTTTTTTTTCTTTCTTCTTTATACATACTACATCTCATTATCAACCAGTCTATATTAGCAGCAGACACAGTACGGTAGTTCACGGCTGTAGCTACCTCTGTGTCGGCACTCGGCAGTCCATCCATAATTGTATACCACCTACCCGTGGTTTTTTTTTCTTTCTTCTTTATACATACTACATCTCATTATCAACCAGTCTATATTAGCAGCAGACACAGTACGGTAGTTCACGGCTGTAGCTACCTCTGTGTCGGCACTCGGCTGTCCATCCATAATTGTATACCACCTACCCGTGGTTTTTTTTTTCTTTCTTCTTTATACATACTACATCTCATTATCAACCAGTCTATATTAGCAGCAGACACAGTACAGTATGGTAGTCCACGGCTGTAGCTACCTCTGTGTCGGCACTCGGCAGTCCATCCATAATTGTATACCACCTACCCGTGTTTTTTTTTTCTTTCTTCTTTATACATACTACATCTCATTATCATCCAGTCTATATTAGCAGCAGACACAGTACAGTACGGTAGTCCACGGCTGTAGCTATCTCTGTGTCGGCAGTCCATCCATAATTGTATACCACCTACCCGTGGTTTTTTTTTCTTTCTTCTTTATACATACTACATCTCATTATCAACCAGTCTATATTAGCAGCAGACACAGTACAGTACGGTAGTCCACGGCTGTAGCTACCTCTGTGTCGGCACTCGGCAGTCCATCCATAATTGTATACCACCTACCCGTGGTTTTTTTCTTCTTTCTTCTTTATACATACTACATCTCATTATCAACCAGTCTATATTAGCAGCAGACACAGTACGGTAGTTCACGGCTGTAGCTACCTCTGTGTCGGCACTCGGCAGTCCATCCATAATTGTATACCACCTACCCGTGGTTTTTTTTTTCTTTCTTCTTTATACATACTACATCTCATTATCAACCAGTCTATATTAGCAGCAGACACAGTACAGTACGGTAGTCCACGGCTGTAGCTACCTCTGTGTCGGCACTCGGCAGTCCATCCATAATTGTATACCACCTACCCGTGGTTTTTTTTTCTTTCTTCTTTATACATACTACATCTCATTATCAACCAGTCTATATTAGCAGCAGACACAGTACGGTAGTCCACGGCTGTAGCTACCTCTGTGTCGGCACTCGGCAGTCCATCCATAATTGTATACTAGTATCCATCCATCTCCATTGTTTACCTGAGGTGCCTTTTAGTTGTGCCTATTAAAATATGGAGAACAAAAATGTTGAGGTTCCAAAATTAGGGAAAGATCAAGATCCACTTCCACCTCGTGCTGAAGCTGCTGCCACTAGTCATGGCCGAGACGATGAAATGCCAGCAACGTCGTCTGCCAAGGCCGATGCCCAATGTCATAGTACAGAGCATGTCAAATCCAAAACACCAAATATCAGTAAAAAAAGGACTCCAAAACCTAAAATAAAATTGTCGGAGGAGAAGCGTAAACTTGCCAATATGCCATTTACCACACGGAGTGGCAAGGAACGGCTGAGGCCCTGGCCTATGTTCATGGCTAGTGGTTCAGCTTCACATGAGGATGGAAGCACTCAGCCTCTCGCTAGAAAACTGAAAAGACTCAAGCTGGCAAAAGCACCGCAAAGAACTGTGTGTTCTTCGAAATCCCAAATCCACAAGGAGAGTCCAATTGTGTCGGTTGCGATGCCTGACCTTCCCAACACTGGACGTGAAGAGCATGCGCCTTCCACCATTTGCACGCCCCCTGCAAGTGCTGGAAGGAGCACCCGCAGTCCAGTTCCTGATAGTCAGATTGAAGATGTCAGTGTTGAAGTACACCAGGATGAGGAGGATATGGGTGTTGCTGGCGCTGGGGAGGAAATTGACCAGGAGGATTCTGATGGTGAGGTGGTTTGTTTAAGTCAGGCACCCGGGGAGACACCTGTTGTCCGTGGGAGGAATATGGCCACTGACATGCCTGGTGAAAATACCAAAAAAATCAGCTCTTCGGTGTGGAAGTATTTCAACAGAAATGCGGACAACAGGTGTCAAGCCGTGTGTTGCCTTTGTCAAGCTGTAATAAGTAGGGGTAAGGACGTTAACCACCTCGGAACATCCTCCCTTATACGTCACCTGCAGCGCATTCATAATAAGTCAGTGACAAGTTCAAAAACTTTGGGCGACAGCGGAAGCAGTCCACTGACCAGTAAATCCCTTCCTCTTGTAACCAAGCTCACGCAAACCACCCCACCAACTCCCTCAGTGTCAATTTTCTCCTTCCCCAGGAATGCCAATAGTCCTGCAGGCCATGTCACTGGCAATTCTGACGAGTCCTCTCCTGCCTGGGATTCCTCCGATGCATCCTTGCGTGTAACGCCTACTGCTGCTGGCGCTGCTGTTGTTGCTGCTGGGAGTCGATGGTCATCCCAGAGGGGAAGTCGTAAGCCCACTTGTACTACTTCCAGTAAGCAATTGACTGTTCAACAGTCCTTTGCGAGGAAGATGAAATATCACAGCAGTCATCCTGCTGCAAAGCGGATAACTGAGGCCTTGACAACTATGTTGGTGTTAGACGTGCGTCCGGTATCCGCCGTTAGTTCACAGGGAACTAGACAATTTATTGAGGCAGTGTGCCCCCGTTACCAAATACCATCTAGGTTCCACTTCTCTAGGCAGGCGATACCGAGAATGTACACGGACGTCAGAAAAAGACTCACCAGTGTCCTAAAAAATGCAGTTGTACCCAATGTCCACTTAACCACGGACATGTGGACAAGTGTAGCAGGGCAGGGTCAGGACTATATGACTGTGACAGCCCACTGGGTAGATGTATGGACTCCCGCCGCAAGAACAGCAGCGGCGGCACCAGTAGCAGCATCTCGCAAACGCCAACTCTTTCCTAGGCAGGCTACGCTTTGTATCACCGGTTTCCAGAATACGCACACAGCTGAAAACCTCTTACGGCAACTGAGGAAGATCATCGCGGAATGGCTTACCCCAATTGGACTCTCCTGTGGATTTGTGGCATCGGACAATGCCAGCAATATTGTGTGTGCATTAAATATGGGCAAATTCCAGCACGTCCCATGTTTTGCACATACCTTGAATTTGGTGGTGCAGAATTTTTTAAAAAATGACAGGGGCGTGCAAGAGATGCTGTCGGTGGCCAGAAGAATTGCGGGACACTTTCGGCGTACAGGCACCACGTACAGAAGACTGGAGCACCACCAAAAACTACTGAACCTGCCCTGCCATCATCTGAAGCAAGAAGTGGTAACGAGGTGGAATTCAACCCTCTATATGCTTCAGAGGTTGGAGGAGCAGCAAAAGGCCATTCAAGCCTATACAATTGAGCACGATATAGGAGGTGGAATGCACCTGTCTCAAGCGCAGTGGAGAATGATTTCAACGTTGTGCAAGGTTCTGATGCCCTTTGAACTTGCCACACGTGAAGTCAGTTCAGACACTGCCAGCCTGAGTCAGGTCATTCTCCTCATCAGGCTTTTGCAGAAGAAGCTGGAGACATTGAAGGAGGAGCTAACACGGAGCGATTCCGCTAGGCATGTGGGACTTGTGGATGGAGCCCTTAATTCGCTTAACAAGGATTCACGGGTGGTCAATCTGTTGAAATCAGAGCACTACATTTTGGCCACCGTGCTCGATCCTAGATTTAAAGCCTACCTTGGATCTCTCTTTCCGGCAGACACAAGTCTGCTGGGGTGGAAAGACCTGCTGGTGAGAAAATTGTCAAGTCAAGCGGAACGCGACCTGTCAACATCTCCTCCTTCACATTCTCCCGCAACTGGGGGTGCGAGGAAAAGGCTCAGAATTCCGAGCCCACCCGCTGGCGGTGATGCAGGGCAGTCTGGAGCGACTGCTGATGCTGACATCTGGTCCGGACTGAAGGACCTGACAACGATTACGGACATGTCGTCTACTGTCACTGCATATGATTCTCTCAACATTGAAAGAATGGTGGAGGATTATATGAGTGACCGCATCCAAGTAGGCACGTCACACAGTCCGTACTTATACTGGCAGGAAAAAGAGGCAATTTGGAGGCCCTTGCACAAACTGGCTTTATTCTACCTAAGTTGCCCTCCCACAAGTGTGTACTCCGAAAGAGTGTTTAGTGCCGCCGCTCACCTTGTCAGCAATCGGCGTACGAGGTTACATCCAGAAAATGTGGAGAAGATGATGTTCATTAAAATGAATTATAATCAATTCCTCCGCGGAGACATTGACCAGCAGCAATTGCCTCCACAAAGTACACAGGGAGCTGAGATGGTGGATTCCAGTGGGGACGAATTGATAATCTGTGAGGAGGGGGATGTACACAGTGATATATCGGAGGATGATGATGAGGTGGACATCTTGCCTCTGTAGAGCCAGTTTGTGCAAGGAGAGATTAATTGCTTCTTTTTTGGTGGGGGTCCAAACCAACCCGTCATATCAGTCACAGTCGTGTGGCAGACCCTGTCACTGAAATGATGGGTTGGTTAAAGTGTGCATGTCCTGTTTATACAACATAAGGGTGGGTGGGAGGGCCCAAGGACAATTCCATCTTGCACCTCTTTTTTCTTTAATTTTTCTTTGCGTCATGTGCTGTTTGGGGAGTGTTTTTTGGAAGGGCCATCCTGCGTGACACTGCAGTGCCACTCCTAGATGGGCCCGGTGTTTGTGTCGGCCACTAGGGTCGCTTATCTTACTCACACAGCTACCTCATTGCGCCTCTTTTTTTCTTTGCGTCATGTGCTGTTTGGGGAGGGTTTTTTGGAAGGGACATCCTGTGTGACACTGCAGTGCCACTCCTAGATGGGCCCGGTGTTTGTGTCGGCCACTAGGGTCGCTTATCTTACTCACACAGCTACCTCATTGCGCCTCTTTTTTTCTTTGCGTCATGTGCTGTTTGGGGAGGGTTTTTTGGAAGGGACATCCTGCGTGACACTGCAGTGCCACTCCTAGATGGGCCCGGTGTTTGTGTCGGCCACTAGGGTCGCTTATCTTACTCACACAGCTACCTCATTGCGCCTCTTTTTTTCTTTGCGTCATGTGCTGTTTGGGGAGGGTTTTTTGGAAGGGACATCCTGCGTGACACTGCAGTGCCACTCCTAGATGGGCCAGGTGTTTGTGTCGGCCACTAGGGTCGCTTAGCTTAGTCATCCAGCGACCTCGGTGCAAATTTTAGGACTAAAAATAATATTGTGAGGTGTGAGGTATTCAGAATAGACTGAAAATGAGTGGAAATGATGGTTTTTGAGGTTAATAATACTTTGGGATCAAAATGACCCCCAAATTCTATGATTTAAGCTGTTTTTTAGGTTTTTTGAAAAAAACACCCGAATCCAAAACACACCCGAATCCGACAAAAAAAATTCGGTTAGGTTTTGCCAAAACGCGGTCGAACCCAAAACACGGCCGCGGAACCGAACCCAAAACCAAAACACAAAACCCGAAAAATTTCCGGCGCTCATCTCTACTTCACACCGGGCCCAGGAGTGATTCATGACCTAAAGCCGCGATGGCTCTTTATTTCTATTTCAACCTGCTTTTAGTACACTGGCGACCTATTTACTTTCTATGGCTATATACATTGTGATTCAGTACGCATTTTATATATAAGCTTTCACCAAATAGGCGATTTGTTTATTAATGTGTTGTGTGTGTGTGTGTGTGTGTGTGTTTTTTAAGTGTGTTCATATGTACAATAAAACAAGTCTTTTGTTAAAAGAAAATCATGCACTATTGGAGTCTTTTTCTATCTTTTCTCCCATTGGACATATCTATATTGGTGAGGAGAGGTATATATTTTCCTGCTACACGAAAAGGTTCATCTAATATGCTGTTAAAGACACCCAATTAAAGTAAGGGCAATACCTTAAGGGATCTTGAATCCCACTTCCATTACTCACTGTTCTTTAAAGGAAGCACTTTTCTATTCTCTCACATCGGATGTGATTGCTGTAAAGATAATATACATTGAATGCTTTACTGTTTTTTATCTCTATGCTTATGGACATCAGTGTGCTGAAATTGTGTGGATATTGAAGGGTCTAATTCTAACAGGACGTTAAAAGATTAATTAAGATGGGCTGCTGTTTTTAAGAACTTTGGGGTATATTTACTAAAATTCGTATTTTTCCGAATGAGGTTAAAGTTCAAACACGAATGACATCGAAAGTGTAAATTTGCAACTTTTTGAATTTATTACTACTAATTTACTAAGCTGTCGTATTTTGCATTTTCGTATTTACCGATGTCGATGTCATTCGTATTTTTTGGCAGTGTTTTACGGGAGTGAATTGTAAAACACTGCCGACTTTAACAATGAATCTCGGCCGGATCTGTGAGATCCATGCTGGGCTTCATTGTGCACCTTTCGTAAAAAAATAAAACATTGTTAAAAAATTTTTAAAAAAATGCGTGGGGTCCCCCCTCCTTAGCAAAACCAGCCTCGGGCTCTTTGAGACGGTCCTGGTTGAAAAAATATGGGGAAAAAAGTGACAGGGGTTCCCCCATATTTAAGCAACCAGCACCGGGCTCTGCGCCTGGTCCTGGTACCAAAAATACGGTGGACAAAAAGCGTAGGGGTCCCCCGTATTTCTGAAACCAGCACCGGGCTCCACTAGCCAGATACATAATGCCACAGCCGGGGGACACTTTTATATTGGTCCCTGCGGCCCTGGCATTACATACCCAACTAGTCACCCCTGGCCGGGGTACCCTGGAGGAGTGGGGACTCCTTCAATCAAGGGGTCCACCCCTCCAGCCACCCAAGGGCCAGGGGTGAAGCCCGAGGCTGTCCCCCCCATCCAAGGGCGGCGGATGGGGGGCTGATAGCCTTTTTGTCAAAATTTTAATATTGTTTTTAGTAGCAGTACTACAAGTTCCAGCAAGCCTCCCCCGCAAGCTGGTACTTGGAGAACCACAAGTACCAGCATGCGGAGGAAAACCGGGCCCGCTGGTACCTGTAGTACTACTACTAAAAAAATACCCCAATAAAAACAGGAGACACACACCTTGAAAGTAAAAGTTTATTACATACAGCCACACCTCCAAACATACATACTTACCTATGTTCACACGAGGGTCGGTCCTCTTCTCCATGTAGAATCCATGGGGTACATGTTGGGAAAATTATACTCACATAATCCAGTGTAGATCGGTCCTCTTCTGTTCTATTTGTAATCCACGTACTTTGCAAAATAAAAAAACGGACACCCGACCACGCACTGAAAGGGGCCCCATGTTTTCACATGGGACCCCTTTCCCCGACTGCCAGGAACCCCCCCCTGACTTCTGTCTAAGAGGGTTCCTTCTGCCAATCAGGGAGCGCCACGTCGTGGCACCCTCCTGATTGGCTGTGTGGTCCTGTAGTGTCTGTCAGGCAGCACACGGCAGTGATACAATGTAGCGCCTATGCGCTCCATTGTAACCAATGGTGGGAACTTTGTAGTCAGCGGTTGACCGAAAGTAACCTCACCGCTGACCTCAAAGTTCCCACCATTGGTTACAATGGAGCGCATAGGCGCTACATTGTATCACTGCCGTGTGCTGCCTGACAGAAACTACAGGAGCACACAGCCAATCAGGAGGGTGCCACGACGTGGCGCTCCCTGATTGGCTGAAGGAACCCTCTTAGACAGAAGTCAGGGGGGGTTCCTGGCAGTCGGGGAAAGGGGTCCCATGTGAAAACATGGGGCCCCTTTTAGTGCGTGGTCGGGTGTCCGTTTTTTTATTTTGCAAAGTACGTGGATTACAAATAGAACAGAAGAGGACCGATCTACACTGGATTATGTGAGTATAATTTTTCCAACAGGTACCCCATGGATTCTACATGTAGAAGAGGACCGACCCTCGTGTGAACATAGGCAAGTATGTATGTTTGGAGGTGTGGATGTATGTAATAAACTTTTACTTTCAAGGTGTGTGTCTCCTGTTTTTATTGGGGTATTTTTTTAGTTGTAGTACTACAGGTACCAGCGGGCCCGGTTTTCCTCCGCATGCTGGTACTTGTGGTTCTCCAAGTACCAGCTTGCGGGGGAGGCTTGCTGGGACTTGTAGTACTGCTACTAAAAACAATATTAAAATTTTGACAAAAAGGCTATCAGCCCCCCATCCGCCGCCCTTGGATGGGGGGGACAGCCTCGAGCTTCACCCCTGGCCCTTGGGTGGCTGGAGGGGGGGATTCCTTGATTGAAGGGGTCCCCACTCCTCCAGGGTACCCCGGCCAGGGGTGACTAGTTGGGTATGTAATGCCAGGGCCGCAGGGACCAATATAAAAGTGTCCCCCGGCTGTGGCATTATGTATCTGGCTAGTGGAGCCCGGTGCTGGTTTCAGAAATACGGGGGACCCCTACGCTTTTTGTCCCCCGTATTTTTGGAACCAGGACCAAGCGCAGAGCCCGGTGCTGGTTGCTTAAATATGGGGGAACCCCTGTCACTTTTTCCCCCATTTTTTTTCAACCAGCTCCGGCTCAAAGAGCCCGAGGCTGATTTTGCTTAGGAGGGGGGACCCTACGCATTTTTTTTAAACAAATTTAACACTTCCCCACCCCTTCCCACTGATAAACATGCACGGATCTCATGGATCCGTGCATGCCTATCAGAACACGGTAAAAAAAAGCAGGTCTGTTTTATTTTAGCACTTTTTTACGATTTGTATTTTTTCACGGCAATGTTTGGCTATTGCTGGCAGTGTTTGTGAATTACACTTTTTAGTAAATGACCGAGTTCTACCAAATTACAGGCGTATTTGACCGATGGTGTATTCATTCGTAATTTTTTTCTTTGAGTTCCAAAAAAATATACGAATGCCCTCATCACTGCCGTGATTTGAGTTTAGTAAATTCCCGAGATGACACTTTGAAGAAAAAACACCATCTCGGTTAAAATCGGGACCTTAGTAAATATACCCCTTTGTGTTGATTTCTGGACATTTCATTGGCTCTAGGGAACCTGCTCCAGTATTGCATTATATATCACTGCAGCCTGCTTCATTTGTGCTCCAGCACCACAGTCCCAGTGTTTCCTGCAGCCTGCTTTATTTGCGCTCCAGCACCCAGTCCCGGTGTTTCCTGCAGTCTGCTTCAGTTGTGCTCCAGCACCCAGTGTTTCCTGCAGCCTGCTTCATTTGTGCTCCAGCACCCAGTCCCGGTGTTTCCTGCAGCCTGCTTCATTTGTGCTCCAGCACCCAGTGTTTCCTGCAGCCTGCTTCATTTGTGCTCCAGCACCCAGTCCCAGTGTTTCCTGCAGCCTGCTTCATTTGTGCTCCAGCACCCAGTCCCAGTGTTTCCTGCAGTCTGCTTCAGTTGTGCTCCAGCACCCAGTGTTTCCTGCAGCCTGCTTCATTTGTGCTCCAGCACCCAGTCCCGGTGTTTCCTGCAGTCTGCTTCAGTTGTGCTCCTGGCACCTAGTTCCAGTGGACTCAAGCTGAGAGCAAAAATGTGCTAGTCCGATGCTAGAAGGGGCTGCAAGGGGGGCGAGTTCGGGTACCGTTGACGCCGTTTATACGCCATTAAAATGGAAACTTGAACCCCCAGCAAGTTGTTTGCAGTTAATAAGATTCCCCCCTATGAATTTAGCCTACACTTGAATGCCCCGATGTGGGGGTCATTCCGAGTTGATCGCTAGCTGCCGTTGTTTGCTGCGTAGCGATCAGTGAAAGAAATGGCTAATCTGTGCATACGTATGCACCACAATGCACATGCGCGTCGTACGGGTACAAAGTTCTTTGTAGTTTTGCTCTGGTTCTACGACGATCCCAAACGCACAGCCGATCGCAAGAGACTGACATGAAGTGGGCGTTTCTGGGTGCCTACTGACCGTTTTCAGAGAGTGCTTAGAAAAACGCAGGCGTGGCAGAAAAAATGAGGGTGGAGCTGGGCGTTAGCTGGGTGGGTGTGTGACATCAAAAGCCGTCCCTCCATTGTTAGAATCAACGCACACGAACAGTAACTACAGGGCTGGTCTTGTTTTGCACAAAATGATTTTGCAGGCGCTCTGCTGCACAAGCGATCGCACTTCTGCAAAGCGAAAATACACTCCCTGGTGGGCAGCGACTATGCGTTTGCACGGCTGCTAAAAACAGCTAGCACGCGATCAACTCGGAATGACCCCCATAGCCCAATTAGGCCCCTTCAGTTGCAAGTGGAGATGTGTCTGAATGTGAATGTCTCTGCATTGCCTGTACTGATGAATGCTTGTTTCCAGAGCATTTGCGGGGCAAAAATACATAAAACAAGCTCCGCAAACTGATGTGCATATAGGGGGTAATTCCAAGTTGATCGCAGCAGGATTTTTTTTAGCAGTTGGGCAAAACCATGGGGGTCATTCCGAGTTGTTCGCTCGGTAAATTTCTTCGCATTGCAGCGATTTTCCGCTTAGTGCGCATGCGCAATGTTCGCACTGCGACTGCGCCAAGTAAATTTGCTATGCAGTTAGGAATTTTACTCATGGTTTTTTCTTCGTTCTGGTGATCGTAATGTGATTGACAGGAAGTGGGTGTTTCTGGGCGGAAACTGGCCGTTTTATGGGTGTGTGTGAAAAAAGGCTACCGTTTCTGGGAAAAACGCGGGAGTGGCTGGAGAAACGGAGGAGTGTCTGGGCGAACGCTGGGTGTGTTTGTGACGTCAAACCAGGAACGACAAGCACTGAACTGATCGCAGATGCCGAGTAAGTCTCGAGTTACTCAGAAACTGCACAGAGATGTCTTATCGCAATATTGCGAATCTTTCGTTCGCAATTTTAAGAAGCTAAGATTCACTCCCAGTAGGCGGCGGCTTAGCGTGTGCAATGCTGCTAAAAGCAGCTTGCGAGCGAACAACTCGGAATGAGGGCCCATGTGCACTGCAGGAGAGGCAGATATAACATGTGCAGAGAGAGTTAGATTTGGGTGGGGTTTGTTCAATCTGCAATCTAATTTGCAGTGTAAAAATAAAGCAGCCAGTATTTACCCTGCACAGAAACAAAATTACCCACCCAAATCTAACTCTTTCTGCACATGTTATATCTGCCTCTCCTGCAGTGCACATGGTTATGTCCAACTGCTAAAAAAAATCCTGCTGCGATCAACTTGGAATTACCCCCATAGCTCTATATGCGACTTAGGGAGTAATCCAGGCCTGATCGCTAGCAAGCGATGTTTGCACTGCTGCGATCAGATAGTCGCCACCTACAGAGGGAGTGTGCAAACGCATATGTAGCAGAGCTGTACAAACAGATCACATCAGCCTGTCTGGGACCGGACTTGACGTCAGGAACCCTCCCTGCAAATGCATGGACACGCCTGCGTTTTTCCAGACACCCCCTGAAAATGGTCAATTGACACCCACAAACGCCCTCTTCCTGTCAATCTCCTTGCGATTGCCCGTGCAAACGGATCCGTTGCACAAACCCATCGCTGAGCAACGATTCGCTTTGTACCTGTGCAACGCGCCTGCACATTGTACCACCCTTAATGTTGGTTTATTAATTACTTTGTTTTTTTATATTTTAATATTTGAAACACTGTAAGGACATTTTGGTTTGAATCTTTACAACCGGAAAGCATGTTTTGCATTTAATTTACTATCTTTTTTTGTCTCCTAATACATTTTAGATACAGAAAAGATATTGGATGATTTAAGCTGTTCTTGAAAGTAGTTATTTTATTACTATTTTATGCTGAAACATTAATGATTTAAAGAACAATAATTTATGTATTTATCTTTTGCTAAAAATAACAAAAAACAAATATAAACTCATGTTTGAGAAATTACAGCTTGGTACTGACATTCTCCTGGCATTGCTGATCTATTACTTGATATGATTATTTGGGCTTATAGGTCACTATTCCCTTGCAGCTTATGGCTGGCATTTAATTTAGATTGACTTAGAAAACAATCATTAATAAATGCATGCAGATAAATTAGGTTTCTTTTCTCTTCAGGAAGTCTTCTACTCATATGACGGATGAAAATACAACCATTTTGCCAGCCAGGAAAACAGGAGATACGGTTAAACCAATAGATAACTAAAAAGTAAAAATGTGTGGTACAGATAACAAAAAGAGATTATACAGGATATACTGAATAATATATTAGCCTAGTGGATGAGCACACAGCGATATGCCATAGTTCATAAGGGCAGCACGGATGGTGTAATGGTAAGCATTACTGCCTAACATGGCTCTTACTGTGTGCTCACCTACTCTCACTCTCTTAGGATGATATAGAGGCTGTCTACTTTTGTGTTCCCTCACTACCCTGTATTTGGGGGTCTCCGGAAACTAAGGAGGACTGCCCTTTTGAGATATTGTACCATGCTAACGTTTTCAGCTGCAATCTTGGAGACCTGCAAAGGTCATCTATATATTTCTTCTTCTCCACTCTTCTCCTCTATTACGCCTCTTTAGAATAATGTTGACTTCTCTGTAAGTAAAGGGGGGTACACACCACACGGGAGATTTCTCCCGGAGATGTGTGCTGAGCGATCTCGCACAGACCACTCAGCACACATCTCTTCCCCCGCACAGCACTCGGCACGATGTGTGCTGAGCGAGGTGGGGGATGCTCATTTCACCGAGTCGTGAAATGAGCGATCTACTAGATTTGGCATGCATGCATGCCAAATCTACAGCCAGAGATAATGACACGCGGGGCCGCACATCGCTGTCGCCTGCACCCCTACACACGGAGCGATGTGTTCTTCATTTCTAAGCAGTCTAGCCACATTGCTTAGAAATTAAGTGAATTTTGCTACATGTGTACCCCCCTTAAGTTGGCCACTTACTCCCGACCTTGGGTTAGATCTGGTGTATGCTTTGTTGGCAAACTCCTACTCCCAGGTTCTTTTTATTCCTGTAAGGATCTCTGCCAAGTGCCTAGATCTTATACATTTTTTTATTTACCTGCAATTTAGACCCTTTGTGTATATTCTTCTTCCACCCAGAAAAGAAAGAATTTCCTTCCTTTACACATTTCTGCTTAACAAACATAATCAAAAGAGTTGGAGTGGGACTTACTGTAGGACATTCCCTGAGGAAGATTATTGGGAAATCATCAGAGATTTTTACACTTATTATAGAGAATGCTTATAAAGTATACTGGTGGTGCCTAGTACCTGACAAAATTGTTAGAATCTACCCTACAGCCTTCTCACCTAACTTCTCATGTGTCTGATCGAGAAAGATCCTTGGTCCTTTTTTCTCTGTTATCCTCTCACAGATGCAGACTCCCACACCACTATGTTAGCCTCCCACTTATTGACCTTGACTCATTGGCTCTATAATGGGTGCAGTGTGTGTGAGGCATATGGACCCCGAGGGTCCAGGGGGGCCCACACCGCGCACACTGCACCCATTTGTTTAATACTTACCTCTTTGGAGTCCCCCGTCGGAGCCATCCCTTCTCGACAACGCAATAGAGTTTGAACTAGGGGGAACAAACTCTATTGCGCCTGCTGAAAACTCCGGAAAGATGGCACGGCAACCATTTTTCCAGAGTTTTGCGCATGTGCAAAATCTTCAGGAAAATGGCCGCCACGCCATGTTCCCGGAGGTTTGCTCATGCGCAATAGAGTCTGTACTCAGACTCTATTGCCGCTGCGGAGAAGGATGGCACCTCCGGGGGACTCCGGAGAGGTAAGTATTAAATCCTGTGCATCAGTCAGAGAGGAGGGGACCCCTGAAGCAGAAGGCTGCACACGGGCCTCCTCTTCTCTTAAAACGGCCCTGCCTTGACTAAACCTTTTTCTTGTACATTGCACATATGGAAAACGTCACCTGCCACTTACATGACAAAGAGGATAAATGCCACCAGATTAGGTTATCTGGCAAAATATGTAACTCTCCTTCTTGCTACTCTGAGCTGTTCCCCATTCCTAGCCTCCCAGTCTCTTTTTCTTTGCCAAACCTCTCCAGCTTCTAATGCTCAGCCCTTATGTTGTACATATTATTGAGCCCACAACTTTACACTTCACACTATACCTGTCAGTCCATTGCAGTAGTGACAGTGAAAAGGCCCAAAGCTGGAATTGTTTTATTTATTTTTATTTTGTATTTTTATAATGTATTATTCATCAAAGACATAGGCAAATACACATTGCCCCAGTGTTGCAACTAGATATTTCGGTGCCCTGTGGCATAAAAATAATTGGTGCCCCCTCTCCTACTATATTTAAAATAAGGACGATGTGTGCCAAAGGCGCATGCCAGAAATATATGGGTGTGGCCACATAATAGTACCAATTCATATTACACAGCACAGTAGTGTCCATTATTCACATTGCACGGCACAGTAGTGTTTATTATTCAGATTACACCACACAGTAGTACCCCTTATACACATTACACCACACAGTAGTACCCTTTATATACGTTACACCACAGTAGAGCCCCTTACACACATTACTCCATGGTAGAGGCCTTTATACACATTACACCACAGTAGAGCACCTGATACACATTATTGGCCTTACTCAGAGCTGTGCGCACGGCCACGACCCAAGGATCTGCGCACATGCAGCAACTACAGTGCGCGTGCATGACCCTTCACTATGTGATCGCATCCTGGAAGGATGCGATCACATAGTGATTGACAGGCGATGGGCGTAGGGTTCAGTGACATGGTGTTGGGGGGTAGGAGAGCAGGAAATGCAGGCATGTTATGGCCTTTTTCAGGGCGGCCCAATGACATTGCCTGCATTTTCTGTGATAGGAATCATGGTGCCGGACCACCTGCATACGCAGCCATGCTGTGTAGGCAGGGTCAACCTCTATTTGATACAAATTATGCCAGGTAAAGCCCATGATACACTTTATTGCCAGGTAGAGTCTCTGATTCACATTATGTCAGGTAGAGCCCCTGATACATATTATGCCAGGTAGAGCCCCTGATACACTTAATATCTATAAATGCGAAAGCTCTCACTCACTCACTCACTCACTCACTGACTGACTCATTATTAATTCTCTTACTTCTCGATATGTTAGGAAGCTGAAATTTAACATATGTATTCTTCAGGTGGGAAATAGGAAAACTATGTAATTAATTAGAATTTTAATAAACCTCCCCTAAGGGGATGAAAAGGGTGTTGACATAATGACATCATTACTGATGTATGGCTTGCGTTTCGTGAACGAAAATGCCCAAACGGACAATCGGATCAAAATTTGGATTGCCCCTCCAGTATGTAGAATTTAATAAACTTCAAAAATGCAAAAGGCCTCACTCCTTCACTCACTGACTGACTGAATTATCTTACTTCCTGATATGTTAGGAAGCTGAAATCTAACATAGGTATTCTTCAAGTGGGAAATAGGAAAACTACGTTATTAGAATTTTAATAAACCTCCCCTAAGGGGATGAAAAGGGTGTTGACACAATGACTTCATTACTGATACGTGGCTAGCGTTGCGTGAACAATAATGCCCAAGCGGACAATTGGATCAAAATCTGGATTGCACCCAAGCGGACAATTGGATCAAAATCTGGATTGCACCTCAAGTGTGTAGAATATAATAAGAATTTACTTACCGATAATTCTATTTCTCGGAGTCCGTAGTGGATGCTGGGGTTCCTGAAAGGACCATGGGGAATAGCGGCTCCGCAGGAGACAGGGCACAAAAGTAAAGCTTTTACAGGTCAGGTGGTGTGTACTGGCTCCTCCCCCCATGACCCTCCTCCAGACTCCAGTTAGGTACTGTGCCCGGACGAGCGTACACAATAAGGGAGGATTTTGAATCCCGGGTAAGACTCATACCAGCCACACCAATCACACCGTACAACTTGTGATCTAAACCCAGTTAACAGTATGATAACAGAGGAGCCTCTGAAAGATGGCTTCCTAAACAATAACCCGAATTAGTTAACAATAACTATGTACAAGTATTGCAGATAATCCGCACTTGGGATGGGCGCCCAGCATCCACTACGGACTCCTAGAAATAGAATTATCGGTAAGTAAATTCTTATTTTCTCTATCGTCCTAAGTGGATGCTGGGGTTCCTGAAAGGACCATGGGGATTATACCAAAGCTCCCAAACGGGCGGGAGAGTGCGGATGACTCTGCAGCACCGAATGAGAGAACTCCAGGTCCTCCTTTGCCAGGGTATCAAATTTGTAAAAATTTACAAACGTGTTCTCCCCTGACCACGTAGCTGCTCGGCAGAGTTGTAATGCCGAGACCCCTCGGGCAGCCGCCCAAGATGAGCCCACCTTCCTTGCGGAATGGGCCTTAACAGATTTAGGCTGTGGCAGGCCTGCCACAGAATGTACAAGTTGAATTTTGTTACAAATCCAACGAGCAATCGACTGCTTAGAAGCAGGTGCACCCAACTTGTTGGGTGCATACAGTATAAACAGCGAGTCAGATTTTCTGACTCCAGCCGTCCTTTAAATGTATATTTTTAAGGCTCTGACAACGTCCAACAACTTGGAGTCCTTCAAGTCGTCTGTAGCCGCAGGCACTACAATAGGCTGGTTCAGGTGAAACGCTGATACCACCTTAGGGAGAAAATGCGGACGCGTCCGCAGCTCTGCCCTATGTCGAATGGAAAATTAAATAAGGGCTTTTATAAAACAAAGCCGCCAGTTCAGATACTCTCCCGGCCGAAGCCAGGGCCAGTAACATAGTCACTTTCCATGTGAGATATTTCAAATCCACATTCTTTAGTGGTTCAAACCAATTGGATTTGAGGAAATCTAAAACTACATTTAGATCCCACGGTGCCACCTTAGGCACCACAGGAGGCTGTATATGCAGTACTCCTTTGATAAAAATCTGGACCTCAGGGACTGAGGCCAATTCTTTTTGGAAGAATATTGATAGGGCCGAAATTTGAACCTTAATAGATCCCAATTTGAGACCCATAGACAATCCTGATTGCAGGAAATGTAGGAAAACGACCCAGTTGAAATTCCTCCATCGGAGCACTCCGCTGCTCGCACCACGCAACATATTTTCGCCAAATACGGCGATAATGCTTCGCGGTGACTTCCTTCCTTGCCTTTATCAAGGTAGGAATGACTTCTTCTGGAATGCCTTTTCCTTTTAGGATCTGGCATTCAAACGCCATGCCGTCAAACGCAGCCGCGGTAAGTCTTGAAAAAGACAAGGACCCTGCTGAAGCAGGTCCCTTCTCAGAAGTAGAGGCCACGGATCGTCCGTGACCATCTCTTGAAGTTCCGGGTACCAAGTCCTTCTTGGCCAATCCGGAGCCACTAGTCTTACTCCTCTTTGCCGTATAATCCTCAATACCTTTGGTATGAGAGGCAGAGGAGGAAACACATATACCGACTGGTACACCCAAGGTGTTACCAGCGTGTCCACAGCTATTGCCTGCGGATCTCTTGACCTGGCGCAATACCTGTCCAGTGTTTTGTTGAGGCGAGACGCCATCATGTCCACCATTGGTTTTACCCAACGGTTTAATAGCATGTGGAAAACTTCTGGATGAAGTCCCCACTCTCCCGGGTGAAGGTCGTGTCTGCTGAGGAAGTCTGCTTCCCAGTTGTCCACGCCCGGGATGAATACTGCTGACAGTGCTATCACGTGATTCTCCGCCCAGCGAAGGATCCTGGCAGCTTCTGCCATTGCCCTCCTGCTTCTTGTGCCGCCCTGTCTGTTTACATGGGCGACTGCCGTGATGTTGTCCGACTGGATCAACACCGGTCTTCCTTGAAGCAGAGGTTCCGCCTGGCTTAGAGCATTGTAGATTGCTCTTAGTTCCAGAATGCTTATGTGAAGAGACTTTTTCAGGCTCGACCACACTCCCTGGAAATTTCTTCCCTGTGTGACTGCTCCCCAGCCTCTCAGGCTGGCATCCGTGGTCACCAGGATCCAATCCTGCATGCCGAATCTGCGGCCCTCCAATAGATGAGCCTCCTGCAACCACCACAGAAGGGATACCCTTGTCCTCGGCGACAGGGTTATCCGCAGGTGCATCTGAAGATGCGACCCTGACCATTTGTCCAACAGATCCCTTTGCATGGAATCTGCCGAAAGGGATTGCTTCGTAAGAAGCTACCATTTTTTCCCAGGACTCTTGTGCATTGATGTACAGACACCTTTCCTGGTTTTAGGAGGTTCCTGACCAGGTCAGATAACTCCTTGGCTTTTTCTTCGGGAAGAAAAACCTTTTTCTGAACTGTGTCCAGAATCATCCCCAGGAACAGCAGACGAGTTGTCGGCATTAATTGGGATTTTGGAATATTCAGAATCCATCCGTGCTGCTTTAGCACCTCTTGAGATAGTGCTAAACCCATCTCTAGCTGTTCTCTGGACCTTGCCCTTATTAGGAGATCGTCCAAGTATGGGATAATTAATACGCCTTTTCTTCGAAGAAGAAATATTATCTCGGCCATTACCTTTGTAAAGACCCGAGGTGCCGTGGACAAACCAAACGGCAGCGTCTGAAACTGATAGTGACAGTTTTGTACAACGAACCTGAGGTACCCCTGGTGTGAGGGGTAATTGGAACGTGGAGATACGCATCCTTGATGTCCAAGGATACCATAAAGTCCCCTTCTTCCAGGTTCGCTATCACTGCTCTGAGTGACTCCATCTTGAACTTGAACTTCTTTATGTACAGGTTCAAGGACTTCAGATTTAGAATAGGCCTTACCGAGCCATCCGGCTTCGGTACCACAAAAAGAGTGGAATAATACCCCTTCCCTTGTTGTAGAAGAGGTACCTTGACTATCACCTGCTGAGAATACAGCTTGTGAATGGCTTCCAAAACCGTCTCCCTTTCTGAGGGGGACGTTGGTAAAGCAGACTTCAGGAAACGGCGAGGTGGCTCTGTCTCTAATTTCAACCAGTACCCCTGAGATATTATCTGCAGGATCCAGGGATTTACCTGCGAGTGAGCCCACTGCGCGCTGTAATTCTTGAGACGACCGCCTACCGCCCCCGAGTCCGCTTGCGAAGCCCCAGCGTCATGCTGAGGCTTTTGTAGAAGCCGGGGAGGGCTTCTGTTCCTGGGAAGGAGCTGCCTGTTGCTGTCTCTTCCCTCGTCCTCTGCCTCGTGGCAGATATGAATAGCCCTTTGCTCTCTTATTTTTAAAGGAACGAAAGGGCTGCGGTTGAAAGGTCGGTGCCTTTTTCTGTTGGGGAGTGACTTGAGGTAGAAAGGTGGATTTCCCGGCCGTAGCCGTGGCCACCAAATCCGATAGACCGACCCCAAATAACTCCTCTACGCATCGCCTGTCCACTGTCGTGTCCATAAAGCTCTTCTGGCCGAAATGGACATAGCACTTACCCGTGATGCCAGTGTGCAGATATCTCTCTGTGCATCACGCATATAAAGAAATGCATCCTTTATTTGTTCTAACGACAGTAAAATATTGTCCCTGTCCAGGGTATCAATATTTTCGATCAGGGACTCTGACCAAACTACCCCAGCACTGCACATCCAGGCAGTCGCAATAGCTGGTCGTAGTATAACACCTGCATGTGTGTATATACCTTTTTGGATATTTTCCATCCTCCTATCTGATGGATCTTTAAGTGCGGCCGTCTCAGGAGAGGGTAACGCCACTTGTTTTGATAAGCGTGTTAGCGCTTTGTCCACCCTAGGAGGTGTTTCCCAGCGCTCCCTAACCTCTGGCGGGAAAGGGTATAAAGCCAATAACTTCTTTGAAATTAGCAGTTTTTTATCGGGGCACCCCACGCTTCATCACACACGTCATTTAATTCTTCTGATTCGGTAAAAACTACTGGTAGTTTTTTCACACCCCACATAATACCCTGTTTAGTGGTACCTGTAGTATCAGCTAAATGTAACATCTCCTTTATTGCCAAAATCATATAACGTGTGGCCCTACTGGAAAATACGGTTGATTCGTCACCTTCACCACCGGAATCAGTGCCTGTGTCTGGGTCTGTGTCGACCGACTGAGGCAAGGGGCGTTTTACAGCCCCTGACGGTGTTTGAGGCGCCTGGACAGGCACTAATTGAGTGTCCGGCCGCCTCATGTCGGCAAACGACTGCTTAAGCGAGTTGACGCTATCCCGTAATTCCACAAATAAAGGCATCCATTCTGGTGTCGACCCCCTAGGAGGTGACATCCTCATATTTGGCAATTGCTCCGCCTCCACACCAATAACGTCCTCATACATGTCGACACACACGTACCGACACACAGCAGACACACAGGGAATGCTCTATACGAAGACAGGACCCACTAGCCCTTTGGGGAGACAGAGGGAGAGTCTGCCAGCACACACCAAAAAACGCTATATATGACAGGGATAGCCTTATGATTAAGTGCTCCCTTATAGCTGCTTTTATATTAATATATTGCCATTTATTTTGCCCCCCCTCTCTGTTATACCCTGTTTCTGTAGTGCAGTGCAGGGGAGAGACCTGGGAGCCTTCCTGACCAGCGGAGCTGTGACAGAAAATGGCGCCGTGTGCTGAGGAGATAGGCCCCGCCCCTTTTTCGGCGGGCTCGTCTCCCGCTATTTAGTACATTTAGGCAGGGGTAAATATCTCCATATAGCCTCTGGGGCTATATGTGAGGTATTTTTAGCCTTTATAGGTATTCATTTGCCTCCCAGGGCGCCCCCCCCCCCAGCGCCCTGCACCCTCAGTGACTGCCGTGTGAAGTGTGCTGAGAGGAAAATGGCGCACAGCTGCAGTGCTGTGCGCTACCTTAAGAAGACTGCAGGAGTCTTCAGCCGCCGATTCTGGACCTCTTCTTGCTTCAGCATCTGTGAGGGGGCCGGCGGCGTGGCTCCGGTGACCATCCAGGCTGTACCTGTGATCGTCCCTCTGGAGCTTCATGTCCAGTAGCCAAGAAGCCAATCCATCCTGCACGCAGGTGAGTTCACTTCTTCTCCCCTCTGTCCCTCGTTGCAGTGATCCTGTTGCCAGCAGGAATCACTGTAAAATAAAAAACCTAAGCTAAACTCTCTAAGCAGCTCTTTATGAGAGCCACCTAGAATTGCACCCTTCTCGGCCGGGCACAAAAATCTAACTGGAGTCTGGAGGAGGGTCATGGGGGGAGGAGCCAGTACACACCACCTGACCTGTAAAAGCTTTACTTTTGTGCCCTGTCTCCTGCGGAGCCGCTATTCCCCATGGTCCTTTCAGGAACCCCAGCATCCACTTAGGACGATAGAGAAAATAAACTACAAAAATGGTCGTGTCACTTTTTACAGTATCTGCTACGGGTGCTCCTTGGGTAACGCTAAGAACCATGGATTAATATTTACTTACATTAAGACGTCTACAATTTACAGCTCTATAGATTTACCAAATTTTTAACAATTATTTATATTTACAACCGGGAAAATCAGAAACTCCTGTACGAAGAATGGGTAGAACAGCTAGTGCCAGATAAAGCCCACATTATGCCAGATATAGTCCCTGATACACATAATGCCAGGTGTAGCCCCTGATACACATTATGCCAGGTAGAGCCCCTGAAACACTTTATGCCAGGTAGAGCCCCTGAAACACTTTATGCAAGGTATAGCCCCCATTATGCCAGGTAGATCCCCTGATACACATTATTCCAGGTAGAGCCCCTGAAACACTTTATGCAAGGTAGAGCCCCCATTATTCCAGGTAGAGCCCCTGATACACATTATGCCAGGTGGAGCCCCTGCTACACTTTATGCAAGGTAAGTCCTCATTATGCCAGGTAGTTCCCTGATACACATTATGCCAGGTAGAGATGTGTGTGTGAGTCCACTCCCCGCCGAAGCACACATTGTAACTGACACAGAGAGGATGGGCTCTCCTTACAGCCACAGACGGGGAGGGAGGAATGCTCGCTTCAGCCCCAGATGGGGAAGGACAGAGCATCCACATGACAAGCTGTAGCGGCTAGCTACCAATCTATCTCACACACTAACAAGTAGCCGAGCGCTGCAATACTACTGCGGTGCAGCCCTGAGTGTGTTGCCGATGGGACTGCACTCACAGTGAACATGCTCTGTGTGCCAGGCACCGCTGGCTCCCACCTAGTTATGGCCCTACATTGCCCAATCTATTTAAAGCTCCCTTATCCTAAGGACAAATAAAATTGCCATCAAGCTCTTATTTTCAGCAATGTTTATTATGATGCAGTTTTGTCTAAAAACATCAAAATGCTTTCAATAACTTCAGCCAGTGCCATTTCACTACCAATTATTACCCAGTTGGCAATCATTTTAGCCATGGCAGCCAAAATATGAGTCCACAGGCCTGCCCAGCATTTATATACAGTGTATCCGGAAAGTATTCATAGCACTTCACTTTTTCCACATTTTGTTTTGTTACAGCCTTATTTCAAACTGGAATAAATAAAATTTTTCCTTTAAAATTCTAAACACAATACCCCGTAATGACAACGTAAAAAAAGTGTTTTTGAGATTTTTGCAAATTTAATAAAAATAAAAAACGAAGAAATTACATGTACATACGTATTTACAGCCTTTGCCATGAAGCTCAAAATTGAGCTCAGGTGCATCCTGTTTCCACTGATCATTATTGAAATGTTCCTACAGCTTAATTGGAGTTCACCTGTGGTAATTTCAGTTGATTGAACATGATTTGGAAAGGCACTCACCTGTCTATATGAGGTCCCACACTTGACAGTGCATGTCTGAGCACAAACCAAGCATGAAGTCAAAGGAATTGTCTATAGACCTCAGAGACATGATTGTTTCGAGGCACAAATCTGGGGAAAGGTACAGAAAAATATCTGCTGCTTTGAAGGTCCCAATGAGCACAGTGGCCTCCATCATCCGTAAATGGAAGAAGTTCGGAACCACCAGGACTCCTCCTAGAGCTGTCTGGCCATCTAAACTGAGGGATCGAGGGAGAAGGGCCCTAGTCAGGGAGGTGACCAAGAACCCGATGGTTACTCTGTCAGAGCTACTGCATTCCTCTGTGGAGAGAGGAGAACCTTCCAGAAGGTCAACCATCTCTGCAGCAATTCACCAATCAGGCCTGTATGGTAGAATGGCCAGATGGAAGCCACTCCTTAGTATAAGCACATGGCAGCCCGCCCGGAGTTTGCCAAAATGCACCTGAAGGACTCTCAGACCATGAGAAACAAAATTCTCTGGTCTGATGAGACAAAGATTGACGCATCATGCGCAGATGTCCCACCATCGGAGATGTACGGAAACCATCGCAGACACCCCACTATCGGAAATGTACTGTACATAAATTAGAATTAGAGGAACCACAGCAGCTTCTTGCATTTGGTATGATTTGTCCATTAGAAAATCAGCAGGATGTGGTAGGTGATTTTAGGCTGATTTATGGATGATTTTTATGTCTATTTGCAGTCAATTTTTAATGGAACTGACAAAAATTGTCTGAATTTAGGACCTACTTCAGCATGGAACGCTGCTGCGGCAGCGTTTGCATGCTGAAGCCCAGTGCAGTGTGCGCACGCGTAGAAGCCACACTACGCATGCACATATGCAGAAGCCACACTACGAGCGCAACGGCATCTCACATCTGCCTGTCAATCAGGCAGAGGTGTTCTCGGGACGGGAGGGGGTGTCGACTTGGTGTTTAAGGAGCGTCATGGAGGCGTTGGGGGGATGCGGTCTGGACAACACAGGCATGCCCATGTTTGCGAGGAGGACAGGACCTAGCATGCCGGGACGGCCTTGCCCTGTGCTGGGTGTCCTCCCCCATGTTAGTGTAATGGATTGTAGATGTGCGATCCATGCTGAATTAGGCCTATAGGGGGTCATTCCGAGTTGATTGCTAGCTGCCGTTGTTTGCTGCGTAGCAATCAGTGAAAAAAACAGCTAATCTGCACATGCGTATGCACCGCAATGCGCACTCACGTCGTATGAGTGCGAAGTGCTTTGTGGTTTAGCACTGGTTCTAGCGACGATTCCAATCGCACAGCCAAACGCAAGGAGATTGACAGGAAGTGGGAGTTTCTGGGTGTCAACTGACCATTTTCTGGGAGTGTTTGGAAAAACGCAGGCGTGGCCGGGCGTTTGCTGGACGGGTATCTGATGTCATTACCGTGTCACTCGTCACAGCAATCATCGCACAAGTAACATCACAAGTAACTACAAGGCTGGTTTTGTTTTGCACAAAATGTGTTTGCAGGCGCTCTGCTGCAGAGGCGTTCGCACTCCTGCAAAGCAAAAATACACTCCCCCATGGGCGGCGACTATGCGTTTGCATGGCTGCTAAAAACTGATAGCGAGCGATCAACTCGGAATGACTCCCATAGGCTTTTGAAAATTTACCAACATCGACATCAGTTTAAAAATCGTCCAAAAATCTATCTAAAAAGGTAATAGTAAAAAATAATATTGGACTTTTAGTAAATATGGAATTTTGTCCCTGAAAAACCCTGTTGATGTTGATCGATTTTAGATCAATCAAAAATCGATTGTTAATAAATTTACTCCTTATAGTTACAGACTGTTCCTTTCGGACTGTTCAGGTCCATCATCATCATAAACTTAGGAGTCAAGACATGAGGACTGCCCTTGAAATGAAACAAGATAATTATTTCCTTGATGATACTATGGGGGGAATTCAAATGTTTGAAAAGTCTGTTGGGTGTCTGTTTTTCCCCCTGTCTATTAGATAGGAAAAAACAGACACCCAAGTGACTTTTCAAACAATTGAATATCTCCCTATGAATGGCAAAAGTTAGAACCTCTATCTGGAGAGAAGGTAATTTTAACCATTGTGTTTCTATGTCCAAGTAATATAGACACCTGGATTCATTTTATAATATATAATTAAATTGAAAGATTAATGTGGTTGGTAAAATATGATTATAAAAAGTGGTAATGAGTCAGATAGCTAGTGTATTTTGGTAAAAGAAAATCCTAAAATTCCTTCATTTTGCTGTTTAACCACACTATGAGGTGGGTCTACAGCAATTTAATAACATTGGTATATTAGACATATCCATCCAGTGGTGTAAGTAGAAATATTTTTTTATGGGTACTGAGTTCTGAAAATTGGGCGTGGTCATGTGTTGTGATGGGGCGTGGCCACATGCTGCTAGTGGGAGTTACTACATGACACTAGCAGCGTGGCCACATGACACAGCTCCTTTTTTGGGGGATTCTGGAGGCAAGGCTAAAAATATATAGTAATGCCTCTAGTATAATAAAAATATATAGTGATACCTCCAGTATAATAGAAAATAAGAATTTACTTACCGATAATTCTATTTCTCATAGTCCGTAGTGGATGCTGGGGACTCCGTAAGGACCATGGGGAATAGCGGCTCCGCAGGAGACTGGGGAATAGCGGCTCCGCAGGAGACTGGGCACATCTAAAGAAAGCTTTAGGACTATCTGGTGTGCACTGGCTCCTCCCCCTATGACCCTCCTCCAAGCCTCAGTTAGGATACTGTGCCCGGACGAGCGTACACAATAAGGAAGGATTTTGAATCCCGGGTAAGACTCATACCAGCCACACCAATCACACCGTATAACCTGTGATCTGAACCCAGTTAACAGCATGATAACAGAGGAGCCTCTGAAAGATGGCTCACCACAATAATAACCCGATTTTTGTAACAATAACTATGTACAAGTATTGCAGACAATCCGCACTTGGGATGGGCGCCCAGCATCCACTACGGACTATGAGAAATAGAATTATCGGTAAGTAAATTCTTATTTTCTCTAACGTCCTAAGTGGATGCTGGGGACTCCGTAAGGACCATGGGGATTATACCAAAGCTCCCAAACGGGCGGGAGAGTGCGGATGACTCTGCAGCACCAAATGAGAGAACTCCAGGTCCTCCTCAGCCAGGATATCAATTTTGTAGAATTTTACAAACGTATTTGCTCCTGACCAAGTAGCTGCTCGGCAAAGTTGTAAAGCCAAGACCCCTCGGGCAGCCGCCCAAGATGAGCCCACCTTCCTTGTGGAGTGGACATTTACAGATTTTTGGCTGTGGCAGGCCTGCCACAGAATGTGCAAGCTGAATTGTACTACAAATCCAACGAGCAATAGTCTGCTTAGAAGCAGGAGCACCCAGCTTGTTGGGTGCATACAGGATAAACAGCGAGTCAGATTTCCTGACTCCAGCACTCCTGGAAACATATATTTTCAGGGCCCTGACAACGTCTAGCAACTTGGAGTCCTCCAAGTCCCTAGTAGCCGCAGGCACCACAAATAGGTTGGTTCAGGTGAAACGCTGAAACCACCTTAGGGAGAAACTGAGGACGAGTCCTCAATTCCGCCCTGTCCGAATGGAACATCAGATAAGGGCTATTTCAGGATAAAGCCGCCAATTCTGACACGCGCCTGGCCCAGGCCAGGGCCAACAGCATGACCACTTTCCATGTGAGATATTTTAACTCCACAGATTTAAGTGGTTCAAACCAATGTGACTTTTGGAACCCAAAACTACATTGAGATCCCAAAGTGCCACTGGAGGCACAAAAGGAGGCTGTATATGCAGTACCCCTTTTACAAACGTCTGAACTTCAGGGACTGAAGCTAGTTCTTTTTGGAAGAAAATTGACAGGGCCGAAATTTGAACCTTAATGGACCCCAATTTCAGGCCCATAGACACTCCTGTTTGCAGGAAATGTAGGAATCGACCCAGTTGAATTTTCACCGTCGGGCCTTACTGGCCTCGCACCACGCAACATATTTTTGCCAATTGCGGTGATAATGTTTTTGCGGTTACATCCTTCCTGGCTTTGATCAGGATAGGGATGACTTCATCCGGAATGCCTTTTTTCCTTCAGGATCCGGCGTTCAACCGCCATGCCGTCAAACGCAGCCGCGGTAAGTCTTGGAACAGACAGGGTCCTTGCTGGAGCAGGTCCCTTCTTAGAGGTAGAGGCCACGGATCCTCCGTGAGCATCTCTTGAAGTTCCGGTTACCAAGTCCTTCTTGGCCAATCCGGAGCCACGAATATAGTGCTTACTCCTCTCCATCTTATCAATCTCAGTACCTTGGGTATGAGAGGCAGAGGAGGGAACACATACCCTGACTGGTACACCCACGGTGTTACCAGAGCGTCTACAGCTATTGCCTGAGGGTCCCTGGACCTGGCGCAATACCTGTCGAGTTTTTCCCAACGGTTTATAATCATGTGGAAGACTTCTGGGTGAAGTCCCCACTCTCCCGGGTGGAGGTCGTGCTGAGGAAGTCTGCTTTCCAGTTGTCCACTCCCGGAATGAATACTGCTGACAGTGCTATCACATGATTTTCCGCCCAGCGAAGAATCCTTGCAGCTTCTGCCATTGCCCTCCTGCTTCTTGTGCCACCCTGTCTGTTTACGTGGGTGACTGCCGTGATGTTGTCCGACTGAAACAACACCGGCTGACCTTGAAGCAGAGGTCTTGCTAAGCTTAGAGCATTGTAAATGTCCCTTAGCTTCAGGATATTTATGTGAAGTGATGTCTCCAGGCTTGACCATAAGTCCTGGATATTCCTTCCCTGTGTGACTGCTCCCCAGCCTTGCAGGCTGGCATCCGTGGTTACCAGGACCCAGTCCTGAATGCCGAATCTGCGGCCCTGTAGAAGATGAGCACTCTGCAACCACCACAGGAGGGACCCCTTGTCCTTGGTGACAGGGTTATCCGCTGATGCATCTGAAGATGCGACCCGGACCATTTGTCCAGCAGGTCCCACTGGAAAGTTCTTGCGTGGAATCTGCCGAATGGGATTGCTTCGTAGGAAGCCACCATTTTACCCAAAACCCTTGTGCATTGATGCACTGAGACTTGGCTCGGTTTTAGGAGGTTCCTGACTAGCTCGGATAACTCCCTGGCTTTCTCCTCCGGGAGAAACACCTTTTTCTGGACTGTGTCCAGGATCATCCCTAGGAACAGAAGACAAGTCGTCGGAACCAGCTGCGATTTTGGAATATTGAGAATCCAACCGTGCTGCAGCAACACTACCTGAGATAGTGCTACACTGACCTCCAACTGTTCCCTGGATCTTACCCTTATCAGGGAATTGTCCAAGTAAGGGATAACTAAAATTCCCTTCCTTTGAAGCAATATCATCATTTCGGCCATTACCTTGGTAAAGACCCGGGGTGCCGTGGACCCTCCATACGGCAGCGTCTGAACTGATAGTGACAGTTCTGTACCATAAACCTGAGGTACCCTTGGTGAGAAGGGTAAATTTTGACATGAAGGTAAGCATCCTTGATGTCCCGAGACATCATGTAGTCCCCTTCTTCCAGGTTCGCAATCACTGCTCTGAGTGACTCAATCTTGAATTTGAACCTCTGTATGTAAGTGTTCAAAGATTTTAGATTTAGAATCGGTCTCACCGAGCCGTCCGGCTTCGGTACCACAACAGTGTGGAATAATACCCCGTTCCCTGTTGCAGGAGGGGTATCTTGATTATCACCTGCTGGGAATACAGCTTGTGAATGGCTTCCAAAACTGTCTCCCTGTCAGAAGGAAACATCGGTAAAGCCGACTTTAGGAAAACGGCGAGGGGGAGACGTCTCAAATTCTAATTTGTACCCTTGAGATATCACCTGAAGGATCCAGGGGTCTACTTGCGAGTGAGCCCACTGCGCGCTGAAATTCATTGAGACGGGCCCCCCACCGTGCCTGATTCTGCTTGTAAAGCCCCAGCGTATACTGAGGGCTTGGCAGAGGCGGGAGAGGGTTTCCGTTCCTGGGAACTGGCTGATTTCTGCAGCCTTTTTCCTCTCCCTCTGTCACGGGGCAGAAATGAGGAACCTTTTTGCCCGCTTATCCACGAAAAGACTGCGCCTGATAATACGGCGTCTTCTCATGTTGAGAGGCGACCTGGGGTACAAACGTGGATTTCCCAGCTGTTGCCGTGGCCACCAGGTCTGAAAGACCGACCCCAAATAACTCCTCCCCTTAATAAGGCAATACTTCCAAATGCCGTTTGGAATACGCATCACCTGACCACTGACGTGTCCATAACCCTCTACTGGTAGAAATGGACAACGCACTTAGACTTGATGCCAGTCGGCAAATATTCCGCTGTGCATCACGCATATATAGAAATGCATCTTTCAAATGTTCTATAGGCAAAAATATACTGTCCCTATCTAGGGTATCAATATTTTCAGTCAGGGAATCCGACCACGCCAACCCAGCACTGCACATCCAGGCTGAGGCGATTGCTGGTCGCAGTATAACACCAGTATGTGTGTAAATACATTTTAGGATACCCTCCTGCTTTCTATCAGCAGGATCCTTAAGGGCGGCCATCTCAGGAGAGGATAGAGCCCTTACAAGCGTGTGAGCGCTTTATCCACCCTAGGGGGTGTTTCCCAACGCACCCTAACCTCTGGCGGGAAAGGATATAATGCCAATAACATTTTAGAAATTATCAGTTGTTATCGGGGGAAACCCACGCATCATCACACACCTCATTTAATTTCTCAGATTCAGGAAAACTACAGGTAGTTTTTCCTCACCGAACATAATACCCCTTTTTGGTGGTACTCGTATTATCAGAAATGTGTAAAACATTTTTCATTGCCTCAATCATGTAACGTGTGGCCCTACTGGAAGTCACATTTGTCTCTTCACCGTCGACACTGAAGTCAGTATCCGTGTCGGCGTCTATATCTGCCATCTGAGGTAACGGGCGCTTTAGAGCCCCTGACGGCCTATGAGACGTCTGGACAGGCACAAGCTGAGTAGCCGGCTGTCTCATGTCAACCACTGTCTTTTATACAGAGCTGACACTGTCACGTAATTTCTTCCAACAGTTCATCCACTCAGGTGTCGACCCCCTAGGGGGTGACATCACTATTACAGGCAATCTGCTCCGTCTCCACATCATTTTTCTCCTCATACATGTCGACACAAAAGTACCGACATACAGCACACACACAGGGAATGCTCTGATAGAGGACAGGACCCCACTAGCCCTTTGGGGAGACAGAGGGAGAGTTTGCCAGCACACACCAGAGCGCTATATATATACAGGGATAACCTTATATAAGTGTTTTTCCCCTTATAGCTGCTGTATAGTTAATACTGCGCCTAATTTGTGCCCCCCTCTCTTTTTTAACCCTTTCTGTAGTGTAGTGACTGCAGGGGAGAGCCAGGGAGCTTCCCTCCAACGGAGCTGTGAGGGAAAATGGCGCCAGTGTGCTGAGGAGATAGGCTCCGCCCCCTTATCGGCGGCCTTATCTCCCGTTTTTTTATGTATTTTGGCAGGGGTTAAATGCATCCATATAGCCCAGGAGCTATATGTGATGCATTTTTTTGCCATCCAAGGTGTTTATTATTGCGTCTCAGGGCGCCCCCCCCAGCGCCCTGCACCCTCAGTGACCGGAGTGTGAAGTGTGCTGAGAGCAATGGCGCACAGCTGCATTGCTGTGCGCTACCTTGTTGAAGACAGGACGTCTTCTGCCGCCGATTTTCCGGACCTCTTCTGCCTTCTGGCTCTGTAAGGGGGCCGGCGGCGCGGCTCTGGGACCCATCCAAGCTGGGCCTGTGATCGTCCCTCTGGAGCTAATGTCCAGTAGCCTAAGAAGCCCAATCCACTCTGCACGCAGGTGAGTTCGCTTCTTCTCCCCTTAGTCCCTCGATGCAGTGAGCCTGTTGCCAGCAGGTCTCACAGAAAATAAAAAACCTAAACTAAAACTTTCACTAAGAAGCTCAGGAGAGCCCCTAGTGTGCACCCTTCTCGTTCGGGCACAGAGATCTAACTGAGGCTTGGAGGAGGGTCATAGGGGGAGGAGCCAGTGCACACCAGATAGTCCTAAAGCTTTCTTTAGATGTGCCCAGTCTCCTGCGGAGCCGCTATTCCCCAGTCTCCTGCGGAGCCGCTATTCCCCATGGTCCTTACGGAGTCCCCAGCATCCACTTAGGACGTTAGAGAAATATATAGTAATGCCCCCAATTTAATAACAATATATAGTAATGCCTCCATTATAACAGAAAAATACAGCCACTGTCGCACTCCCAGTAACCCTGACAAAGTTGGAGGAGCCGTCATGCTGCCAAGCACCATGGTCTTGTTGCTTTTTGTCACATTATAATTGTGGCAATGGCAAACTGTGAGGCAGGTGGTACTGCATACCAGCTGCCAAATTCTTAAGGGTACTCCGTACCCAAGCGTACCTGCATACTTGCACCGCTGGACATATCAAACCAAATCATGAAGAAAATGATAATGGAAGTGTTGGTTTACAGAGTACTGTAAGTAACTCATTGGCGTGCAGGTATTGGGCCTAATTCAGAAAGGATTGCAGTTTCTGTGATCAAATACTGCAGTTGCCACCCAGAAATAAAGAAAAAAACGCCCATTGTAAAAATTGCGAATGCATCGCAATATGCCGGCTGATCGCAAATTCATACGCAAATACCGGAACATCAAAGATTTTTCCTATCTGCGCCAGGCACGGTTGTCCTCAATTTTTGCAAAACAAGAGGCTGGAAGTGGTCATCGCTGACATCAGGGGCCCTCCTTAAAAACGCCTGGACATGCCTGCATTTTTTCAGACACACCCAGAAAACATCGGGTTTCCGCCCACAAACGCAGGCTTCCTGTCACTCAAACAGTGACTGCATTGCAATCACAATGTGTGCTCATTTTCTGTCGCTGTTTTTGTTAGCGCGTGCGCAATGTGAATGCTGCGCATGCGCAGTCGTTTGATAATCGGCCAGATTGCAATTTGCTAATTTTGCGACCCAACCTGAATTAGGCCCATAGTCCATAAACAGATGATGAAGCTGGGTTCTTGAACACTGGCCTCAGTGGGGGATATTCAGTTGTTTGAAAAGTCAGTTGGGAGTCTGTTTTTTTCCTATCTAATAGACAGCAAAAAACAGACACCCAACCGATTTTTCAAACATTTGAATTCCCCCCAGTATATCCACAGAAAATAAGGGTTAGATGTATTAACTGTCATTATGGGGTAGAAGCGGTATCAGCGTTATTTGTACTGATACCGCCTCTCACCCATGTATAACTGCGGGGATGTGTACCTGTCTATAGTAGCTCTGTTATCTACAAGCTAGTGTACCATTATGCCAGGCAATGTGAAAAAGTGACAGTGGCACTAAAGGGCCATATTCACGGCCCAATTTGCCCCCCCCCCCCCCCCGCTCAGCACAGCACAATGTGTGCTGAGCGTGTGGGGAGAGACGGGGGGGGGGGGGGGGGTTGGCGCTCATTTCACCCAGCGGGTGAAATGAGTGACCTGCTAGATTGAGCCTGCATGGAGGCCAATACAGCACCAGCGATAGCGACGCGCGGGGCTGCACATCGCTACCGCTGTGGGGGGGGGGGGGGGGGCACACACGGAGAGATCATGCTTAAAATCTAAGCAATTTAGTCAGGTTGCTTAGATTTTAAGCAGCGATCACTCCGTGAGTACCTCCCTTAACCGTTCCGAATGTTGCAGATAATAATTTTGACTGCTGCAGTGCGGCGGCTGCTGGCTCCAGGCTGCACAATAGATCTTGCGATAGTAGCATGATCTCACATGTGCCCAGTGACCTGTCCGGGATGATAGACACACTAGGCTGATGTTCTTTGTGCTCCACTTCACCTTGGTAAACTGTATCTGGTTTCCAACTGTCACAGCCCAGGCTAACACTGTAATTAGCATCCATTTGAGAATGGCATAATAACTGAGCACTGTTCTCTTGCAAGTATTTAGTGAGACTGTTCATTCAGAAGACTACTTATGCACTAGGTGATTCTTCGCGCCCTATGGGCGCTTTTCACACCGTTGTAAGGGGCTACGCTCCCCTTAACCCTTGCACACCCTTGTGGCGTGCAATATTTTTATTATATGGAGTATTACCTCTAATCATAATTGTGTGAGTGGTTAAATATTGCACGGACAAAGGGCATGCGATGGTTAAGGGATCGAAGCCCCTTGCAACGTCGTGAACAGTGCACACAGGGCCTGATGAATTACCTAGTAGGTGCTGTGGTTGGGGGAGTGGAGGGTGTGGGGGAGACGCGGATAGGGTCCGGGTGTGCCGCTGGTGGGAGAGGGGCGGTTCCAGGGGTGCCACATGTGGGAGAGGGGCTGGTGTGGTGGTGCCACGGGTGGGTGAGGGTGTGTGGATACCGCAGGTGGGGTCCGGAGCCACCGCGGGTAGGGGAGAAGCGGTTGCTGAGGTGCCGTGGGTGGGGGAGGGACGGGTGCTAGGGTGCTGTGGATGGGGAAGGGGGTTTGGAGCAACCGCGGGTGCTGGAGGGGGGGGGGGGTGCCACGGATGGGGTCCGGAGGTATTGTGAGTGGGGAAGGGCGGGTAATGCTTCTCCTGCTTTTTCTCCTGGAAGCAGCTAAGCTGCTGTTCTCCCTTTGGCTGTGGATCTCCCGGAGACTCACACCACAGCCAATCAGCCAGTGACTATTGTTAGTGCCGGTGTCCCAACGCAAGGAAGAAGATTTGTGACATACCGCTACCAACAAAGTATTAAGGCTTTACACTGGCCTGTAATATGTTGCATAAATTAACTTTTTACACTCTTATTACCTAAATAAATGTACAATAATTATATAGACCAACTTCAGGAACATACTGTAAATACAACTTTTACACCTAATTTTAGCTTTATTTTTGCAAGAACTAAGTAGTAGTCGTCTCTGCTGGTTTCTTCCTACCAAGCAAGGATCAAAACAAATATACAACAACTCTGACAACAGTTTATGAATACAGTAACAACTATTTAACTCTTTGCCAGCTTTATACTGCGGTATAAAATTACTACCGTCCCTAGGGTATAACTCCAGTAGCAGTTTGGTTGTGCACCGGTTCATTGGTTCAGATGTTTACAAGCTGAGGAGGTTTAATGCTGAGGAGAATCCCTGTATTTTAATAATGTGTCTTGTAGACTATGCTCCTAGTTATCTCTCGTTAAATTAAAATCCCTCCACATGGTCCAGTAGGGAAGGTATTTTTATATGTATCCCTTTGACAACTGTTTCTTTTCAATGTATCAAGGCAATCACTGAATACAATGTTGCAGAATTTGGGCACGGAGCCAGCAAGCAGAACGGAGCTTTAGATAAACTCCTTTAAGAAATAATTTGTCTGGTGTAAATCCTCAGTTTAAGTTACTCTCTGTATCGGTGACTATGTCTTAGTACAGCTCTAAAAGCTGATGCCAATGTCTTGAAACCTATTTAGTGAGATTAATAAGCTGTATTTTCTTACTATGCAAGTTATTGTATGCTGCAAATTGGCCACTGGTTGTCGTGATCAATTAATCCATTGAGTGCCTACATTAATAAGAAGTGGTAGGTATGCTGATGCATCTATTACAGTCACTTCACTCTGCAGAGCCGCACTAGGAAGGAGGTATAGAGTGGCTGCCTATCTGTGGCTTATGGTGCTGTAGGGTGATTGTATAGTTTTACCAACTTTCCTTCATAAGTTGGAGTCTGCATCTAATAGCAGCAGCTTCAGTAGCAGCTAATGATTACAGTCCCAGCCTCCCGTCTGCCTCTTGGCCGCCACTCTGAAGCTAAGGCCGCCTCTAGGAGGAGAGCTGTGTCTGGCTCTTCAACAAGGGAATCCACGTCCTCGGCTTTGCCCCCGTCCAGGTGAGAGCTGCCTTTGCTCCTCCTCTCAGCTCCACCTTCACTCTCACCAGGGACTCTGTGTCACCGCTACGGCCCTCTTGCCTGCTGGGGAGGGCTCTGCAGACATCTCCCAGGACTCCTGATACACAGATGGGAATGTACACTGTGCTCCGGCTGCTGCTCATGGTAACAGAAGATCTATCCAGTTAGTATGCGCAGAGGCTGCTCACACCACGTTTCTCCACAGCTCCTTAGATGGCTGCACCAACCACTGCTTACTTTCAACTGTCACACTGTATCACCTGGTACTGGTCATGTGATATGCAACTGTCCTCCTGAGCAGCTGCAGGGGCTGCTGGGAATTGTTGTCTATCTGTGTATTCATATGCTGTATATATTTTTGCTGTAACTTGATGAACAGTCTCAGCATAATAAACTCGTATAGGGTATTACAGATGCACTCAATAAACTACAGCTCCCAGCAGCCCTTAGCGCCGGAATGCTCCTGCACTAAGGGCTGGTGGTAGCTGTATTTTATTTAGTGCGTCTACTTCCCTGTAATGCGGCGCATTGGGACACCAGTGCTAACAATAGTGACTGACTGGCAGAACTGACTGACTGGTTGAATCAATGTAAAAGGTGAGTGCTGTGCAGTGTCAGTGACACTGCACACCCACTGCACTGCACAGCACTGTCTCCTTTTACACTGATTCAGCGTCCAGACATTACCCTCCACGATGTCATCCACTCTATCCGTTACATTAGCCATCTCAGGGCTTCCAGGCCGGCAGGCCAGGAGCTGTGTTGTGGAGTCAGGGCCTCTGGGGATCTGGGCACGGCTGTGTGGCGGGGAGGCACTTCTGTGAGATCATGCGCAGAGGAGGCTCCAAGGCTCAGAGAGAATGGAGGGAGGGCTATGAGAGGCCTTTTGCTGCGCCGCTTTCATAAACATCTATGCCGGTGGTCGCAGCAGCTTTTGTTCCACCTGCGCCGCAGCTAGGGAGTGGGGATTGTTGATGCTGGAGGGGAGAGGCGGACTGGCAGCAGGACATAGGACGCTGCAGTAAAAGGTGTTTTCCCCCCTATCTACAGCGCAGAGACTTGCTGCAGATGCAGTGGCATACCTTCCAGCTGTACCTTTTTGGCAGGTACAGTACCTTTTTTTATTTTCTGTACCATTGTCTGGCTCTCTAAAGTTCCATTGGAAGTATAGGAAAAGGGGCGGGACCATGCCACTTTACCTGTGGCCACGCCCCCTTTTTGATTTTGTAGCGATTTAATGTGTAAATTGTTGGAGGGTATGTTGCTGCAGACGCAGTGGGCCTATTTTGGGGTGTTGACCTGGAGCTGCAGCTCCATCAGCCCCATTGTTAATCCTTCTCTGGGAACACACAGCAGCCAAAGGGCAGAGCCTCCCATTGGATGTAATCTGTGTGGAAGGGCATTTCTCACCCAATCAGCTGTGGACTGGGTGTGATAGACCTGCTGCTAACCCAATGAGAGCTATTAGCCACACCCAGCGTTATACACACAGGCACAGAGTCACAGATCTGGGCTATTAAATGGGAGATTAGTATTTTCCAATTTTTTTTTATCTTACAACTTAATGTGAAGATAACAAGAGCACTAATGACAGAGACTCTATGGACTGTTTTTAATATCTGTGTTGATATAAAGAGTTTATAAGATGAATGTGCAGTTGTAAGTGCTTATTGGAGTTTAACTTACTGTTATTTTGTATTTTTGTTTAATAGGAACCATTAACTGTACCATAATTACTATATTTACTAATCTTGTCAATAAATTAAGCAATTGTAGATTTTGTATTTCCAATTTGTTGTTCTTTGCAGTTGTATTAGTTATATTTTTATTATAAATAAGTGGTATAACACTAATATCTATATTACATTATTCTTAGTTCATTCGTAATACTAGCCACCACTTCATTTCATTTTATTTGTAATAAAAATGAAAATATCTAAAGGTAGTTTAAAAACAGTGTATGTGTATGTAATTTACTTTATTTTCAGTTTGAGTTGCTGGTTGGTGTTTCGAGTCTTGAAGTAAAACCCAAAGGTTGCAATCCAGATACAGATGGAGTAACTACAAACTATACAGGTAACATGCTACAACTTCAAATATATAATAACTAGAGATGAGCACGGACCCAAAGTTTTGGTTCTAATTCATCATTGTTTTGGTAAAACCACCCTGAAGTGTTTTTATTGGATTTGGTTTTTGGTTTGGTAAAAAGATAAAAATAAAAATATAAAAAAATTGATAATTGATAGAAAAAAAACTATAAAAATCAAGAAAAACAGCTAAAATCATGTAATTTTTGCAATCCAAAATCCAAACTGTTGAAAGAGTTCAGATCTAGGGCGGGATGTAATGGAGTCTGAGTTCGCCCAATGTGGGTGATGCTGGCCAATCTCCTGTAAATGACTGCCTCTTTAAAAAAGTCCGGGTTCGGGCAGCATCCCTTAAGTCAGGCGAACTCGAACTCCATTACATCCCGCCCTTAATCTCCTTGGGAGACCCAGACCCTGTTTTGGTTCAGTTTGGATTCACAAAATTCAGGTTGATTCGGATTTCTGGAGAACCGAACCACACATCTCTAATAATAACATTCATCTCTGAAGTAGTCACCCTGAGGAAAGGGGTATTACATTTGGATATGGGCAAATATCCACATTTTTATCTGTGCACTCAATGCAAATTACTGTATATGCTTGTCATGCAAGTACTAAATTAGGTGTCGGTTACATACCGTATATACTCGAGTATAAGCCGACTTTTTCAGCACTTTTTTTGTGCTGAAAAAGCCCCCCTCGGCTTATACTCGAGTCAGTGCAGGGAAGGAGTGGGTACACGGAGGGCAGTGCAGTGCAGTGGGAAGGAGGGACACGGAGGGCACAGCGCGCGCCTCTCCTGTGTCCCTCCTGCGTCTCCGGTGGGTCTATTCAAGGAAGTACCCATTCGTGAGCTCTGATTGGCTCACGAACTGGCACTTCATTTAACAGACCCGCCGCGGCCGCCGGAGATGCAGGAGGGACACAGGAGAGGCGCGCACTGTGCCCTCTGTGTCCCTCCTTCACAAGACAGCGCGGGAGCGGCGGAAGGTAAGTAACTATCACTGGGGGAGCATATTTGGCACTTGGGGGGGTGCATATCTGGCAATGAGGGGGCATATCTGGCACTATGAGGGCATATCTGGCACTGAGGGGGCATATCTGGCACTATGAGGGCATATCTGGCACTATGAGGGGGCATATCTGGCACTATGAGGGGGCATATCTGGCACTATGAGGGGGCATATCTGGCACTATGAGGGGGCATATCTGGCACTGAGGGGGCATATCTGGCACTATGATTGCATATCTGGCACTGAGGGGGCATATCTGGCACTATGAGGAGGGCATATCTGGCACTATGAGGAGGGCATATCTGGCACTATGAGGAGGGCATATCTGGCACTGTGGGGGGCATATCTGGCAGTGTGAGGGCATATCTGGCACTGTGGGGGCATATCTGGCAGTATGAGGGCATATCTGGCACTATGAGGGCTGTGTACGGCTAGAGCTGCATTTCCCACCCTAGGCTTATACTCGAGTCAATAAGTTTTCCCAGGTTTTTGTGGTAAAATTAGGTGCCTCTGCTTATATTCGGGTCGATTTATACTCGAGTATATACGGTACATATTTGGGGTTGATATTGATTTAGAGTTGAGATTCAGCTAAGCATAACTCCAGTTACCAGCATCTTCATCTTGGGGCTGATCCAGATGTGGTTGGAAAGGGGAGGCAATCAGTTTGGAGACCGACGCCGGAATCCTGGCACAATACCAGTGGTTGAAATCTCCACTTGGGTGTATGTCCACGCCACCACCCAAGGAGGAACAGCCATCACCGGGCCCGCAGCGTGGCGAGTGCAGCGAGCACACAATGGGACCCACTGCGCTCACCGCCGGTATTCTGGCTCTCGGGATCCTGGCATCGGTCTGCTGACCGCCACGATCTTGACAACCGGGATGTCATACTGAATCCATTGGAAAGCAGCAGCAATGCTTTCATATTGTAATGCAGTAGGAGGCATCTGGCATAAGTAGATGCCTCCTGCATGAATGGGTGATCCATTGCTGCATCCGAGGACACAGCATCGGCTCACCTGCGACACCATCGGGTGGCTGACTAACACATAAGGTTACGCAGACAGGCTGCCGCCGCTCCATCACTAAGGCCAGGTAATCTGCGTAAAAAAACAGATACCCTTACTTCAGCAGTCCCACAAAATGAAGGCGGCGCACTTCAGCTTTGGTAAATTGATCACTTTGCCACCCCCTCTCCGCCTCCAAACGGCTGCGGACTGTCAATCAACTGAAGTCTGCAGCTGTACTACATTTGACGATGCAGAATCTGTACTGCACATGTGCAGTATGGGTCCGCCGTATGCGCTACGTACTGAACATAAGTACATTGCATTATTAACAATACTGTGATCAGACCTGAATCAACCCCCTTTATGCAAAATTTAAATTAGACTCAGAGGACATTAAGGTTCCTGCAGTATGAAGCTACCAAAAATATATATTTATCATACTTAAACTTTATTTTAAAGCAGAGACAAGAATGACAAATTACTATATTTTTTCCCCAGAGAAGATCTTTCTATAGCAAGTAATTGCGTAATCCTTAAGTAACTTCAGACTGATAATAATGACATCTATTTGTCTAAACAAATGGATAGAGGTGGTGCAGTCATATAGATATGTACAGCTCAACATACATTGGAACATCCACCTTTACAGATGTGTCCTTACATAACTATTCTTTTTATATATACACAACTTTTTATGTTACCTTTTCATGGAATGTGTATCATATCACAAGCTACATTACAGAGTTCTATAGAACAGTAGCTTGTGACACCGTATTCACACCTGGAAGGAGTCGAGGACACATCTGTAGTTCAGTGCATGAAGTGTAAGTTTAATTGCAACCTTCTTGCGTGTTACTCTGATTTGGCCCTTATGTTTTTTCAGGGTTTTAGTAACCTCTATACTCTTCTCAGGGGACTTATGGGTAAGGTGAAGCAGATTCTTGTTTACCATAAACCACTTTGGAAACCCTTTTTTGATTCTGAAATCATCTAATTTGGTTGACAATAAATACATCTGTCAACCCAGCAACTACAACTGTTATGTACTGTAACAAAAGCATACTTTACCATCATCCACTTGGCACAGGTGCATCGGAGTATGGTGGCACATTCAGTGTAGAGTAGGAGCTTCTTTCACTTTTCTTGGCTATGTTATGTAAAACATTGGATGGTAGAAGTGTGTGGTAATTTAAAATTGGGCTAATGAAGCTCTCGTAACCTTATCGTAATAATTCCCCCTGTCCCTGGAAGTGAGTTTTTAGTATATTTCCAAGGCCCTTCCAGACAAGACCATTCATCCTCCTCAATATGGTACAACTACAATAGAATTTCAAACACTTGGAGATATGTATTAATGTGCATTTCAGTCTCTGTATACACTGGGACATCCTGGTATTCTAATTGAGATGCCCTATGGGGACTTTTAACATGTTCTTTATCATTACAGTCCACTCACATTTAGTGGTTTAGCTTACTAAGGCTTGTAATTTGGTCAGAGTGGGAGCTGACATGTTGGAGACATTGACTTGCACTGTGCTGGTCAGTTGAGGATTTCAATTGGCACAGCCTCTGTAGGTCTGACTTCCTGTCCTGCAGCATGGATTTAGGCAAGATGGCGGCACCCATACAGTGCCGGATTACAGGAACATAGTACCTTTAGGTTGTCACTAGAGATGTGCACCGGAAATTTTTTGGGTTTTGTGTTTTGGTTTTGGATTTGGTTCCGCGGCCGTGTTTTAGATTCGGACGCGTTTTGCCAAAACCTCCCTGAAATTTTTTTGTCGGATTCGGGTGTGTTTTGGATTCGGGTGTTTTTTTTACAAAAAACCCTCAAAAACAGCTTAAATCACAGAATTTGGGGGTAATTTTGATCCCATAGTATTATTAACCTCAATAACCACAATTTCCACTCATTTCCAGTCTATTCTGAACACCTCACATCTCACAATATTATTTTTAGTCCTAAAATTTGCACCGAGGTCGCTGGATGACTAAGCTAAGCGACCCAAGTGGCCGGCACAAACACATGGCCCATCTAGGAGTGGCACTGCAGTGTCAGATAGGATGGCACTTAAAAAAATGAGCCCCAAACATCACATGATGCAAAGATAAATAAAAAAAGAGGTGCAAGATGGAATTGTCCTTGGGCCCTCCCACCCACCCTTATATTGTATAAACAGGACATGCACACTTTAACAAACCCATAATTTCAGCGACAGGGTCTGCCACACGACTGTGGCTGAAATGACTGGTTGGTTTGGGCCCCCACCAAAAAAGAAGCTATCAATCTCTCCTTGCACAAACTGGCTCTACAGAGGCAAGATGTCCACCTCCTCCTCATCCTCCGATTCATCACCCTTTTCACAGTGAACATCCTCCTCCTCACAGAGTATTAATTCGTCCCCACTGGAATCCACCATATCAGGACCCTGTGTACTTTCTGGAGGCAATTGCTGGTGAATTCCTCCACGGAGGAATTGATTATAATTCATTTTGATGAACATCATCTTCTCCACATTTTGTGGAAGTAACCTTGTATGCCGATCGCTGACAAGGTGACCGGCTGCACTAAACACTCTTTCGGAGTACACACTGGAGGAGGGGGGGGGGGGGGGGTCAACTTAGGTAAAATAAAGCCAGTTTGTACAAGGGCCTCCAAATTGCCTCTTTTTCCTGCCAGTATACGTACAGACTGTCTGACGTGCCTACTTGGATGCGGTCACTCATATAATCCTCCACCATTCTTTCAATGGTGACAGAATCATATGCAGTGACAGCAGACGACATGTCATTAATCGTTGGCAGGTCCTTCAGTCCGGACCAGATGTCAGCACTCGCTCCTGACTGCCCTGCATCACTGCCAGCGGGTGGTTTTGGAAATCTGATCCTTTTCCTTGCAGCTCCAGTGGCGGGAGAAAATGAAGGAGGAGCTTTTGGAGGGTCACGTTCCGCTTGACTTGACAAGTGTCTCACCAGCAGGTCTTTGAACATCTGCAGACTTGTGTCTGCCGGAAAGAGAGATACAATGTAGGCTTTAAACCTAGGATCGAGCACAGTGGCCAAAATGTAGTGCTCTGATTTCAACAGATTGACCACCCATGAATCCTGGTTAAGCGAATGAATGGCTCCATCCACAAGTCCCACATGCCTAGCGGAATCGCTCCATTTTAGCTCCTCCTTCAATCTCTCCAGCTGCTTCTGCAAAAGACTGATGAGGGGAATGACCTGACTCAGGCTGGCAGTGTCTGAACTGACTTCACGTGTGGCAAGTTCAAAGGGTTGCAGAACCTTGCACAACGTTGAAATCATTCTCCACTGCGCTTAGAGTCAGGTGTATTTCCCCTCCTTTGCCTATATCGTAGGCAGATGTATAGGCTTGAATGGCCTTTTGCTGTTCCTCCGTCCTCTGAAGCATATAGAGGGTTGAATTCCACCTCGCTACCACCTCTTGCTTCAGCTGATGGCGGGGCAGGTTCAGGAGTGTTTGCTGCTACTCTAGTCTTCGGCAAGTGGTGGCTGAATGCCGAATGTGGCCCGCAATTCTTCTGGCCACCGATAGCATCTCTTGCACGCCCCTGTCGTTTTTTAAATAAATCTGCACCACCAAATTCAATGTATGTGCAAAACATGGGACGTGCTGGAATTTGCCCAATTGTAATGCACGCACAATATTAGTGGCGTTGTCCGATGTCACAAATCCCCAGGAGAGTCCAATTGGGGTAAGCCAATCTGCGATGATGTTCCTCAGTTTCCGTAAGAGGTTGTCAGCTGTGTGCCTCTTATGGAAAGCGGTGATACAAAGCGTAGCCTGCCTAGGAACGAGTTGGCATTTGCGAGATGCTGCTACTGGTGCCGCTGCTGCTGTTCTGTGACTGCCCTGCTCCACTTGTCCACATGTCCGTGGTTAAGTGGACACTGGGTACAACTGCATTTTTAGGACACTGGTGATTTTTTTAACCGACGTCTGTGTACATTCTTAGTATCGCCTGCCTAGAAAAGTGGAACCTAGATGGTATTTGGTACCGGGGATACACTACCTCAAGAAATTCTATAATTGCCTGTGAACTAACGCCGGATACCGGACGCACGTCTAACACCAACACAGCTGCCAAGGCCTGAGTTATCCGCTTTGCAACAGGATGACTGCTGTGATATTTCATCTTCCTCGCAAAGGACTGTTGGACAGTCAATTGCTTACTGGAAGTAGTACAAGTGGTCTTCCGACTTCCCCTCTGGGATGACGATCGACTCCCAGCAGCAACAACAGCAGCGCCAGCAGTAACAACAGCAGCAGTAGGCATCCCACTCAAGGATCCATCAGAGGAATCCCAGTCAGGAGAGGACTCGTCAGACTTGCCAGTGACATGGCCTGCAGGACTATTGGCGTTCCTGTCTAAGGTGGAAATTGAAATTGAGGGAGTTGGTGGTGTGGTTTGCAGGAGCTTAGGTACAAGAGGAAGAAGGGATTTAGTTGTCAGTGGACTGCTTCTGCTGTCACCCAAAGTTTTTGAACCTGTCAATGACTTCTGATGAATGCGCTCCAGGTGACGTTTAAGGGAGGATGTTCCTAGGTGGTTAACGTCCTTACCCCTACTTATTACAGCGTGACAAAGGCAACACACGGCTTGACACCTGTTGTATGCATTTCTGTTAAAATAACTCCACACCGAAGAGGTGATTTTTTGGGTAATTTGACCAGGCATGTCAATGGCCATATTCATCCCACGGACAACAGGTGTCTCCCCGGGTGCCTGACTTAAACAAACCACCTCACCATCAGATTCCTTCTTGTCAATTTCCTCCTTAACGCCAGCAACACACATATCCTCATCCTGATGTAGTTCAACAGTGATATCTTCAATTTCAATATCAGGAACTGGACTGTGGGTGCTCCTTCCAGCACTTGCAGGGGGCGTGCAAATGGTGGAAGGCGCCACCTCTCCCCGTCCAGTGTTGGGAAGGTCAGGCATCGCAACCGACACAATTGGACTCTCCTTGGGGATTTGTGATTTAGAAGAACGCACAGTTCTTTGCTGTGCTTTTGCCAGCTTAAGTCTTTTCATTTTTCTAGCGGGAGCATGAGTGCTTCCATCCTCATGTGAAGCTGAACCACTAGCCATGAACATAGGCCAGGGCCTCAGCCGTTCCTTGCCACTCCGTGTCGTAAATGGCATATTGGCAAGTTTACGCTTCTCCTCAGACGCTTTTAATTTAGATTTTTGGATAATTTTACTGAACTTTTGTTTTTTGGATTTTACATGCTCTCTACTATGACATTGGGGATCTGCCTTGGCAGACGACGTTGATGGCATTTCATCGTCTCGCCCATGACTAGTGGCAGCAGCTTCAGCACGAGGTGGAAGTGGATCTTGATCTTTCCCTATTTTACCCTCCACATTTTTGTTCTCCATCTTTTAATGTGTGGAATTATATGGCAGTAATATATCAATAGCAATGGCCTACTGTACCGTACTGCTATATATATATATATATATATACTGGTGGTCAGCAAAATTCTGCACTGTACTCCTACTATATACTGCGCACAACTACAATGCAGCACAGATATGGATAGTATACTTAACAACACAGAGGTAGAGCAATGGACTACTGCACCGTACTGCTATATATATATATATATATATATATATATATATATATATATACTGGTGGTCAGCAAAATTCTGCGCTGTCCTCCTACTGTATACTGCGCACAACTACAATGCAGCACAGATATGGATAGTATACTTGACGACACAGAGGTAGAGCAATGGACTACTGTACCGTACTGCTATATATATACTGGTGGTCAGCAAAATTCTGCACTGTCCTTTTACTATATACTGCGCACAACTACAATGCAGCACAGATATGGATAGTATACTTGACGACACAGAGGTAGAGCAATGGACTACTGTACCGTACTGCTATATATATATACTGGTGGTCAGCAAAATTCTGCACTGTCCTCCTACTATATACTGCGCACAACTAAAATGCAGCACAGATATGGATAGTATACTTGACGACACATAGGTAGAGCAATGGACTACTGTACCGTACTGCTATATATATACTGGTGGTCAGCAAAATTCTGCACTGTCCTCCTACTATATACTGCGCACAACTACAATGCAGCACAGATATGGATAGTATACTTGATGACACAGAGGTAGAGCAATGGGCTACTGTACTGCTATATATATATATATATATATATATATATACTGGTGGTCAGCAAAATTCTGCACTGTCCTCCTACTATATACTGCGCACAACTACAATGCAGCACAGATATGGATAGTATACTTGACGACACAGAGGTAGAGCAATGGACTACTGTACCGTACTGCTATATATATACCTGTGGTCAGCAAAATTCTGCACTGTCCTTTTACTATATACTGCGCACAACTACAATGCAGCACAGATATGGAACGTTTTCAGGCAGAGAACGTAGATATTTGCAGCACACTGAACACAGAAACTGAGAGAACACAGCCACGTCCTCTCGCTATCATCTCCAATGCACGAGTGAAAATGGCGGCGACGCATGGCTCTTTATATGCAATACGAATCTCGCGAGAATACGACAGCGGGATGATGACATTCGGGCGCATTCGTGTTAACCGAGCAAGGCGGGAAGATCCGAGGCTGGCTCGGACCCGTGTAAACCACGTGAAGTTCGGGGGAATTCGGATCTCGAGAAACCGAACCTGTTCATCTCTAGTTGTCACACAAGAAATCATAAAAACATTGGCCAGTAGAGACATGGAAAAAATTAAGAGGAAGGGGAAATGGGAAGTACAGTATCCACTGCACTAGTATGATATGTTAATTTTATCTGTTTTATTGCCCCATGTAATAATCACGTTCAATACAATCAAGTATGGGGGTGCTGCCACAGGCAATATTGTTGCCAATTTTTGTTCAAGCAATTCAAGAGAGAAAAGGATTGGTCTTTTTGTGAGAGACAAATGAGAGAATTGTGTATAAGTAGAAGTAATGAATTTAATAAAATGTAACCTTTATTCAGAGGCATAACTAGAGGGGTGCAAGCAGGGCACATGCCCTGGGTGCTGTAGCAGGCCCAGCAGAGGGGGGCACCACCGGCACCTGAACGGCCCGCTTGCCCCACGGTGTCACCATTGCACCCACCTCAAGCCCACCACTATTGCACTGCCGGAGCTTCAACTGTCCTTCGCCCTCCACCATCGTTCCGCCAGAGCTCCGCCCATCCTCCCAACCTCAACCATAGCATCGTCAGAGCTCCCCCTTCCTCCCACCCTCCACCAGGTCCATCACGCCACCACCGCCACCAGCTTGCTGCCGGGAGTGTGACCGTAATGTGTCACACTCCCTGACGAATGGAGTGCTGTTGCCTCATCCTGTTGCCTTCCTAACACAGCCCACGCCGGTTCACAGCTAGTAAGTGAAGGGATGGAGGATAAGGGGGGCGTCTTAACAACACTGTTTGCCCCTAGCAGAGGGGTTGGGAAGTTTGCTATATTCCTGGAAGGAAGGGAGAGGGAGGGAATGGGTGGGAAAGAGGGATGGTGGGAGGCAATCAGCTATGGGCCCTTGGAAACCTGGGGCACTTTGGACCTGTCCACAGCCTCTGTCCATGTTTCAACTCCTGATGGCAGCCTCTGTCTACAGTACTGTATGTCTCATTTGCTGCCCTGCAGCCTCTTCAAGTACTCCCCTCCCACCTGCAGCCTTTGCCCCTGTGTCTACTGTGGATCCACTGCTGCAGTCCTGCATAGTCCTCTCCCCCACAGCGGCAGTCCGGCACAGTCCTTTCCCCTGCATCAACAGCCTAGCACAGTCCTCTCCCCGGCAGTGGCAGCCTGGCACAGTCCTCTCTCCGGCAGCCTGGAACAGTCCTCTCCCCGGAAGCAGCAGTCCGACACAGTCCTCTCCCCGGCAGCAGCCGTCCGACACGGTACTCTCCCTGGCAGTATTCAAAAAAATGGGGGTGACTCCGCACCAGTCTAGAATAAATCCAAATGTATTATGGATAGAAGAAAAACCAGCATTTGCTAATTTATGTGGCTAAATAGTCACTATCAATCCTGCTGGTGGTGCACCAAAAAGTCAGTATACAATTTGAAGTACAAGGCAAGAAGAAGAAAGAAGACTTTTGGTTGGTGCACTCTTAGGAAAAGGACGTATGTCAATATGTATTATAATAGAGGTATAAAAATTTATTTTTATTCATTATTTACTAAAATATAGTCCCCTAAAGAAATTAAATTAAAACACACTGATGAATATCCGTATAAAGATAAGCGGCAGCAGCAACGGGAGTGATCACCCCGTATTAAGAATCCTGAATTGGATTATTATGCGCAACCTGTATTAACTTATGCTACCTTATAGTATTGGATCACTTGTACCTGATATTAACTTAACCACATATGGTATGTGGGTCTAAATGCATCCGAGAGTCAAGGTGATAGTCCTTATCCACCAAGAGATATGTGGTGGGATGGCATCTGGATTATCCACCACAGGTTAGTAATGGATAAGGTTATAGTGACAGAGTAAATCTGCTGTCAATGTTAGGCCGGAGTGTACCCAAGTCTTCGACCTACTAAACCGGGTATTCCCAGGTGGCCTCCCGTCTGGTACTGGCACGGCCCTATACTGTTTAGCTTCCAAGATCGGACGAGATTGGGCACATGCAGTATGGTGTGGTAGTAGGTCACAGGAGTCCATAATCACCTCTTCTCCAGAATCATTGATGATAGTTCATAGAAAATATCCAGATAGAAGATATAAAACGGGATCTGCTGTTAGTGTTAGACAGTAAAATAAACCTACCAGTTGGAAAACTGCCACAGGTGAAGGTACTGAATCACCAATGAAAGTCCCTGATGGTGAAAAGGAAATATGAGAGGGGTTATTTTCTTTCCAACCTGTGAGCGGTGAAAGTATTATTGCCGGACCTTTAGACCAGACTATAGTTAAATTGAATGAACAGTATAAAACATATACAGGTTGAGTATCCCATATCCAAATATTCCGAAATACGGAATATTCCGAAATACGGACTTTTTTGAGTGAGAGTGAGATAGTGAAACCTTTGTTTTTTGATGGCTCAATGTACACAAACTTTGTTTAATACACAAAGTTATTAAAAATATTGTATTAAATGACCTTCAGGCTGTGTGTATAAGGTGTATATGAAACATAAATGAATTGTGTGAATGTAGACACACTTTGTTTAATGCACAAAGTTATAAAAAATATTGGCTAAAATTACCTTCAGGCTGTGTGTATAAGGTGTATATGTGACATAAATGCATTCTGTGCTTAGATTTAGGTCCCATCACCATGATATCTCATTATGGTATGCAATTATTCCAAAATACGGAAAAATCCCATATCCAAAATTCCTCTGGTCCCGAGCATTTTGGATAAGGGAGACTCAACCTGTACCAATTATTTGTCTGTGATGGACAATATAGATCATATGGCAAGCAGAGGTGAATACCTTACACTGGATGTGCATATATTATCTGTATGTTGAAGCTCATTTTATTCGCAATAAATGGGCTACACACTCCTGCTATATAATGGGGTCATACTTTAGATGAGCATAGACTTATGTGCAAACACAGAGGTATGTGGTGGACTTAAAACACAAAACAAAGTACTATACAGTTACACCTGTGCATAAGCATCTGTAATTACACCTGTGGGTAAGTATATGATGTCAGTAGACCAGAGCCCCAATATTTGATTTTTCAACCAGTGGGCTACGAAGTGCTACACAATTGCACCTGTGGATAAGTATGTGTAATTCCACCTGTGGGTAGGCATATAGGGGTATAGGTGCAACTAGCGGCGAATCGCGGCAAATTATCGCCGTTTTTTTAATTCGACACAATTTGACCATCCAATTTCGGCAAGTGGTTGCCGAAATTCACCATATTCAATGGAAAACAGATTCGACAGTCCCGCGGGCGAAAAACGGCCGATTTGCCAGATTTTTGCCGCGATTTTATAAAACGTGGAAAAACCCCGGAAAAAAATGGCGTGGGGTCCCCCCTCCAAAGCATAACCAGCCTCGGGCTCTTCGAGCTGGTCCTGGTTCTAAAAATCAGGTGAAAAATTGGACAGGGGATCCCCCGTATTTTTAAAACCAGCACCGAGCTCTGCGCCTGGTGCTGGTGCAAAAAATACGGGGGACAAAAAGAGTAGGGGTCCCTCGTATTTTTTACACCAGCATCGGGCTCCACTAGCTGGACAGATAATGCCACAGCCGGGGGTCACTTTTATACAGCGCCCTGCGGCCGTGGCATTAAATATCCAACTAGTCACCCCTGGCCGGGGTACCCTGGGGGAGTGGGGACCCCTTCAATCAAGGGGTCCCCCCCCAGCCACCCAAGGGCCAGGGGTGAAGCCCGAGGCTGTCCCCCCCCATCCAAGGGCTGCGGATGGGGGGCTGATAGCCTTGTCAAAATTGAAAGAATATTGTTTTTTCCAGTAGTACTACAAGTCCCAGCAAGCCTCCCCCGCAAGCTGGTACTTGGAGAACCACAAGTACCAGCATGCGGGAGAAAAACGGGCCCGCTGGTACCTGTAGTACTACTGGGAAAAAAAATACCCAAATAAAAACAGGAGACACACACCGTGACAAGTACAACTTTATTACACACTGCCGACACACACATACTTACCTATGTTGACACGCCGACTGCCACGTCTCGACTCAGACGATCCGGGGTACCTGTGTAAAAAAAAACACTCACCTGATCCAGTGTCCAGAGATAATCCACGTCCAGAGATAATCCACGTACTTGGCAAAAAAAAAAAACACGAATACCCGACCACCGGACTGAAAGGGGTCCCATGTTGACACATGAGACCCCTTTCCACGAATGCCGGGACCCCACGTGACTGCTGTCACTGAGGTCCCTTCAGCCAATCAGGAAGTGCCACGTCGTAGCGCTCACCTGACTGGCTGTGCGTGTCTTAGCTCAGACAGCGCATCGCACAGCTCCCTCCATTACTTTCAATGGTGGGAACTTTGCCGTCAGCGGCGGGGTTACCCGCGGTCAGCCGCTGACCGCGGGTGACCCCACCACTAACCGCAAAGTTCCCACCATTGAACATAATGAAGAGGCTTTGCGATGCGCTGTCTGAGCTCAGACGCACACAGAGCCAATCAGCAGAGTGCAAGGACGTTGCACTCGCTGATTGGCTGAAGAGACACTTCTGTGACAGCTGTCACGGGGGTGTCTGCATTCGTGGAAAGGGGTCTCATGTGTCAACATGGGACCCCTCTCAGTCTGGTGGTCGGGTGTTCGTTTTGTTGTTTTGACAAGTACGTGGATTTATCTCTGGACCCTGGATCAGGTGAGTATAATTATCTTTTATTTTCAGGTACCCGTGGATTCTACGTGGAGAAGAGGACCGAACGTCGTGTCAACATAGGTAAGTATGTGTGAGTCGGCAGTGTGTAATAAAGTTGTACTTGTCACGGTGTGTGTCTCCTGTTTTTATTTGGGTATTTTTTCCCCAGTAGTACTACTACTACTACAGGTACCAGCGGGCCCGTTTTTCTCCCGCATGCTGGTACTTGTGGTTCTCCAAGTACCAGCTTGCAGGGGAGGCTTGCTGGGACTTGTAGTACTACTGGAAAAAACAATATTCTGTCAATTTTGACAAGGCTATCAGCCCCCCATCCGCAGCCCTTGGATGGGGGGGGACAGCCTCGGGCTTCACCCCTGGCCCTTGGGTGGCTGGGGGGGGACCCCTTGATTGAAGGGGTCCCCACTCCCCCAGGGTACCCCGGCCAGGGGTGACTAGTTGGATATTTAATGCCACGGCCGCAAGGCACTGTATAAAAGTGACCCCCGGCTGTGGCATTATCTGTCCAGCTAGTGGAGCCCGATGCTGGTGTATAAAATACGGGGGACCCCTACTCTTTTTGTCTCCCGTATTTTTTGCACCAGCACCAGGCGCAGAGCCCGGTGCTGGTTTTAAAAATACGGGGGATCCCCTGTCAATTTCCCCCCCGCATTTTTAGAACCAGGACCAGCTCGAAGAGCCCGAGGCTGGTTATGCTTTGGAGAGGGGACCCCACGCCATTTATTTTCTGAATTTTACCATTCCATCTAATAATAATAATAATAATAATAATAATAATAATAATAATAATATTATTATTTAAAACAATATATAAATAATACTTGTGCCTCCAAAAAAGACAAACCAAGTACCTAATCCCTTCTAATATAAATAGATATGCTACTATCAATAAAAAAAACACACAAAAAAACATGTTTTACATTTTTTTTTATTAGTTTCACCCACCAAAGTGTGGCGGATTGAAAATGTCGAATTTACTGTCTAAAAGCACTGTTGTCGAATTTCCAAACTTCAATTGAATATACTTTGGTCGAATTGCAGCACTTGTATCATTGCAGAAAAGTCGAATTTGACAAAAGTCAAATTTCAAAAAGTCGAATTTTGAAAGTCCGTTTTTTTGACGGAAAGTACTGAATTGCATTGACGATTTTTTTTTGGGCGAAAAAGTCCCGAAATTCGACAATTTCGGGAATTCGACCGCAATTGCATATACCCCATAATATCTGCAGAAAAAGGGCCCATAAAATTTGTAACCAACAGGCTACACAATCCTGCTCTATGATATGGTCATAACAGATAAGGCAGTTAGAGAGTTTAAACAGCACTTATGTGTAAATACAGAGGTATAGAGTTGCCGTAGTGAGCTCAAAACACAATACAGAGTGCTATACAGTTACATCTGTGGATAAGCATCTGTAATGTCATGTAATGTCATCTGTAATCTGTAATGCATGTAATGTCTGCAGACAAGAGCCCCCCAAAAAGGTTATGCAACCAGTGGGCTACAAAGTGCTATAAGTTAAACCTGTGGATAAGTATGTGCAATAACACCTATGGGTAAGCATATGGTATCTGCAGACAGAGGCCCTTAGAAATATACAGAGGGAAGGGGGCCTTAATTTGCACACCATAATTAGGTAATGAGGTGCTACTCTGCTTGAGACTTAATACAGTGTACAGAGAGAAAAAGTAGCAGGTGCACGATCTCACACTAGCTCAACCTGTAATAACCAGAGGCATTTAGCATATTCCTGGCCAGGGATATGAGCTTACCCACCGCACCAAGGTAGCCTCTCATTGGGTAAGTCCCTAACACTAACTACATTTATTTCAATACACAATGGCACTTATAGTTTGTTTTATATATGTGTAACACTTTCACACCAATTTCTCTCTCTTCACATTACTTACACATGCAGCAGTAGCTGCTCCTACCCACTTAACTCTTTGTTTGTATCACTCTTGCGGTGCCCTGGGGTTGTCTGTCTGGGTGGCCTTGGGGTGTCCTGCCCCCCCGGACCTGAACCCCTGTAGTTAGTGTTAGGGACTTACCCAATGAGAGGCTACCTTGGTGCGGTGGGTAAGCTCATAGCCCTGGCCAGGAATATGCTAAATGCCTCTGGTTATTACAGGTTGAGCTAGTGCGAGATCGTGCACCTGCTACTTTTTCCCCTCTGTACACTGTATTAAAGTGGTCATTCCGAGTTGATCGCTAGCTGAATTTGCTTGCAGCGATCAGGCTAAAAGTCAGCAGTTCTGTGCATGCGTATGCGGCGCAATGCGCACGCGCGTCGTACGGGCACAATGAACGATGTAGTTTTGCCCAGGGTCTAGCGATGCACTTCAGTCGCACTGCTTGCCGCAGAGTGATTGACATGAAGTGGGCGTTTCTGGGTGGTAACTGACCGTTTTCAGGGTGTGTGCGGAAAAACGCAGGCATGCCAGAGAAAAACGCAGGCGTGGCTGGGGAAACGCAGGTGTGGCTGGCCGAATGCTGGGCGGGTTTGTGACGTCAAATCCGGAACTGAACAGTCTGAAATGATCGCAAGCGCGGAGTAGGTTTTGAGCTCCTCTGAAACTACACAAAAATTATTTGTAGCCGCTCTGCGATACATTCGTTTGCACTTCTGCTAAGCTAAAATACACTCCCAGTGGGCGGCGGCATAGCGTTTGCACAGCTTCTAAAAACTGCTAGCGAGCGATCAACTCGGAATGACCACCTAAGTCTCAAGCAGAGTAGCACCTCATTACCTAATTAAGGTGTACAAATTAGGGCCCCCTTCCCTCTGTAACTGATTCTATGTATTTATTAGAGATGAGCGCCTGAAATTTTTCGGGTTTTGTGTTTTGGTTTTGGGTTCGGTTCCGCGGCCGTGTTTTGGGTTCGAACGCGTTTTGGCAAAACCTCACCGAATTTTTTTTGTCGGATTCGGGTGTGTTTTGGATTCGGGTGTTTTTTTCCAAAAACACTAAAAAACAGCTTAAATCATAGAATTTGGGGGTCATTTTGATCCCAAAGTATTATTAACCTCAAAAACCATAATTTACACTCATTTTCAGTCTATTCTGAATACCTCACAATATTATTTTTAGTCCTAAAATTTGCACCGAGGTCGCTGTGTGAGTAAGATAAGCGACCCTAGTGGCCGACACAAACACCGGGCCCATCTAGGAGTGGCACTGCAGTGTCACGCAGGATGTCCCTTCCAAAAAACCCTCCCCAAACAGCACATGACGCAAAGAAAAAAAGAGGCGCAATGAGGTAGCTGTGTGAGTAAGATTAGCGACCCTAGTGGCCGACACAAACACCGGGCCCATCTAGGAGTGGCACTGCAGTGTCACGCAGGATGGCCCTTCCAAAAAACCCTCCCCAAACAGCACATGACGCAAAGAAAAAAAGAGGCGCAATGAGGTAGCTGACTGTGTGAGTAAGATTAGCGACCCTAGTGGCCGACACAAACACCGGGCACATCTAGGAGTGGCACTGCAGTGTCACGCAGGATGTCCCTTCCAAAAAACCCTCCCCAAACAGCACATGACGCAAAGAAAAAAAGAGGCGCAATGAGGTAGCTGTGTGAGTAAGATTAGCGACCCTAGTGGCCGACACAAACACCGGGCACATCTAGGAGTGGCACTGCAGTGTCACGCAGGATGTCCCTTCCAAAAAACCCTCCCCAAACAGCACATGACGCAAAGAAAAAAAGAGGCGCAATGAGGTAGCTGTGTGAGTAAGATTAGCGACCCTAGTGGCCGACACAAACACCGGGCCCATCTAGGAGTGGCACTGCAGTGTCACGCAGGATGTCCCTTCCAAAAAACCCTCCCCAAACAGCACATGACGCAAAGAAAAAAAAAGAGGCGCAATGAGGTAGCTGTGTGAGTAAGATTAGCGACCCTAGTGGCCGACACAAACACCGGGCCCATCTAGGAGTGGCACTGCAGTGTCACGCAGGATGTCCCTTCCAAAAAAACCCTCCCCAATCAGCACATGATGCAAAGAAAAAGAAAAGAAAAAAGAGGTGCAAGATGGAATTGTCCTTGGGCCCTCCCACCCACCCTTATGTTGTATAAACGAAACAGGACATGCACACTTTAACCAACCCATCATTTCAGTGACAGGGTCTGCCACACGACTGTGACTGATATGACGGGTTGGTTTGGACCCCCCCCAAAAAAGAAGCAATTAATCTCTCCTTGCACAAACTGGCTCTACAGAGGCAAGATGTCCACCTCATCTTCACCCTCCGATATATCACCGTGTACATCCCCCTCCTCACAGATTATCAATTCGTCCCCACTGGAATCCACCATCTCAGCTCCCTGTGTACTTTGTGGAGGCAATTGCTGCTGGTCAATGTCTCCGCGGAGGAATTGATTATAATTCATTTTAATGAACATCATCTTCTCCACATTTTCTGGATGTAACCTCGTACGCCGATTGCTGACAAGGTGAGCGGCGGCACTAAACACTCTTTCGGAGTACACACTTGTGGGAGGGCAACTTAGGTAGAATAAAGCCAGTTTGTGCAAGGGCCTCCAAATTGCCTCTTTTTCCTGCCAGTATAAGTACGGACTGTGTGACGTGCCTACTTGGATGCGGTCACTCATATAATCCTCCACCATTCTATCAATGTTGAGAGAATCATATGCAGTGACAGTAGACGACATGTCCGTAATCGTTGTCAGGTCCTTCAGTCCGGACCAGATGTCAGCATCAGCAGTCGCTCCAGACTGCCCTGCATCACCGCCAGCGGGTGGGCTCGGAATTCTGAGCCTTTTCCTCGCACCCCCAGTTGCGGGAGAATGTGAAGGAGGAGATGTTGACAGGTCGCGTTCCGCTTGACTTGACAATTTTGTCACCAGCAGGTCTTTCAACCCCAGCAGACCTGTGTCTGCCGGAAAGAGAGATCCAAGGTAGGCTTTAAATCTAGGATCGAGCACGGTGGCCAAAATGTAGTGCTCTGATTTCAACAGATTGACCACCCGTGAATCCTTGTTAAGCGAATTAAGGGCTGCATCCACAAGTCCCACATGCCTAGCGGAATCGCTCCGTGTTAGCTCCTTCTTCAATGCCTCCAGCTTCTTCTGCAAAAGCCTGATGAGGGGAATGACCTGACTCAGGCTGGCAGTGTCTGAACTGACTTCACGTGTGGCAAGTTCAAAGGGCATCAGAACCTTGCACAACGTTGAAATCATTCTCCACTGCACTTGAGACAGGTGCATTCCATCTCCTATATCGTGCTCAATTGTATAGGCTTGAATGGCCTTTTGCTGCTCCTCCAACCTCTGAAGCATATAGAGGGTTGAATTCCACCTCGTTACCACTTCTTGCTTCAGATGATGGCAGGGCAGGTTCAGTAGTTTTTGGTGGTGCTCCAGTCTTCTGTACGTGGTGCCTGTACGCCGAAAGTGTCCCGCAATTTTTCTGGCCACCGACAGCATCTCTTGCACGCCCCTGTCGTTTTTAAAAAAATTCTGCACCACCAAATTCAAGGTATGTGCAAAACATGGGACGTGCTGGAATTTGCCCATATTTAATGCACACACAATATTGCTGGCGTTGTCCGATGCCACAAATCCACAGGAGAGTCCAATTGGGGTAAGCCATTCCGCGATGATCTTCCTCAGTTGCCGTAAGAGGTTTTCAGCTGTGTGCGTATTCTGGAAAGCGGTGATACAAAGCGTAGCCTGCCTAGGAAAGAGTTGGCGTTTGCGAGATGCTGCTACTGGTGCCGCCGCTGCTGTTCTTGCGGCGGGAGTCCATACATCTACCCAGTGGGCTGTCACAGTCATATAGTCCTGACCCTGCCCTGCTCCACTTGTCCACATGTCCGTGGTTAAGTGGACATTGGGTACAACTGCATTTTTTAGGAGACTGGTGAGTCTTTTTCTGACGTCCGTGTACATTCTCGGTATCGCCTGCCTAGAGAAGTGGAACCTAGATGGTATTTGGTAACGGGGGCACACTGCCTCAATAAATTGTCTAGTTCCCTGTGAACTAACGGCGGATACCGGACGCACGTCTAACACCAACATAGTTGTCAAGGACTCAGTTATCCGCTTTGCAGTAGGATGACTGCTGTGATATTTCATCTTCCTCGCAAAGGACTGTTGAACAGTCAATTGCTTACTGGAAGTAGTACAAGTGGGCTTACGACTTCCCCTCTGGGATGACCATCGACTCCCAGCGGCAACAACAGCAGCGCCAGCAGCAGTAGGCGTTACACGCAAGGATGCATCGGAGGAATCCCAGGCAGGAGAGGACTCGTCAGACTTGCCAGTGACATGGCCTGCAGGACTATTGGCATTCCTGGGGAAGGAGGAAATTGACACTGAGGGAGTTGGTGGGGTGGTTTGCGTGAGCTTGGTTACAAGAGGAAGGGATTTACTGGTCAGTGGACTGCTTCCGCTGTCACCCAAAGTTTTTGAACTTGTCACTGACTTATTATGAATGCGCTGCAGGTGACGTATAAGGGAGGATGTTCCGAGGTGGTTAACGTCCTTACCCCTACTTATTACAGCTTGACAAAGGGAACACACGGCTTGACACCTGTTGTCCGCATTTCTGGTGAAATACCTCCACACCGAAGAGCTGATTTTTTTGGTATTTTCACCTGGCATGTCAACGGCCATATTCCTCCCACGGACAACAGGTGTCTCCCCGGGTGCCTGACTTAAACAAACCACCTCACCATCAGAATCCTCCTGGTCAATTTCCTCCCCAGCGCCAGCAACACCCATATCCTCCTCATCCTGGTGTACTTCAACACTGACATCTTCAATCTGACTATCAGGAACTGGACTGCGGGTGCTCCTTCCAGCACTTGCAGGGGGCGTGCAAATGGTGGAAGGCGCATGCTCTTCACGTCCAGTGTTGGGAAGGTCAGGCATCGCAACCGACACAATTGGACTCTCCTTGTGGATTTGGGATTTCAAAGAACGCACAGTTCTTTGCGGTGCTTTTGCCAGCTTGAGTCTTTTCAGTTTTCTAGCGAGAGGCTGAGTGCTTCCATCCTCATGTGAAGCTGAACCACTAGCCATGAACATAGGCCAGGGCCTCAGCCGTTCCTTGCCACTCCGTGTGGTAAATGGCATATTGGCAAGTTTACGCTTCTCCTCCGACAATTTTATTTTAGGTTTTGGAGTCCTTTTTTTTCTGATATTTGGTGTTTTGGATTTGACATGCTCTGTACTATGACATTGGGCATCGGCCTTGGCAGACGACGTTGCTGGCATTTCATCGTCTCGGCCATGACTAGTGGCAGCAGCTTCAGCACGAGGTGGAAGTGGATCTTGATCTTTCCCTAATTTTGGAACCTCAACTTTTTTGTTCTCCATATTTTATAGGCAGAACTAAAAGGCACCTCAGGTAAACAATGGAGATGGATGGATTGGATACTAGTATACAATTATGGACGGACTGCCACGGTTAGGTGGTATAAAAAAACCACGGTTAGGTGGTATATAATACAATTATGGATGGACGGACTGCCTGCCGAGTGCCGACACAGAGGTAGCCACAGCCGTGAACTACCGCACTGTACACTGGTTGATAAAGAGATAGTAGTATACTCGTAACAACTAGTATGACGACGGTATAAAGAATGAAAAAAAAACCACGGTTAGGTGGTATATATTATAATACAATTATGGTTGGACGGACTGCCTGCCGAGTGCCGACACAGAGGTAGCCACAGCCGTGAACTACCGCACTGTACACTGGTTGATAAAGAGATAGTAGTATACTCGTAACAACTAGTATGACGACGGTATAAAGAATGAAAAAAAAACCACGGTTAGGTGGTATATATTATAATACAATTATGGTTGGACGGACTGCCTGCCGAGTGCTGACACAGAGGTAGCCACAGCCGTGAACTACCGCACTGTACACTGGTTGATAAAGAGATAGTAGTATACTCGTAACAACTAGTATGACGACGGTATAAAGAATGAAAAAAAAAAAACCACGGTTAGGTGGTATATATTATAATACAATTATGGATGGACGGACTGCCTGCCGAGTGCCGACACAGAGGTAGCCACAGCCGTGAACTACCGCACTGTACACTGGTTGATAAAGAGATAGTAGTATACTCGTAACAACTAGTATGACGACGGTATAAAGAATGAAAAAAAAACCACGGTTAGGTGGTATATATTATAATACAATTATGGTTGGACGGACTGCCTGCCGAGTGCCGACACAGAGGTAGCCACAGCCGTGAACTACCGCACTGTACACTGGTTGATAAAGAGATAGTAGTATACTCGTAACAACTAGTATGACGACGGTATAAAGAATGAAAAAAAAACCACGGTTAGGTGGTATATATTATAATACAATTATGGTTGGACGGACTGCCTGCCGAGTGCCGACACAGAGGTAGCCACAGCCGTGAACTACCGCACTGTACACTGGTTGATAAAGAGATAGTAGTATACTCGTAACAACTAGTATGACGACGGTATAAAGAATGAAAAAAAAACCACGGTTAGGTGGTATATATTATAATACAATTATGGTTGGACGGACTGCCTGCCGAGTGCCGACACAGAGGTAGCCACAGCCGTGAACTACCGCACTGTACACTGGTTGATAAAGAGATAGTAGTATACTCGTAACAACTAGTATGACGACGGTATAAAGAATGAAAAAAAAACCACGGTTAGGTGGTATATATTATAATACAATTATGGTTGGACGGACTGCCTGCCGAGTGCCGACACAGAGGTAGCCACAGCCGTGAACTACCGCACTGTACACTGGTTGATAAAGAGATAGTAGTATACTCGTAACAACTAGTATGACGACGGTATAAAGAATGAAAAAAAAACCACGGTTAGGTGGTATATATTATAATACAATTATGGATGGACGGACTGCCTGCCGAGTGCCGACACAGAGGTAGCCACAGCCGTGAACTACCGCACTGTACTGTGTCTGCTGCTAATATAGACTGGTTGATAAAGAGATAGTATACAATACTACTAATATACTGGTGGTCAGGCACTGGTCACCACTAGTCACACTGGCAGTGGCACTCCTGCAGCAAAAGTGTGCACTGTTTAATTTTAATATAATATTATTTATCATGTACTCCTGGCTCCTGCTATAACAACCTGCAGTGCTCCCCAGTCTCCCCCACAATTATAAGCTTTATATACAATACATTGATGTGCAGCACACTGGGCTGAGCAGTGCACACAGACTGAGTCACTGTGTGACTGTGTATCGTTTTTTTCAGGCAGAGAACGGATATATTAAATAAAACAAACAACTGCACTGTCTCTGGTGGTCACTGGTCACTGTGGTCGTCAGTCACTAAACTCTGTCTGCACTCTCTTCTAATCTACAGTATCACAGCAATCTCTCTCTCTTCTAAATCTAATCTAAATGGAGAGGACGCCAGCCACGTCCTCTCCCTATCAATCTCAATGCACGTGTGAAAATGGCGGCGACGCGCGGCTCCTTATATAGAATCCGAGTCTCGCGATAGAATCCGAGCCTCGCGAGAATCCGACAGCGTCATGATGACGTTCGGGCGCGCTCGGGTCAACCGAGCAAGGCGGGAAGATCCGAGTCGCTCGGACCCGTGAAAAAAAAAGTGAAGTTCGTGCGGGTTCGGATTCAAAGAAACCGAACCCGCTCATCTCTAGTATTTATACATATTTCTGAAGGTAGGAGACACCTTCATCCTAATTTAGCACCCTGCCCCACCCACCCCTCACTGATTTTAAATAGACAGTCCAGCACTCTGGCCTGCATATGTGGAATGAGCACACTGAGGTAAGACTCCTACATTTTGTTTACTATGGCAGTCAATATTGGGGGGATCTCTGGGGCGCGAGGTTCCCTGGACCTGCCGTAGATGGGCACCCCCGGGGTGCCGCAATCTAACATTTATTTCAATACACTATGGCACTTATAGTTTGTTATATATATATGTAACACTTTCACATTAATTTCTCACTCTTCATATTACTTACACATGCAGCAGTAGCTGCTCCTACCCACTTAACTCTTTGTTTGTATCACTCTTGCGATGCCCTGGAGTTGCCTTGCTGGGTGGCTTTGGGGTGTCCTGCCCCCCGAACCTGAACCCCTGTAATTAGTGTTGGGGACTTACCCAATGAGAGGCTACCTTGGTGCGGTGAGTAAGCTCATAGCCCTGGCCAGGAATATGCTAAATGCCTCTGGTTATTTACAGGTTGAGCTAGTGTGAGATAGTGCACCTGCTACTTTTTCCTCTGTACGCCCTTAGAAATTTGTAACGGGCTACACAATCCTGCTATATGATATAGTCATGACAGATAAGGCAGTTAAAGAGTTTAAACAGCCTCTATTGCTGTTGGCTAAAAGAGCTATTTTGTAGGGTTCTAAGTCAGCCTCCTCTGATTAGCAAGCTACCTTTTCAATAAGTGCCCAGGCTGACATCCGAGCACAATACTGCTATTATATTGGTATAAACGGTTAGCTCCTGCTGATCATAACTGACTGGAGGGCACACTGTAAAGACCTGATCGTGCCGCCGCCTGGTAGGCTCTGTTATTCCTCTCCTGGTCCCTGCAATGAGTTGCACGTAAAGGTATGTGGTGTGTGGCCAGCTCTTGCTGCCTGCGATTGAAGCTGGAGGGAGAGACACCGGAGGATGTGCTGGAGGGGACCCGCTCTTGGCGCTGCTGTGTGAGCCCTGTGGTTGCTCACTTGTCCTTGCACAGATTTGCTGCTGTAAATGTGACGAGGTGCGCTGTGTGGTACCCGCTGCTACTGCCGCCTGAAGCTCTGGGAAGACGCATTTCACCCGTGAAAAACAGGGCTTGCTCACTTCCTGAGCAATAATACATATTGACATACGTCCTTTTCCAAAGAGTGCACCAACCAAAAGTCTTCTTTCTTCTTCTTGCCTTGTACCTCTTCCTGGCAGTGGCAGCCCGGCACAGTCCTCCCCCTTGCATTTGCAGCCCTGCACAGTCCTCTTTCCCGCATCAGCAGCCCAGAACATACCTTTCCTCTGCCCCAGCAGCCCGGCACAATCCTAACCCCCCCCCCCCCCCCCCCCCCCCGCATCAGCAGCCCTGCACAGTCCTCTTTCCCACATCAGCAGCCCAGAACATACCTTTCCTCTGCCCCAGCAGCCCGGCACAGTCCTCCCCCCTCCCCGCATCAGCAGCCTGGCCCATACCTTTTCCCTGCAGCAGCAATCCTCTCCCCTGCAGCCTGGATCTGACAAGCCCTGGTGTAGAGCTGCTGCAGAGTATAGGCACATTCAGGGAAAGGAAAGGGGGGGGGGGTGCTTTTGGTGGCAGCTAATCTTTCCAGGGTGGGTGCTGTTGTTTGCAGAGGATGGAGTTCTTTGAGAAGGGAGGGGTGATATACACCCATAGTATCCTGGGGCCCTTGAGCAAGTGCCCATTGGAAGAGATGGCTCTGGGCGGGGGGCTTTGGGAAGGTGACACACGAGAGGCTTAGAAGTGTGTGTGGGAGAAGACACACAGAGAGACATAGAATGAAGTTGGGGAGGCTGTTCAACACAGAAGGAAAAGGGTATGGTGAGAGACACATGGCGAAACATGCAAAGACGCAGGGGAGATGATCGTGTGCAGAGAGACAATGCATTGGGTAGGTGATGTGAGCCGCAAGACATCGCAGGGGGAGGTTATGGTGTGTTGTGAGATGTCGCAGAGGTAGGTGATGGTGTGCTGAGAGATGACGCAGAGGGGGTGATAGTGTGCTGAAAGATGTTGCATAGGGAGGTGATAGTGTGGCTGAGAGATACAGGGGGGAGATTGTGTGGCTGAGAGACGCAGGGGGCAGGATCTGACACAGTGGGCAGGATGGCTGATCCGCTGTTGCATGTTGCTGACCTTGTTAATAATCCTACACAAACAGGCATCTTCTGGACGATGTGATCTCCTACATGAATAGTGAATACCGACTAAAGACGCTGTCTGCCTTAGAGGTTACATTTCTTCAGAGGTTCGATATTGTGAGAAACCATCATATAGGTAAGGTGCATGTGGAATTGAAAAGAATGATGCCAGTGTGACGTGAATCAGGTGGCTTGTCATGTTGGTACACCCCATTTTCAGTGGCTATGCCCCTTCTGGTATATGACCATGCCTTCGCCACATACATATAGTTTATTTTGTGGGTATTTTTTTCCATCTTGTCCTGGGCTCAGAAAACCCCAGTTACGCCTCTGCCTTTATTATAGTTATGTTAAAAGACCTGCTGTGAAATATTAAAAACAAAACTCAAAGTGCAGCAATATAGACAAGACATTGCTGCACCTTGATGTTTGTTTAATATTTCACAGCAGGTCTTTTAACATAACTATAATAAAGGTTACATTTTATTGAATTAATTATTTCTACTTATGCATGAGTCTCTCATTTGTGTGCCACAATAAGACCAATCCTTTTCTCTCTTGAATTGCCAGTAGAGACATGCCAGCTAGTAAATCGTCAGCATCGGGTATAGTAAAAGGGTCTAAGTACCCACTGTCAGATCTGTGGTTAGGTCTGTCCCCGGAGGGGGCACTGGTGGGTCAGTGGTGGTGTGATGGAGACACCGAGGAGGCTGTAAGATATTCATGCGCATGTGCGCAATGATGTTTATTAAATGTTCACAAATATAAACAGTAATTGAAGCAGATGAAACTAGAGATGAAAGGTACAAGAAATGCTGACAATGATTAAATAAACAGTCACAGGTATTTAGCTGGTCTGGAAACCAGTGCAGTAATTAGGCAATGAAAAACAGGCAATGAACTAGTCTGGAAACTAGTATAGCAATCAGATGGTGATCGCTCCCACAATTGGTTTGGAAACCAGCAACGATACTCCACACAGTCACTTTGTAATGCAAAGTCCACAACCAAGCAAGGTTAAGCAGGAGACAACTTGAAACACATATGAAGTGGTTGTATTAAGTGCCAGATGCCATAGCACAATGCTGAAGGCAAGTTAATCATACACAGGTGAGGATAATGAATAGCACCTGAAGAAAGTCTCTTACTGCAAAAGGTGGAGGCTGACTGTAGCAGAAGTTGGAGCTGAAGTAAATGCTGGGACCTGTAGTTCCACAGGAATACTGGAACCGGGAGATCAATTGAAGATGCCAGAAATAGGAGATCACTGGAAACAGGAGATTGGAAACTGGAGATTGGAAACTGGAACCAGGAGACACTATGCAGCAATGCGACACGTTGTCCAAGGTGATGAGACTGAGCCGATGCTCTGAACTTATACCCCCTGGTCGGCAGTTATTGGATACTTGGATCATGTGAGCAATCACAGTGCAGGATTGGGTGCTCTCCGGTCAGCTGACCGCAAGTGTCATGGCGGCGCCCATGCTGTGCAGATGGCCGGTACACAGGAGGGCATCCACAGAATGGACTTCAGGGGTCACCACAGTAGTGAGTACTGCGTTCCACAGACAGGATGCTCACACAGCCACAGACTGGGGCCGTGACCTCCGGAGGCCTGCACACCAGCGCGCCGGTAAGTGAGACATCACTGAATGCTGATTCCTGACAGTACCCCCCCCCCCCTTTTATGGGTGGGCACCGAACACCCACGAGGCTTGGAAGGAAACAGTCTATGAAAAGCTTGGACTAACTGTGGAGCATGAACATCAGTGGCGTTAACCCAACTCAGGGCCATACCCCGACCAGTCAATCAGGTGACAACCATACCGACAACGTGAGTCCAGGATCTTCTCAACCTCGTACTCAACACCCCGATGAGTTTGAATTCTTGGAGCTGCTGGAAGAACTTTCTGAAAACTGTTAAGAATCAGGGGTCTAAGGAGAGAGAGAGATATGAAATGAGTTTGGGATTTTCAAATAAGAACGCAATTTAATTTTATAAGCCACTGGATTAATCACTCGTTCAACTGGAAACGGACAAATAAACAGCAGAGCAAACTTCATAGAGGGAACTCTAAGGTGGAGATTACGAGTAGATAACCAGACTTTATCACCTGGCTTTAAACTGGGAATTGCTCGTCTTTTCCGATCAGCAAAGATCTTGTACTGTCGAGATGCTTTCTTGAGAGAAAGATGAATCTTTGCCCAAACCTGAGAGAACTGCTGAAATGGCTGCAGGCACATCGACCACTGGAAGATCTTGGAAATCTGGAACTCTGGGATGTTGACCGTAAACTGCAAAGAAAGGAGTAGTATTGGTGGCTGTATGGTAGTGGAAGTTATGAGCAAACTCTGCTTAAGGCAATAAATCTACCCAGTCGTCCTGTGATGAGGAAATATAAAGTTTCAAGCTCTTGGTTTACCCTGTCGGCCTGCTCATTCATTTGAGGGTGATATGCTGTAGAGAATATGAGTTTAACTTGTAAAGCAGAGCATAAGGCCTTCCAAAATCTTGCCACAAATTGAACACCACGGTCAGATATCATTTCCATTGGGAGTCCATGTAACCTGAAGATTTCACGTAGGAATATTTGTGCGAGCAGAAGGCAACCCCATGAGTGGAACATGAATGGGCCATCTTTAAAAACCTGTCAACCACTACCCAGATGGTATTATACCCTTTGCAGGGAGGTAAGTCTGAAATGAAATCCATTGACAGGTGAGACCAGGGACGACTTGGTGTACAGTTAGGTAACAGTTGACCAGCAGGAGACTGACGAGGAACTTTGTGCTGGGCACACTTGGTACACGAAGCAACGAAATCCTGCATATCAGCTTTCATATGAGGCCACCAATAGGACTGAGATAAAAACTTATAAGTCTTTAGGACCCCAGGATGTCCTGTAAACTTAGAAATATGAGCCCATAACAGCAGATTCGGGCGGAGCTCAAGGGAAACAAACATCTTGCCAGGAGGCGGAACAGGAGACACTTCAGTGGAAGCAAATACTATGGGATCGAGAACTGGATGAGATTCTTGTTCAGAAGATTCCTCCATGGAACTCATGGTGCATGACAAGGCATCTGCCTTAACATTCTGGGAACCAGGAAGTACTGTAACTTGAAACTAAAACGAGAAATGAATAAAGCCCACCTTGCTTGACGAGGATTTAAACACTAGGGGTTAAGGTTCTTCTGGTCAGTGAAGATGGTAATAGAAAACTTGCACCCTCCAGAAGATACCTCCACTCTTCCAGGGCCAGCTTGATTGCCAGGAGCTCCTGGTCACCGATGGTGTAGTTTATCTCAGCAGGTAGAAATCTACAGGAGAAAACCCCACAGGGGTGAGTCTTACCATCGTCGCTGGTTTGGGACAACACCGTGCCAACGCCAACTGTTGAGGCATCCACTTCCAACTTGAAGGGTCTGTTGATATCTGGTTGCTGTAACACAGGAGTTGAAATGAAAGCTTGTTTTAATCTTTAGAAAAGCAGCCAGAGCTACTTCTGACCACTAAGAAGGATTTGCGCCTTTCCATGTGAGGCAAGTAATTGGGGCTATCAGAGTAGAGAATCCTCTAATGAATTTTCTATAATAATTGGTGAAGCCAATAAAACGTTGAACAGACTTGAGCGATGTAGGAAGAGACCAGTTCTCTATTGCTTCCAATTTAACAGGGTCCATTCGAAGATCTGAACCAGAGATTTATATACCCGAGGAAGGGCATCGAAGGAGCTTCTAAGCTACACTTAGACAACTTCCCATAAAGATGATTCTGTGGTAGGCGTTGAAGGACCTCTTTTACCTGTTGACGATGAGAGGCTAAATCTTGAGAGAAAATCAGAATGTCGTCAAGGTAAACTACCACGTATTTATACAGAACATCTCAAAATATTTCATTGACAAAGTTCTGAAACACAGCTGGGGCATTACTTAATCCGAAGGGCATCATAGTTGCCGTCATAGGTGTTAAAAGCGGTCTTCCACTAATCGCCACTCCGGATTCTAATGAGATTATTTGCCCCACGAAGATCTAATTTGGTAAAGATACTGGCTCCTTTAATTCTGTCAAACAGTTCCGTGATTAACGGTAAGGGGTAGCTGTTTTTGATGGTAATCTCATTTAATGCTCTATCAATGAAGGGACGCAGTCCTCCGTCTTTCTTTTTCACAAAGAAAAACCCTGCCACTGCTGGAGATGAAGAAGGATTAATGAATCCTTTTTGTAGATTCTCTTTTATATATTCACTCATGGCTTGAGTTTCAGGAACGGAAAGAGGATATGTTTGTCCTCTAGTAGGCATTCTTCCCAGGATCAGATCGATGGGACAATCCCATTTCCGATGGGGAGGCAGAACAGCGGCCTTTTCACTGAAGACTTCAGTAAATTCTTTGTAGGCCTCAGGAATTTCACTCTGGGGTTTCAACCGCAAAGATCTCACGGGACGAACTTGAGCTAAACAGGAATGGAAACAGGAGGAACTCCATGCTGTGAGTTGTAGTGTAGACCATTTGATTTGAGGGTTGTGAAGCTGAAGCCAAGGCATACCCAACACGATCTCATAGGTGGCTTTAGGAATGACTAAAAGTTCAATGAGCTCAGAATGAAGAAAGCCCACAGGTTTAGTTTGCTGACTGATGGACCCCTTAGCAATACGACTACCATCCACAGCAGTAAGATAGACTGGGTGAGACAACCTTGAGACAGGAAGATGGATCTTATCGACTGCAGCCTGTGTTTTAAAGTTCCCAGCAGCACCACAGTCAATTAAAGCTGAGAAAACATGTAATCCACTCTGTGTTTCCAAAGTTACCGGTAAGATAAGTTCTCGAGAAAAAGGAGCTTTGGATAAGGTTCCTAATTTGACTCCTCCCTTGCAAGTTAGGACCTGGTGTTTCCCGAAAGCGATGGACAGGAACCAATCATGTGACCAGCAGCAGCACAGTACAGACACAGTCTTTCACGTAATCTTCTTGACCGCTCCTCGGGAGTTAAGCGGGACCTATTTACTTGCATAGGCTCATCTGAAGTGGAGGGAGAAGGTTGTACTTGAGGCATAACTCGGTGCTTGCGAGGATCACCATGAGAACATTCTCTTGCTCTTTCGCGTAAACGCAGATCCAACTTTACACACAAGCAAATTAACGATTCTAATTGCTCTGGGAGTTCTCGGGTAGCCAGTTCATCTTTTATACGATCAGAGAGACCGTGCCAGAAAGCCGCAACCAGCGCTTGATTGTTTCACTCAACCTCTGATACAAATGTCTGGAACTGGATGACATACTGTCCCACGGCGCGTGTTCCCTGGCGAATCTGGAGGATATCAGAGGAAGCTGATGTTGTACGCCCCGGCTCATCAAAGATATGTTTAAATGCAGCTACAAAGTCTGTGTAGTTTTTTAGCAGTGAATCTGCTCGCTCCCATAACGGGGAACCCAATTCAAGGCAGGGCCAGTCAGGAGAGACACAATGTATGCAACTTTGGTTCTGGGCGTAGGGAAATTGTGCGGCAGCTTTTCAGAGTGAACTTCACATTGGTTCAGGAATCCACGATAGAATTTAGGATTGCCATCAAATTTACTTGATGTAGGAAGATGGAGACGAGATCCTAAACCAGAAGCAACTGGAGAGCCTGAAGCTGTGGCACTGGAAACTGGAGCTGGAGTCGCTAGAACAATAGAACTTGGCAGAGATTGTTGTAAAGTATCCAACCGAGAAGACATCTCTTGTAAACACTGTATGATCTGCTGTTGTGCAGCCTCTGTACCATCGAGTTGTGAGATTAAGTTCTGAAGAGCCCCTGCTCCCACACTTTGACCACCATCCGGGTCCATGAACCTTGGACAAACTGTCAGATCTGTGGTTATGTCTGTCCCCGGAGGGGGCACTAGTGGGTCAGTGGTGGTGTGATGGAGAAACTGAGGAGGCTGTAAGATATTCCTGCACATGTGCGCAATGATGTCTATTAAATGCTCACGAATATAAACAGTATTTGAAGCAGTTGAAACTTGTGATGAATGGCACAAGAAATGCTGACAACAATGAAATAAACAGTCACAGGTATTTAGCTGGTCTGGAAACCAGTGCAGTATTTAGGCAATGAAATACAGGCAATGAACTAGTCTGGAAACTAGTATAGCAATCAGATGGTGATCACTCCCACAGTTGGTTTGGAAACCAGCAACGATACTCCACACAGTCACTTTGTAATGCAAAGTCCACAACCAAGCAAGGTTAAGCAGGTGACAACTTGAAACACAAATGAAGTGGTTGTATTAAGTACCAGATGCCATAGCACAATGCTGAATGCAAGTTAATCATACACAGGTGAGGATAATGAATAGCACCTGAAGAAAGTCTCTTACTTCAAAAGGTGGAGGCTGACTGTAGCAGAAGTTGGAGCTGAAGTAAATGCTAGGACCTGTAGTTCCACAGGAGTACTGGAACCGGGAGATCACTTGAATATGCCAGAAATAGGGGATCTCTGGAAACAGGAGATTGGAGATTGGAAACTGGAACTGGAGATTGGAAACTGGAACCAGGAGACTCTATGCAGCAATGCGATGCGTTGTCCAAGGTGATGAGACTGAGCCGATGCTCTGGACTTATACCCCCTGGTCAGCAGTCATTGGATACTTGGATCATGTGAGCAATCACAGCGCAGGATTGGGTGCTCTCCGGTCAGCTGACCGCAATTGTCATGGCGGCGCCCATGCTGTGCAGATGGCCGGTACACAGGAGGGCACCCACAGAATGGACTTCAGGGGTTCACCACAGTAGTGGGTACTGCGCCCCGCAGACAGGATGCTCATACAGCCGCAGACTGGGGCCGTGACCTCCGGAGGCCTGCACACCAGTGCGCCGGTAAGTGAGACATCACTGAATGCTGATTCCTGACACCCACCATGTGGCATGATTCAAAATGTTGTCACGGACCTCATTGATATTTTCAGAATGTTGACATGTTCACAATGTTGACATTTGAAATGTCGCCATGTCACATGCCAACATTCTCAGAATTCCAATGGCTAGGGCAGAGGTTCTCAAACTCGGTCCTCAGGGGCACACACAGTGCATGTTTTGCAGGTAACCCAGCAGGTGCACAGGTGTGTTAATTACTCACTGACATTTTAAAAGGTCCACAGGTGGAGCTAATTATTTCACTTGCGATTCTGTGAGGAGACCTGCAAAACATGCACTGTGTGTGCCCCCTAGGTCCGAGTTTGAGAACCTCTGGGCTAGGGTCACGCACCTCTGGGAGAGTTATGGTTGGGGATAGGGGAGAAATACTAGAACAGCCACTCAGGTTCGCACCAGAAGTGTTGCATGTCACCTCCAGGACATGGAGGATGAAAATGGATACACACCTGCCACCAGGAACAGGTAAGTGACTGCTGGGCCTCCAGTGCATTAGGTCAACATTACATTCGTGTAGACATGATGACATGGTCACTGATGGTCAGCTTGCTGAATGCCAACAGACAGTATATATCAGGGATTTACAGGGAGGTAAATGGCTCAGGAGGCACTGGCTAGTACCAGAGCCAGAGTAACACATACTGTATGAGTCCGGGGATTCATGTGGGCATAATACAAAGATGCAACAGTATATACTTTTGGAAATTTAGTTTTGATCAGAGATGTGTGGAAAAGACAGACAGGGGAGGTACTCCCTCACCTGTCACAGACGTTTTACTCCAGATTTGACTACATAAATGAATACAATAAGTAAATGAAAATATTTATAATATAGTCTCTGTATTTTATCATATACTTTATATAGTCAAAACTCTGATATATACAGTACCAGCCAAAAGTTTGCACACACCTTCTCATTCAATGGTTTTTTATTTTTTATTTTAATTATTTTCTACATTGTAGATTAATACTGAAGGCATCAAAACTATGTAAGGACACATATGGAATTATGTTGTAAACAAAAAAGTGTTAAAAAATTCAAGATATGTTTCATATTTTAGATTCCTCAAAGTAGCCCCCTTTTGCTTTGATGACAGCTTTGCACACTCTTGGCATTCTATTAATCAGCTTCATGAGGTAGTGTCCTGTAATGGTTTGGAATTAACAGGTGTGCCTTGTCAAGAGTCAATCTGTGGAATTACTTGCCTTCTAAATATGTTTGAGACCATCTGTTGTGTTGTACAGAGGTAGGGTTAGTACACAGTGGACACGCCTATTTGACTACTGTTGTAATCCATATTATGGCATGAACCACTCAACTCAGCAAAAGAAATGACAGTCCATCACTAATTTAAGACATGAAGGTCAGTTGATACGGAAAATTTCAAGAACTTTGAATGTATCCTCAAGTGCAGTTGCAAAAACCATCAAACGCTATGATGAAACTTTTACAATCAAAATTGGAAACCACCTTAGACAGCGCTCACTTCAGATCTTTTACAAACCATAAATGTAACCATACATAAGAGTTAATACTCATAGGCTGGGAGATAGTCCTTGAATGTTCTTCACTGGTCTGACTGACAGGATATCCACAATTTCTTCTCAGTCCCGCATAACTTGATTTCTCGAGTTAAAGGGAAAAAACAAAGGGAAACAAGATTGTAGTGAACCCTGAAGGTGAAAATCTCTTCTCCCCTTTTATCCGCCCCCGAAAAGGATCAAACAGGGTAGGTCCGTCACCCTATTCTCCTTAACACAGGAGAGGGAATATTCTGATTGTTCTTTATACTTTTTTTCAGAAAGGGTGTATCTCTCCTTTAGGGGTCCACCACAGTGAAAGATAAGCAGGTAGGGTGCCAGCCCGTACCTAACTTACTAATGAAGAACCTGTGCAAATCCCATAAAGGTATCTTTTCACCAAATCTTTGGAGGGATGAGTTGATATGAGGCGTACCCGACTCACTATTTTTCAGGAGTAGTCTTCCACATAAAGGTATCTTTATTTCCACTCTCTTCCTTTCTGTGCTTCTATCGCCTGGTGGTTATTCCAGTCTCGATCAATGAGGATAGCAAGACAGAGAGGGGAACAGGAATTATAGTAGGTCTGGAGACGGGGATTCTCCTTATCCCTTTCTTTCTCCGACCCCTTAATAGGTCAAAAAAGGTGGGTCCGTCACCTTATCTCTCAGAAGGGTGTGAATCTCCTTTAAAAAGGTCCACCACAGTGAAGGATATAATAGTATGGTGTCAAACCGTACCTTACTTACTATAATCAAAACTGTATAAATCTCATAAAGGTATCTTTTCACTGAACCTTAAGGGAATGAACTAGCATCCAGCGTACCCAACTTACTATATCTTGTGTGTCGTCTTCCACATAAAGGTATCTTTTTCTAACCACTGGTTTCCTTCCTTCTTCCTACTCCTCCCTCCTGGTCACTTCATGCTTTATAAATCAAGTTAACTTGAGCGTTACGGTTTCCGTCTTCAAAGCACAGTTAATATTCCTCTTGATTCACTGCACATCTACTTGGTAACAGAAGTGGGATACCATGGCTCAAGGACTCTGCCGCATCGACCCCCTCGTGTTTGATGAAAATATCACTGACAAATGGGTGCAGTTCAGGAGAGAATGGACTGTGTGTCGCATTTGTGGACTGTTATACTAATAAAAAGGATCTGACCATTTGCATCTTCATGCTGCACGAGCAATCAGAACAGCTATGATGAAACTGGCTTTCATGAGAACCGCCCCAGGAAAGGAAGACCAAGAGTAACCTCTGCTGCAGAGTATAAGTTCATTAGAGTTACTAGTCTCCGAAACCGGTACTTAACTGCACGTCAGATTAGAGCCCACATAAATTCTTCACAGAGTTCAAGTAGCAGACAAATCTCTACGTCAACTGTTCAGAGGAGACTGCGTTAATCAGGCCTTCATGGTCGAATTGCTGTGAAGAAGCCACTACTGAAGATGAACAACAAGAAGAAGAAGAGAATTGTTTGGGCCAAGAAACACAAGGAATAGACATTAGACCAGTGGAAATCTGTACTTTGGTCTGATGAGTCCAAATTTGAGATTTTTGGTTCCAACAGTCGTGTCTTTGTGAGACACAGAGAAGATGAGCGGATGGTTTCTACATGTGTGGTTCCCACTGTGAAGCATGGAGGAGGAGGTGTGATGGTGTGGGGGTGCTTTGCTGGTGACATTGTTGGTGATTTATTCAAAATTCAAGGCACACTTAACCAGCATGGCTACCACAGCATTCTGCAGCACCATGCCATCCCATCTGGTTTGTGCTTACTGGGACCATCATTTGTTTTTCAACAAGACAATGACCTCAAACACACCTCCAGGCTATGTAAGGGCTACTTGACCAAGAAGGAAAGTGATGGAGTGGTGTGTCAGATGATCTGGCCTCTACAATCACCCGACCTAAACCCAATTGAGATGGTTTGGGATGAGTTGAACCACAGAGTGAAGGAAGAGCAGCCAAAAAGTGCTCAGCACCTCTGGGAACTCCTTCAAGACTGTTGGAAAACCATTCCAGGAGACTACCTCATAAAGTTGATTGAAAGAATGCCAAGAGTGTGCAAAGCTGTCATCAAAGCAAAAGGGGGCTACTTTGAGGAATCTAAAATATAAAACATATTTTTATTTAACACTTTTTTTTTTTTTACAACATAATTCCATATGTGTTCTTTCATGAGACTCATAAATGGAAAAACATGCTCATAAAGAGGTCTGATGCTGTTAGACTGCTGTATGAGAATGTTTTTCTGTTTATGAGTTTCTGAGTGCCGTCCATTGTAGGTAGGGCATAGGAGCAGGCTGTTTACCTAAAAATTTTGGAATCTGGATGATTTTTGAAAAAAATATAAAACGGCTAAAATCACAGAATGTGGGGGTAATTTTGAGCCTACGGTATAATTAACCTCAATAACATTCATTTCCAGTCTATTCTGAACATCTCACACCTCACAATATTGGCCCTCATTCCGAGTTGATCGCTCGCAAGGCGAATTTAGCAGAGTTGCTCACGCTAAGCCTACGCCTACTGGGAGTGTATCTTAGCTTCTTAAAATTGCGACCGATGTATTCGCAATATTGCGATTACAAACTACTTAGCAGTTTCAGAGTAGCTTCAGACTTACTCGGTATCTGCGATCAGTTCAGTGCTTGTCGTTCCTGTTTTGACGTCATAAACACACCCAGCGTTCGCCCAGACACTCCCCCGTTTCTCCGGCCACTCCTGCGTTTTTTCCGGAAACGGTAGCGTTTTTATCCACACGCCCCTAAAACGCTGTGTTTCCGCCCAGTAACACCCATTTCCTGTCAATCACACTACGATCGCCGGAGCGAGGAAAATAGCCGTGAGTAAAAATACTATCTTCATTGTAAAATTACTTGGCGCAGTCGCAGTGCGATTATTGCGCATGCGTACTAAGCGGAATTTCACTGCGATGCAATGAAAATTACCGAGCGAACGACTCGGAATGAGGGCCATTGTTTTTAGGCCAAAAGGTTGCACCGAGGTAGCTGGATGACTAAGCTAAGCGACACAAGTGGGCAGCACAAACACCTGGCCCATCTAGGAGTAGCACTGCAGTGGCAGACAGGATGGCAGTTTTAAAAAATAGGCCTCATAGAGCACATAATGCAAAGAAAAAAAAAAGAGGCGCAAGATGGAAGTGTCTTGGGCCCTAAACCCACCCACCTGGGCCTTAAACCAACCCACCCACCCTTATGTTGTTTAAACAGGACAGACTCAGTTTAATAAACCCATCATTTCAGCAACAGGTTGTCCCCCTGGAAAAAGCTTGCCAAGTTCTCCGAATCATAGCTAGCTACAAACATACCACTTCCATATTTGATGACTTTCACATTATGAGAAGAGGCAAGAGGAAGAGGACAGTGTCAAGAAGGTGATTAAAAATTAGAAAGGCACACGCAATCAGGAACAGGCTTTCACCTCCACTCCTATATTCGTGTGAAAGGACTTCAACTAAGCAAATATATAATTACCACATTACTGGACAAACTGAAAAACTAGGGGCCAAAGCATCCAAATGTGTACCCCCTTCTCCATGTTCAGGGATTAAGATAATCTCGGATTTAACACTGGGAGGCAAATAAACTGGTATATACCATAGGATCAAGATTGTATATTTTCCCCTCCACGGAGTCTGGAGACTTATTTTGTGAAAATCTCGGGGGTTTCTTTTTTCCCATTTTTTTAGATTGTATTTTTATTTACATATTTTGTGGCAGATGCCTTATTTTTGTTTTTCACAACTCCCAGTTACACGCATGTGAGCATACCTGTGTGTCTTGTTTATTTTTTTTCATATTTAATATTTAAATAATGCAACCCCGTAGATGTTTTAGCAGCGCCTCCAAAGCACCCACAGCAGCCCCGGATGGGGCAAGTTGAGTTCGGGTGTGTTCGGTACAGTACTAAGCAGGACTGTGCAGTGAATTTTTTTGTTATTGAGCCCATGCTCTAGTGGAGATTTCCACTCTATAGTCGAAAATAATTTCATACTATAAGTAGAACTGTGGGAGGAATCAATGCTAACCTCTGTGCCCACAACATGCCTCAGCCTCGCAAGCCAGACATCTTCCTGGCTTTAAGCCACCATGAGACTCCATACTGGGCCTTATTCAGCAACTGTTTGTGCCTCACAGGAGCTCCTGGCCCATCTAGTGCTGCAATGCAAAGGAAAGCTGATGCAATGCAAGATTACTGAAACTCTGTTCTTCTAACACCGCAAGGTCTTGCTATAACTCTACGCAGCCCTTAGGAAAAGAAGATACCTGTACACCAAATGCACATCTTCTAAATAAATAATCCCAAAATGTGTAACATCAATAATAAATCAAAATTAAGGTTGACTAATTGGAGCTATTTATTTAAGTGAGTCCCTAACATGAAATAATTGAGAAGAAACTCTCTTTAATGCTCCTGCAGAAAACCTGTCTTACCTCTCCGGCAGTTGTGCTGGATTATGATTCTGTCTCTTCTGAGTCACATTGACTTTGGCCACAAATGTGGTCTCTCCCCACTTTATTAAAAAAACACTTTGTCAAAATAGCAATTTCCATTTCCACCTTTGAGGCTATGTTTTCACAAATCTGTGATGTTGAAGCGTTTTTCATATCTGCTCTAAGCTTTCATTTAAACCTAGGATCAAGTACAGCAGCACCCCTGGAATTATATGGCAGCACCCCTGGATTTATACAGCATAGGCAGCACCCCTGGAGAATTATACAGCCAGCAGATAGGCAACAGCACCCCTGGACTTAAACTGCAGTGGGGCAGCACCCCTGGACTGATAGGGCAGAGGGACAGCACCCCATATAGGGCAGCACCCCTGGAATGATGTAGCAGACAAAGAAAAGATGTGCAAGATGGAATTGTCCTTGGGCCCACTATCACTGACCTGGTTTGGAAGTGTTGTGGACTCGGGGTTTCTTCCGGTGACCGGGAAGAGGAACCGCTACTGGGTCGCAGTAGAGATGGCCGGATGTAGGTCTTCCTCATACAGGATTAGGACGGTAGGCAGGAGGCACGGGTGAATGCTTGAAGGTCTCCTGAAAGACAAGACTTGTAAAGGTGCTGATGAATTGGTGGAGAGTACCAAAAGCTTACTGTGAGCGATGTTGGGGTGCTGGAGGCACTGAGGTGCTGGAGGCACCGAAATGCTAGAGTTACTGAGGTGTTTGAAGGCGCTGAGGCGCTTAGAGACGTTGAGATGCTTGGAGGCACAGTGGTGCTGGAGGCACGAAGGTGCTGGAAGCACAGAGGTGCTGGAGGCACGGAGGTGCTGAGTGCTGAGGCACGGAGGTGCTGAGTGCTGAGGCACGGAGGTGCTGAGGCACGGAGGTGCTGAGGCACGGAGGTGCTGGGAAGCACGGAGATGCTGAGGTACGGAGGTGCTGGGAAGCACGGAGATGCTGAGGCACGGAGGTGCTGGGAAGCACGGAGATGCTGAGGCACGGAGGTGCTGGGAAGCACGGAGATGCTGAGGCACGGAGGTGCTGGGAAGCACGGAGATGCTGAGGCACGGAGGAACGGGAGCTCTGGAGATCACCACCACAGTCGCAGCAACGATGATACTCAGGCGCCGGAGCATTGCCCGGCGTCTGAATTTGAACTTCCCGCCAGGGCCTGATTGGTGGAGGTACCGATGACGTCACCCGCACCTCCCGTGGACGTCGAGCGCACACGCTGGCCGGACGGAGCGCTGGACGCCGGGAACCGCCAGTGAGGACGGCCGCACGGAGACCCAGCGCGCCCGGAGGGGTAAGTATGGAGACCGCGGCGGCGCTGTGACAGTACCCCCTCCTCTAGGAGTGGCCCCTGAACACTTTCCTGGTTTCGTATGGTGTCTAGAATGGAAAATCCGGATTAGTCGAGGAGCCGAGACCTCAGAAGGCTTTATCCAACTTCTCTCCTCAGGATCATATCCTTTCCATTCCACCAGATATTGCAGATTCTTGTGAAGGTAACGAGAGTCTAGAATAGTTTTGATCTCGAAGTCTGTTCCTGTTTCAGTCTGCACAGAGGTGGGGCTAGAGGTCTTTGAATGAAAACGATTAAGGACGAGAGGACGAAGAAGAGAAACATGGAAGGCATTTGGTATACGTAGGTGAGAAGGTAAACCCAGCTTACAGACCACAGGATTTAGGACTTGTAGCACAGGGTAAGGACGATGAATCTTGGAGCAAACTTCATGGTGGGCACCTTCAACCGGAGATTACGTGTGGACAGCCATACCCTGTCACCAACCTTGTATTGAGGAGCGGCTCGCCATTTCTTATCTGCGAAGAACTTGTACCGGACTGAAACCTTCTTAAGATTAGCATGAATCTTACTCCAAATTTGTCCGAAGTGTTGTAGAGTGGACGTTACAGCTGGAACCTCTTTTATCGGAAGGCTTGGTAATTCCGGAACACGTGGATGGAACCCGTAGTTGATGAAGAATGGAGATTCACCAGTGGAAGAATGAAACAAATGGTTATGGGCAAACTCCGCCCAAGGTAACAACTCCACCCAGTTGTCCTGTGAAGGGGAGAGATAAAGACGAAGGAAAGTCTCTAGATCTTGATTGACTCGTTCCGTTTGTCCATTCGTTTGGGGATGATAAGCGGAGGAAAACTTAAGTTTAATCTTTAAAGTTGAGCAGAGGGCTTTCCAAAACCTTGCGGTGAACTGTACCCCACGATCAGAGACTATTTCCTGTGGCAACCCATGCAACCGAAAATGTTCTTGGATGAATAGTAGAGCTAGTTCCGGAGCTGTCGGTAGACCAGTCAATGGAACGAAGTGTGCCATCTTTGAAAAACGGTCGACGATCACCCAGATGGTGTTGCAATCCTTGGAACAGGGCAAGTCAGTGATGAAGTCCATGGAAATGTGAGTCCAGGGTCTCACAGGAATAGGCAAAGGACGAAGCAACCCAGCAGGAGGCAGGCGAGGAGATTTAGGTTGTGTACGCTGTGGACAAGAATTAACGTAATCCTGTACATCCTTCCTCATGGTGTTCCACCAGTAAGACCTTTGCAGAAACCTGTACATCTTCTGGGCACCGGAATGACCGGAAAACTTGGAGTTATGGGCCCACTGTAATATTCTTGGCCGGAATCTAGCAGGTACGGACATTCTTCCTGGAGGAGGAGCTGGAGTAGTTAAAGCAGCGGAGACAGAAACTGGATTTAGAATTAAACTCCGCTCAAAAGATTCATCCTCGTCTGTGGAAACTTGTGAACGGGACAGCGCATCTGCTTTAGTATTGAGAGTCAAGGCCGGTACTTGATAACAAAAGAAAATCGGGTAAAGAAAAGTGCCCATCTCGCTTGGCGAGGATTCAAGCATTGTGCGGATTTGATGTACAACAAATTTTTGTGATCAGTGTAAATGGTAAACACATGTTTAGCCCCTTCTAAGAGGTATCTCCACTCTTCCAAGGCGGATTTAATTGCCAAAAGTTCCTGGTCTCCAATAGTGTAATTTCGTTCAGCCGGAGAGAATTTACGAGAATGGAAGCCACACGGATGTAATTTCTTATCAGAGGAGTACTGAGAGAGAACGGCCCCAACCCCGACTGAAAATGCGTCAACCTCTAGGAAGAAAGGTTCATCGAAATTTGGTTGTTGGAGAACAGGAGCAGACATGAAAGCTAACTTCAAGTGGGAAAAGGCCTCAATGGCTCCAGGAGGCCACAAACTCGGATTAGAGCCCTTTCTCATCAAGGCAGTAATGGGCGCAACAATGGTGGCGAAACCTCTAACGAATTTCCTGTAGTAATTCGCAAAGCCCAGGAATCTTTGTATTGCTTTTAAAGAGAGAGGCTGAGTCCAGTCACGAATGGCAGAGAGCTTTTCCGGATCCATGCGAAGCTCCGTCCCCGAGATGATATAACCGAGGAACGGAATTGATGTTACTTCAAAGGTACATTTGGAAAGATTAGCATAGAGATGATTCTCTCGTAAACGGTGGAGCACTTCTTTGACTTGAGTCCTGTGTTCAACAAGATTTTTGGAAAAAATCAGTATGTCGTCCAAATATACCACAACACTCTGATATAACATGTCTCGGAAGATTTCGTTGACGAATCCCTGGAAAACAGCAGGAGCATTACTAAGACCGAATGGCATCACCAGGTATTCGTAATGCCCATCCCGGGTATTGAAGGCAGTCTTCCATTCATCCCCTTCTCGGATGCGTATAAGATTATAAGCTCCCCTCAAGTCGAGTTTGGAGAAAACGCGGGCGCCACGAACCCTATCAAATAACTCTGTGATTAGTGGCAAGGGGTATTTATTCTTGATAGTGATATCATTTAAGCCGCGGTAGTCGATACATGGTCTCAACCCCCCGTCCTTCTTCTTCACAAAAAAGAAGCCCACTCCAGCAGGGGAGGAAGAGGGGCGAATAAATACCTTGAGCAGATTGGACTTAATATATTCCGACATAGCTTGAGTCTCGGGAAGAGACAGGGGATATGTGCGACCACGAGGTGACGTCTTCCCTGGGACAAGGTCAATAGGGCAGTCCCAAGGCCTATGAGGTGGAAACAGATCAGCTGCTTGTTCCGAAAACACATCCTTGTACCCTTGATACGCCTCCGGAATATGCTCTTCATCCGTCTTAGAAGAGACACGGAGTGGACAAACGGGAGTGAGACGGTTAGCGTGACAAAAGGAACACCAAGACAGAATTTGAGAGGACTTCCAGTCAATGTGGGGATTATGAATTTTCAGCCAAGGCATTCCAAGGACCAGATCGTGATGCATTTCTGGAATCACCAAGAGTTCCAGACTTTCTTAATGTAGAGCCCCGACCTGCAGCTTAACTGGCTCTGTGCGCCACATTATGAGACCCTTGGAAATTCTAGTACCGTTGATAGCCGTCAACGAAATAGCCTGCTCGATAGGCCGTAACTTTAAATCCATGCTTCGGACACAGGAGGAAGAAACGAAGTTCCCCGCAGCTCCGGAATTCAACAGGGCTTCACAAGACTTGAAGGCTGAATCGGTGACTAAGGTTACAGGAAGCAAACAGTCCAAAATTGGAGAAGATTTTGTCGTAACCCCCAGCTTGACTCCTCCGGAACAAGCTAGGCCTGCCCGTTTCCCGGACGGGATTTACAAAACTTGAGGAAATGATCTGCGGCTCCACAGTAAAGGCAAAGTTTACCCTCACGACGACACTGTCGTTCTTCCGGAGACAGTCGGGATCGGTTAATTTGCATGGGCTCGTCCGAGCTAGGCATAGCCACCGGTCTAGGAGTAGGATTCCGGAACCTGGATGATCTGAACGGCTACGTTCTCTTCCACGCTCCTGCATCCGAAGATCCACCTTGACGCAAAGGGAAATCAACTCTTCTAATGGATCCGGCAGATCCCTTGTGACCAACTCATCTTTCAGCCGATCAGAGAGACCGTTCCAGAAGGCAGCTCTCAGAGCGTCATTATACCAGCGCAATTCAGAGGCAATGGTCTGGAAATGAACCACGTACTGACCCACGGAACGGGAGCCCTGACGAACACGGAGCAAGTCGGAAGAAGCAGTGGTCATCCTGCCGGGCTCGTCGAAGATTCTTCGAAAGGACGTGATGAAGTTGGTGTAGTTGGAAACCACGGAATCAGATCGTTCCCACAACGGAGACACCCAATCCAACGCTGACCCTTCAAGCAGGGAAATGATATACGCTACCTTAGAGCGATCCGTAGGGAAGTTATGAGAGAGCAGCTCGAAGTGCACCTCACACTGATTTAAAAAACCACGGCAATTCTTTGGGTTCCCATTATAGCGGGAAGGAGTAGGAAGCTGAAGATGTGACCTGGTACCGGCCGGAGGTTGGACATTACTGGAAACAGCAACTGGAGCAGTTACGGGAGCTGGAGACGGAATTGCGGAGGCTAAGGATGCTTGGATTTGATCCAATCGGCCAGACAATTCCTGGATATATTGCATCACCTGACCCTGTGTCGCCTCTTGAGACTGAACTCGGGAAGCCAAACTTTGGATGGCGCTTGACTCTGTGTTCCGATTCCCCGGGTCCATGTGGCCTGAGTATACTATCACTGACCTGGTTTGGAAGTGTTGTGGACTCGGGGTTTCTTCCGGTGACCGGGAAGAGGAACCGCTACTGAGTCGCAGTAGAGATGGCCGGATGTAGGTCTTTCTCATACAGGATTAGGACGGTAGGCAGGAGGCACGGGTGAATGCTTGAAGGTCTCCTGAAAGACAAGACTTGTAAAGGTGCTGTTGAATTGGTGGAGAGTACCAAAAGCTTACTGTGAGCGATGTTGGGGTGCTGGAGGCACCGAGGTGCTGGAGGCACCGAAATGCTAGAGTTACTGAGGTGTTTGAAGGCGCTGAGGCGCTTAGAGACGTTGAGATGCTTGGAGGCACAAAGGTGCTGGAGGCACAGAGGTGATGGAGGCACAGAGGTGCCAAGTGCTGAGGCACGAAGGTGCTGAGTGCTGAGGCACGAAGGTGCTGAGGCACGGAGGTGTTGAGGCACGGAGGTGCTGAGTGCTGAGGCACGGAGGTGCTGAGGCACGGAGGTGCTGAGTGCTGAGGCACGGAGATGCTGAGGCACAGAGGTGCTGGGAAGCACGGAGATGCTGAGGCACAGAGGTGCTGGGAAGCACGGAGATGCTGAGGCACAGAGGTGCTGGGAAGCACGGAGATGCTGAGGCACAGAGGTGCTGGGAAGCACGGAGATGCTGAGGCACAGAGGAACGGGAGCTCTGGAGATCACCACCACAGTCGCAGCAACGATGATACTCAGGCGCCAGAGCATTGCCCGGCGTCTGAATTTGAACTTCCCGCCAGGGCCTGATTGGTGGAGGTACCGATGACGTCACCCGCACCTCCCGTGGACGTCGAGCGCACACGCTGGCCGGACAGAGCGCTGGACGCCGGGAACCGCCAGCGAGGACGGCCGCACAGAGACCCAGCGTGCCCGGAGGGGTAAGTATGGAGACCGCGGCGGTGCTGTGACACCCTCCCACCCTTATGATGTATAAACAGGACATGCGCACTTTAACAAACCAATCATTTCAGCGACAGGGTCTGCCACATGACTGTGACTGAAATGATTGGTTTGTTTGGGCCCACACCAAAAAAGAAGCAATTAATCTCTCCTTGTACAAACTGGCTCTACAGTGGCAAGATGTCGTCCTTATCCTCAGATTCCCCCCCCCCCTTAGTGTTTGCATCCTGTCACGATCCGGACTGCCGGAGGCCGGGTCTCAATCATGTTGCTAAATGTCCTTACTTCATATTTCCTCTCTGCCAGTCTGCAGGTGCTGTTATTGGGAACTCTTAAATGGAATGGTGTTTCTAGCTCATCGCGGCCTCCGCCGCGATTACTGAACTCTCAGCATTTGGACGGCTCTGCATAGCGTCTGTCAGCTGCGGCCTTTGCCGCGATTACTACAGTAAAGCACTACAGGTCTGTGCGGCGCCTTTCATCCGCTGTAGCTTCCGCTGCCGGCTCTGGGAGGTTGTTGTGCAGTTTAACATTCACTGTGTCCTGCGGCCACTGCCGCCATTACTGTGCAAGCTCCACATGGAATTACAAACCAGGTTACCCTCCAAGAACCAGTATGGGCGCAGCTATGTTGGTTCTGATCACATGATGATAATTCCACCAATCTACAGTCTTGCTGAGCCCTGCCTAATTGCTGATCCAATCGCTGCACTGCTGAGGGTATAAAGGGACTGATCCTAGACCAGGAAGTTGTCAGTGCTTTGGTTGTCATTACCAGTGTATCCTGTCTCTGCTCTCTGTGATTCTAACTGTGTTCCAGGTATTCCAGCTCCTGAAGTCTCCAGTTCTACAGAGACCTGCACCAATCACCACCCTGCGGTGCCTGTCTGACTCCATAGTATCCTCATTGTCTTCTGCTATCGGCAGTGCTCCAAGAACACCAGCTTCCAGCATTGGGCTTCCAGTGGTGTTCAGCTATCTATTGTCATCGGTGCTCCGCCATCGGTGTTCCTGATATCTACAATATTCAAGTCATCTATTTTTCCCAATTCATCGATCTCTAGCATCACCAGTGTCATCCAAACTCCGCTACTAACACTGGTTCATCTGCACTTCATTCACAGTTCTTCATTATCCGTTCCATCCGGCAAAACCGGCAGACTACAAGTATCACTCATTCCGCAGTGCGTTCAGCCTCTGTATTACATCTGCTGATCAGTTCCAGCTTTCATCTACTCTACAGCACCTAGGTGTCGGTAAAAGGACTTTCCATCTCCTAATCTCCCAAGCTAGCCTTGTGCGGATACCACACCTAAGGGAATATTACAACTGCTACTTCTTGTGGAACTATGTACTGTTTTTTTTCATTGCTCATATCATACTGTGCAACTGCCGGTGTACCACCAGAACTGTGTTTAATAAACAAACATTCATTTTATCTTTGTTGTCGTGGTCACCTCTTCAGGCATTGGTGGTAGAAGTCCTCTATGTCTAGGAGTCCTATTCTGCCACCTAAATTCACCTTTACACCAGCCCTTACAACTGAGGCTGTCCCAGACCAACAACAGCCCTCAGTTGTGATACATCCTCACAGAGAAATAATATTCAAACAATCCACATCATATAGGTGTCAGTGGACTACTTACGCTATTACCCAAAGTTTCTGAACTTGACAATGGCCTATGATGACCCCACAATTTTTACAGCATACAAGACAGGGCCAGTGTACATTTATTTTCACTGCTCCCCAGATTTTTTACAGCATACAAGACAGGGCCAGTGTACATTTATTTTCACTGCTTCCTAGATTTTTTAAAGCCAGCACCCCTGTATTTCACAGCATACAGGAGGACAGAGCCCTTGCCCCCTGTACAACACAGTGACAGCCAGGACAGCAACACCCATGTACAGCTGCAGCACCCCTAACAGCACATGAAACACCAGTGACAGCTAGGGCAGCACCCCTAACACAGCACAGGTACACCACAGGGACAGGAACAGCACCTCTACAGCACAGGTACACCCTAGTGACAGGAACAGCACACACTGACCCCACATGATACCACCACCCACAGAGAGACGGATATCTGTCCCCCTCACCAGGTCCGGAGTTCAAAATGGCGTCGACGCGCTACTGTTTATATGGAATCCAAAACCGGCGAGAATCCGACAGCGGGATGATGGCATTTTGCCTTGTCCTAGTTTCCGAGTCTGGTGGAAAGTCCAGAGCCGGACTCGGATTCTGGCTCGGAATGGGATGTTCGAGGAGGGTTCGGTTCTCGGAGAACCGAACCCGCTCATCTCTACTTTTAACATTACAAAACAACAAATAAATAAATGCAGAGAAAAGATGTTATACACTGTACAGTTTATAGGAATGTATTTATTGTTCATTCAGCACCATCTAGTGGTCATTCATCCTAACTTTATTTCATAAGCCGATTTTAATTAATAAACTTTGGATTCTTTTCCCACAGCATTACTGCAAAATTGATGATTTTCTGGAAATGCTGTACAATAGAAATGCTTGAAAGTACTGAATGACAATTGCACCCAAAATTGAAAATGTGGTTTTCAGTGTAATAGCCACAGTACCACATAGTCCCTAAAGGTTAAAAACTGTAGACAGGGTGTTCAGGTATCTGACAGGCTCCCCCAATGTTTTACATGCTGCTGTGCCAGTAACCTATGAGAAGAAAGACTGGATTGGCACTTTAGCAGGAAGAAAGCCCAGTACACACTGCCAGTCTCTCAATGTTCCTGCTTAACCGTTTTTTATAGATTGCCAGGGAAAGCATACAGAAATGAGGAGAGCAGCATGAGGCATGTAGAAGACATTGGGAAGCTTGCTACACAGCTAGAAGAACCACGTTGTACATAGGATCAGTGGCGTAACTAGGGGTCCGCAGCCACTGCGAGCGCTTGGAGGCGCGCAGGGCTGCGGGGTGCCCTAGCCGTCGCCATTGATTCTGTTTTGTGAGGAGGGACATGGAGGGCACAGCGCGCGCCTCTCCTGTGTGTCCCTCCTGGGTCTCCGGCGGCAGCCTCGTGTCTGTTTAATGAAGAGCCCGATCGTGAGCCAATCAGAGCTTACGAACGGGCACTTCATTAAACAGACACGCTGCTGCCGCCGGAGACCCAGGAGGGACACACAGGAGAAGCGCGCTCTGTGCCCTCCGTGTCCCTCCTTCACAAAACAAACAGCACAGCAGCGGGGAAGCCCGGAGGGGAGGGGAAGGATGGGGGTGTACCTGGCACTGGGGGGGGGGGGAGCATATTTGGGCACTGGGGAGAGCATATTTGGGCACTGGGGGAGAGCATATTTGACACTGGGGGGTATATGTGTACCTGGCACTGGGGGGGGGGGGGGGGGCATTAATGGCACTGGGGGCATATGTGTACCTGGCACTGTGGGGGAATATCTGGCACTGGGAGCACAGCCCTAGCAACAAGCATTACCCCCTGGTTACAAGCACAACACCCAGCTCATGAAATCCCTGGCAACAAGCATTACCGCCTAGCAACAAGAGATGTGCACTGGAAATATTTTGGGTTTTGGATTCGGTTCCGCGGCCATGTTTTGGATTCGGACGCGTTTTGGCAAAACCTCCATGAAAATTTTTTGTCTGATTTTTTTTTTTTTTTTAAAACCCCCCTCAAAAACAGCTTAAATAATAGAATTTGGGGGTAATTTTGATCCTATAGTATTATTAACCTCAATAACCATAATTTCCACTCATTTCCAGTTTATTCTGAACACCTCACAATATTATTTTTAGTCCTAAAATTTGCACCGAGGTCGCTGGATGACTAAGCTAAGCGACCCAAGAGGGCGGCACAATCACCTGGCCCATCTAGGAGTGGCACTGCAGTGTCAGACAGGATGGCAGTTTTAAAAAATTGTCCCCAAACAGCACATGATGCAAAGAAAAGAGAAAAAGAGGTGCACTGTTGTCGCTGGACGGCTAAGCTAAGCGACACAAACACCTCAATATCACAGGAATTATTCGTTCTAATCAATGGTATTATTGGTCCAAATCACTGGAAGAAAATTACAAAATCACAGGAATTATTCGTTCTAATCAATGGTATTATTGGTCCAAATCACTGGAAGAAAATAACAAAATCACTGGAATCATTTGGCAAGATCACTGTAATTAATAATTGATTATAAATCACTGATATTAATTGGTAAAATCTCACTATCGCCTGCCTAGTGAAGTGGAATCTAGATGGGATTTTGTACCGGGGACACAATAACTTCATCAATTGTCTAAATCTCAATGCACTAATGGCGGAAAATGGGTGCACGTCTAACAGCGCACTGATTATACTGAGAACTGATTATACTGATCAAGCACTGATTATACTGAGCACTGATTTTACTGAGCACTGATGATACTACAGAACTGACACGGAGCAGCGAGAACAGCACTGGACTATTGTACTGTAGTATACTGGTCACCACAATGCTGCACTGTACTACTATATACTGCTCACAACAATGCAGCACAGATATGGATACTTGAAGTGACACGGAGCTGCAAGATACAGCAATGGCCTACTGTACTGTACAACTATATACTGTTGGTCACCAAAATGCTGCACTGTACTACTATATATACTGCTCACAAAAATGCAGCACAGATATGGAATGGATACTTGCAGTGACACAAAGCTGCAAGATACAGCAATGGCCTACTGCTCTGTACAATTATATACTGTTGGTCACCAAAATGCTGCACTGTACTACTATATATACTGCTCACAAAAATGCAGCACAGATATGGAATGGATACTTGCCGTGACACAACTGCAAGATACAGCAATGGCCTACTGTACTGTACAACTATATACTGTTGGTCACCAAAATGCTGCACTGTACTGCTATATACACTGCTCACAAAAATGCAGCACAGATATGGAATGGATACTTGCAGTGACACACAGCTGCAAGATACAGCAATGGCCTACTATACTGTACAACTATATACTGTTGGTCACCAAAATGCAGCACACTGAGCACAGATATGGATCTTTTCAGGCAGAGAACGTAGATATTTGCAGCAAACTGAGCACAGATATTTGCAGCACACTGAGCACAGATATTTGCAGCACACTGAGCACAGATAAGGAGCTTTTCAGGCAGAGAACATAGCCACGTCCTCTCCGTTCAATCTCCAATGCATGAGTGAAAATGGCGGCGACGCGAGGCTCTTTATATAGAATACGAATCTTGCGAGAATCCGACAGCGGGATGATGACGTTCGACCTCGTTCGGGTTAACTGAGCAAGGCGGGAAGATCCGGGGCTGCCTTGGCACCGTGTAAAATAGGTGAAGTTCGGGGAAGGGGGGTTGGGGGGGGGGTTGGATCTTGACGAACCGAACCCGCTCATCTCTACTAGCAATGAGCATGACACCCAGTGCATGAAACCCCTGGCAATGAATATTACCACATGGCAACAAGCTTGAAACCCAGCACGATACCTCTGGCAACAAGCATAACACCTACCGCATGAAAATCCTGGCAATGAGCATGTCACCCTGAGCATGAAAACCCCTGGCACCGTGCACCAAGAGCATGAAACCTCTGGCAACGAGCAGGTAATTTAAAAGTAATTTAGAAGCCTTACTGTAGGACTTAATGTGTAATGGGCATTGCGGTGTGTGGCATAATGTATCACGGACATTGCGGTGTGTGTCATAATGTATCACGGACATTGCGGTGTGTGTCATAATGCGTCACAGGCATTACGGTGTGTGGCATACTATATCACGGGCATTGTGGTATGTGGTATAATGTCTCAGGGTCATTGCAGTGTGTGTCATAATGTATCACGGACATTGCGGTGTGTGTCATAATCTGTCACAGGCATTACGGTGTGTGGCATAAAGTGTTGGGGGCATTATGGTGTGTGGCATATTGTGTCATGGGCATTAATGTGTGTGACATAACGTCTAAGGGCCATTGCAGTATGTGGCATAATGTATAATGGCCATTATTGTATGGAAGAAAAATGACAAATAATTTAAGGGGCATGGGTCAGGATTCTTTCCCCCCCCCCCATGTGTTGGCCAACATCTGGGTGTGCAGTTTGCAAAACTGGGGTATAAGGTAGTCTGATCCTGCAATGCCACGCCCCTTTATGAAAAGCCACGCCCATTTCAGCAAGGTCACACCCCTTTTTGCGCAGATTCACCACTTTACTAGTGCCAATTATGGGGAGGGGGGGGGGGGGGGGGCACCAGAGAATTTTTGGCCAGGGGGAGAAATGTTTCTAGTTACGCCACTGCATAGGATACTGTATTCCACACAAAGTATCCTTTACATTTTAGTCAGTGCTTATATACAATGGCAGTTACAACATTTGTTCCATGTCTTTAATAAATTGGAATCTATAAAATATAGTTTCCGAAATTTTAGAGAGATAGAACATGTGTTGTGGTTCATATGTTTCTATTGTTTAGTAAATATGAATTGTACTACTGTGCACTTTGGCAAACAAGAAAACTATTTATTGTTTTAAGGTCTGTACACATTAGGCGATGTCACTCTATGAGCGACGTCGCCTAATATTTTCCCTCCCGGGCCGGCTGGGAGGGGACGTCACGCCTCCGCCAGCCGTGCATGCAGGTCTTGGACGACAGTTCAGATCCTGCATGCATGCACTGCCGACAGACGATCGTTGCCGACCCCACGGGGCCGCGCATCGGTGGTCGCTGGTGGCATACACACTTGCCGATAAAATGAGCGACGTCGCTCATTTTATCGGCAACTGTGTATGGGCTGTTAATGCTGATTAACTTACAGGATGAAAAAAGCAATACCTTATTTCAATAAAGTTCGAGCCGCTGCGGCCGCTGAATATAATCTTTAACCTCTGTACTGTTTACACACCTCGCGTACACAAGCCCATTTTGTGTACGCACTCTGCGTACTCGCGCCGAATGGATGTAATAAGTACACACTCTGCGTACACACGCCTACACGCTGTGAGCACAATGCAGCAACAAGTGTGGCTGAGATACACTTTAAACCTTTAGCAGGAAAGGGACACAACACCTATTGTATTTAAAATGTTGGGATCCAACCCACCAACATATATTTACTAAAAGGGGGTTACAAGTCAACAATAATACAATCACAATAAGAGAAAAGGCTACAATCATTGATACATACATTTGTTTCGCCAGTGCCACCCGGTCCCGGTCCTCAGTCAATCAAGATAGATGACCTTCAGAGAATGTGTGTGGCCGGCCAGGCAGCTTGGCTTTTATACATTTGTCCAAAACATGATACAATGGAAACTTTAATCTCTTCACCTATAGGTCACAGGGATGGTCATTTACAGTACAGGAGGGGTCATAGGTCGGTTTGAATAGGTGGGCGGTGCCTGGTCCAGGTGTACTTGCAGTTGGTCTCCACTGGGTTCCCACCGAATATCAAGAGTACAGTAAATACAGTTAATATTAATATTTTGTTCCTGCGCATATCTATGCTCAGGAGCGTGCTATCTTCTGCAAACTGCTACCGGAATATTGCTCTTAAAATACCTTACAGCTGGATACCAAACACCACCTCCTAACCTAATTCTGTCCCCTCATATCCTGTAAAGGTGAATCCCTCTGTTGTTATACCTTTTAAGCAAGTATAACTCGCTGGTGTGGTGCATGTGGGTTATGTGTAAATTGTGCACTATATGGATTAAATATGAGATATGTCTTTGTGGCCTTTCCATGCAAATGCGTATGCTACCATATTTACTCATACCACACACTAATATGCAGGACCGCGTGAGCGATCATACGCAACTTGCGAGTATGCGCACGCACGGCAGAACAAGCACCCGCACGGAGGCCATCTGTGTGGTGTTTGTATGTGATGTGTGTACTATAATATTTTCGACTTCGACATGGCCTTAAGACTTCTAGTTGACCATCTAGTTCTGCCTAAGCAGGCAGCTAGCCATGAACTCTTTGTGATTTTGGTATTTTGTCATCTGTGCCTTAACTAATATAGAGGTCTGTGTACTATGTGGTACCCCAGAAAATGTTGTGTGTGCCCCTTTAAAGCTTTACTTACAGGCCTGCAGCAAAGGGGAAGCACTGGTCCTATCACATGGTCTGGATGCTGATTGGACAAGGCAGGCTGGGGACAGAGGAGCTTTGTGGGAAGAAGGAAGAGTCAGCTGGAGTGACTGGAGGTGCTGGAAGCATGCTAAGCGAGAAGCGGAGCAGGAGCTGATAACCGGTGCCAACCCAGGAGTCATGCTGGGCAGTGAGAGCAGCGCTGCAGAGAGGAAGCAGCGGCGTGCTGCCGGGAAGCCAAGTGAGTGAGCGCAAGACATTGTAGTTGAAGACCAGACACAGCCAGGTCTAGTGAAAGGCACGGATGCAGCAGCCATCTTGTTACAGTGAGGAAGCGTTGAAGCAGACCCAGTGGCGTAACTAGAACTTTTTCTCCCCCAAGCCAAAAATCCTTTGGCGCCCCCCCCTCCCATACCCCCCATAATTGGCACTAGTAAAGGGACAAATATGCGCGCCCCGCAGGCGCGCGCAGCCAAAAAGGGTGTGTGGCTTTGTTGAAATGGGCGTGGCTTCGCGTAAAGGGGCGTGGTATTGCAGGAAAAGACTACCTTATACCCCAGTTTTGCAACCTGCACGCCCAGACATTGGCCACCACAGGAAAGAAAAATAATCCTGATTCATGCCCCTTACATTATTTCTAATTTTTCCTCCTTATAGTAATGCCCAGTATACATTATGCCACATACTGCAATGGCCTTAGCCATTATGCCACACACAATAATGCACATGACACAATATGCACACACTGTAATGCCCCCGACACATTATGCCACACACCGTAATGCCTGTGACACATTATGCCACACACCGTAATGCCTGTGACACATTATGACAGGAATCGCAATGCCCATTATACATTATGCTACACACTGCAATGCCCCTGATACATTATAGCACATACAATGTCTGTGACACAGTATGACACACACCACAATGATCCTGAGACATTATACCACAATGCCCGTGATATAGTATACAACACACCGTAATGCCTGACACATTATGACACACACCGCAATGTCCGTGATACATTATGCCAAACACTGCAGTGACCCTGAGACATTATACCACATACCACACAATGCCTGTGATATAGTATACCACACACCGTAATGCCCATTACACATTAAGTTCTACAGTAAGGCTTCCAATTACTTTTAAATTACCTGCTCGTTGCCAGGGGTTTCATGCTCTTGGTTCCATGCACGGTGCCAGGGGTTTTCATGCTCAGGGTGTCATGCTTGTTGCCAGGGGTTTCATGCACTGGGTGTCATGCTCGTTGCTAGGGGGAAGTGCTTGTTGCTAGGGCCATGCTCCCAGTGCCACATATGCCCCCAGTGCCAGATATTCCCCCACAGTGCCAGGTATATGCACCCAGTGCCAGATATTCCCCCACAGTGCCACATATGCCCCCTCAGTGCCTGCTCCCCCCAGTGCCAAATATTCCCCCACAGTGCCAGGTATATGCCCCCAGTGCCAGATCTTCCCCCACAGTGCCAGGTATATGCCCCCAGTGCCAGATCTTCCCCCACAGTGCCAGGTATATGCCCCCAGTGCCAGATCTTCCCCCACAGTGCCAGGTATATGCCCCCAGTGCCAGGTATATGCCCCCAGTGCCAGATATTCCCCCCAGTACCAGGTATATGCCTCCAGTGCCAGATCTTCCCCCACAGTGCCAGGTATATGCCCCCAGTGCCAGGTATATGCCCCCAGTGCCAGGTATATGCCCCCACAGTGCCAGGTATATGCCCCCACAGTGCCAGGTATATGCCCCCACAGTGCCAGGTATATGCCCCCACAGTGCCAGGTATATCCACCCCCCCCCAGTGCCAGATATTCCCCCATAGTGCCTGCTTCCCCCCCCCCAGTGTCAGGTATATGCCCCCAGTGCAAGGCATATGCCCCCCAGTGCAAGGTATATGCCCCCCAGTGCAAGGTATATGCCCCCCCCAGTGCAAGGTATATGCCCCCCCCCCCAGTGCAAGGTATATGCCCCCCCCCCCCCCCCCAGTGCAAGGTATATGCCCCCCCAGTGCAAGGTATATGCCCCCCCCCAGTGCAAGGTATATGCCCCCCCCCAGTGCAAGGTATATGCCCCCCCCAGTGCAAGGTATATGCCCCCCCCCAGTGCAAGGTATATGCCCCCCCCAGTGCAAGGTATATATCCCCCCAGTGCCTGCTTTCCCCCCTCCCTTGTGTTGGAGGGACACGGAGCGCACATCACGCGCCCCCCTGTGTCCGTCCTGGCTCTCCCCCGGCCGGTCTAATAAAGGAAGTGCCGGTTCGTGAGCCAATCAGAGCTCACGAACGGCACTTCCTTTATTAGATCGGCCGGGGGAGAGCCAGGATGGACACAGGGGGGCGCGTGATGTGCGCTCCATGTCCCTCCTTACAGGGCAGCTCAGCGGCGGAGGGAAGAGACCACAGATTGACATGCGGACGCTCGTCCGCATGTCAATCTGTGCAAAGTCAGTGGCGCCCCCGCAGCCCCTCGCCCCCAAGCCACCGCGAGGACTGCGGGGGCAGTAGTTACGCCACTGAGCAGACCTGACATCCAGCTCAGGCACACCTGACATCCATCCCAAGTATCCATTGTCATCCACTGTACAGTGTTAAGAGGCCACGGACAGCATAATCGCATATCACAAGCTACTCTCAGTTAAGGGGACAGTAAAGACAACCATCTCCCTTGTGTTAACACTGTTGAAACATTAATGACTGAGTTATTTTGCAAGTGCATATAAGACATTAACTTGGAAAGGACTGAGTTATTGGAACAAGTGAAAGTAAATCCCTTTAATTGAAAGAGACTGAGGGTGGAATGTGATAGGATGTGAGAATCAGGATGTGAGAGATTTTGTGAGAGTTTTCCTGCTTTTTTAAAATGGCAATGATTTACATGGTAAAATCAACCTGGTTTTGCAATGAAAATGATTGCCATTTAAAAAAAACAGAAGAACTGTCACAAAATCTCTCACTTCCTGATCCTGATTCTCAGCCCCTATTACATTCTCCCCCTGAGACTGAGTTTATTTAACCAAGAGACACTCATTGTCATGTTAGTAATATTTGTCAAGAGACACTACCATCCCTTCGCTGGCTACACCCTCTTTGAAAAGAACTGAGACACACTGCCATAATTACAACCCAGGATTCTTTATATCGCTGTGTGCCACTTCCCCCATTGCAATGCTGTGGCATTACAGAATTCTACAGAGCTCCAACATTATTTCCCAGTGAAGATCATTATATCTTGGCTAGGGAAAGGTAGGAATTTAGTAATTGTTATTGTTAAATGCGTTTTTCATCACTCTCTCCATGACCACATTATAAACTGCGACTATGATTATGATATGCTAATTTCTGTGATTCTGATTATAATCTTACAATATCTGTGATTAAATTGATTGTCTGTTGCATTTTGAATGATCCATTGTTGTGTGAACTGTAGCCAATTGTCTTCACTTTATTCTTTTTTGATGCCCAATTATTCTTGTGATTATTTAAATTCAATGCCAATTAACCAATCATAATCTTCATTCCAGTTCATTGCACTCAATAAAAAGACATCCTGTTGAAATTGCTGAATGACTCCTGTTTCATATTAATCTATCCAACCTCTTGAACATGGTACTACAGAACAAAGTACCGGGAGAAACATTTCATGGGAAAGCTCTGTCACATAGCCACTCAACACCTGTGATTACTCTATCGACCAACCCCAGGGTGTTACACTGATCCTTGGAGAAAGATAAAGTAGACAGAGGTAAAGTACCAGACAATCAACTCCTAACTGCCATGCTACAGGCTGTGTTTGAAAAATGACGGGAGCTGGTTGTTTGGCACATTATCTCCATCTGCTTTATCTTTCTCCAAGGCTTAGTACATAGACGCCAAAGTCTGATATTTTTGCTACAGTTTGGAGAAATTATTTTTCACATTGTGTCTCTTTTCTCAACCAGGACACTCAGGTAGTTTTAATAATAGTAATTATAATTATTTATTTCTCTGACGTCCTAGTGGATGCTGGGAACTCCGTAAGGACCATGGGAATAGCGGGCTCCGAAGGAGGCTGGGCACTCTAGAAAGATTTATGACTACCTGGTGTGCACTGGCTCCTCCCACTATGACCCTCCTCCAAGCCTCAGTTAGATCTTGTGCCCGGCCGAGGTTGGATGCACACTAGGGGCTCTCCTGAGCCCTTAGAAAGAAAGTATAGATTTAGGTTTTTTATTTTCAGTGAGACCTGCTGGCAACAGGCTCACTGCAGCGAGGGACTAAGGGGAGAAGAAGCGAACTCGCCTGCTTGCAGCCGGATTGGGCTTCTTAGGCTACTGGACACCATTAGCTCCAGAGGGATCGACCGCAGGCCCGGTCCTTGGTGTTCGGTCCCGGAGCCGCGCCGCCGTCCCCCTTAGAGCCAGAAGCAAGAAGAGGTCCGGAAAAACGGCGGCAGAAGACATCAGTCTTCACCAAGGTAGCGCACAGCACTGCAGCTGTGCGCCATTGCTCCTCATACACACTTCACACTCCGGTCACTGAGGGTGCAGGGCGCTTGGGGGGGGCGCCCTGAGCAGCAATAAAAACACCTTGGCTGGCAAAAATACCACAATATATAGCCCCAGAGGCTATATATGTGGTAAATACCCCTGCCAGAATCCAGAAAAAAGCGGGAGAATAGGCCGCGGAAAAGGGGCGGAGCTATCTCCCTCAGACACACTGGCGCCATTTTCTCTTTACAGTGCAACTGGAAGAAAGCTCCCCAGGCTCTCCCCTGTAGTTTTCAGGCTCAAAGGGTAAAAAAAGAGAGGGGGGGCACTAAATTTAGGCGCAATATTGTATATACAAGCAGCTATGGGGGAAAATTCACTCAGTTATAGTGTTAATCCCCTCATTATATAGCGCTCTGGTGTGTGCTGGCATACTCTCTCTCTGTCTCCCCAAAGGGCTTTGTGGGTCCTGTCCTCAGTCAGAGCATTCCCTGTGTGTGTGCGGTGTGTCGGTACAGCTGTGTCGACATGTTTGAGGAGGAGGCTTATATAGTGACGGAGCAGATGCCGATAAATGTGATGTCGCCCCCTGTGGGGCCGACACCAGAGTGGATGGTTAGGTAAAAGGTATTAACCGACAGTGTCAACTCCTTACATAAAAGGGTGGATGACGTAACAGCTGTGGGACAGCCGGCTTCTCAGCCCGTGGCCTGCCCAGGCGTCTCAAAGGCCATCAGGGGCTCAAAAACGCCCGCTCATTCAGATGGCAGACACAGATGTCGACACGGAGTCTGACTCCAGTGTCGACAAGGTTGAGACATATACACAATCCACTAGGAACATCCGTGACTTGATCCCGGCAATAAAAAAAAAAAAAAAAATGTGTTACACATTTCTGACATTAACCTCTAAAAATTGGGTTTTTATGTTTGGGGAGAAAAAGCAGGCAGTGTTTTGTTCCCCCATCAGATGAATGAATGAAGTGTGTGAAAAGCGTGGGTTCCCCCTAATAAGAAACTGGTAATTTCTAAAAAGTTACTGATGGCGTACCTTTTCCCGCCAGAGGATAAGTTATGCTGGGAGATATCCCCTAGGGTGGATAAGGCGCTCACACGGTTGTCAAAATAGGTGGCACTGCCGTTTTAGGAACGGCCACTTTGAAGGTACCTGTTGATAAAAAGCAGGAGGCTATCCTGAAGTCTGTATTTACACACTCAGGTACTAGACTGAAACCTGCAGAGCGTGGTGCTGCAGCGTGGTCGGTGACCCTGTCAAACATACTAGTTTGCTAACATGAGAACATATTAAAGACGTCGTCTTATATATGAGGGATGCACAGAGGGATATTTTGCCGGCTGGCATCCAAAATGAATGTAATGTCCATTCTGTCAGGAGGGTATTAGAGACCTGTCACTGGACAGGTGATGCTGACCTTAAAAGGCGCACAGAGATTCTGCCTTATAAGGGTGAGGAATTATTTGGGGAGGGTCTCTGGGACCTCGTATCCGCAGCAACAGCTGGGAAGAAATATTTTTACCTCAGTTTTCCTCACAGACTAAGAAAGCACTGTATTATCAGGTACAGTCCTTTCGGCTTCAGAAAAGCAAGCGGGTCAAAGGCGCTTCCTTTCTGTACAAAGACAAGGGAAGAGGGAAAAAGCTGCACCAGTCAGCCTGTTCCCAGAATCATAATTCTTCTCTCGCTTCCTCTGAGTCCACAGCATGACACAGGGGCTCCACAGGTGTAGCCAGGTACGGTGGGGGGCCGTCTCAAAAATTTCAGCGATCAGTGGGCTCGCTCACAGGTGGATCCCTGTTTCATTCAAGTAGTATTTCAGGGGTACAAGCTGGAATTCGAGATGTCTTCCCCCCGCCGTTTCCTCAAATATGCCTTGCCGACAACTCCCTCAGGCAGGGAGGCTGTGCTAGAGGCAATTAATAAGCTGTATTCCCAGCAGGTAATACTTAAGGTGCCCCTACTTCAACAAGGACGGGGTTACTATTCCACACGGTTTGGGGTACCGAAACCGCATGGTTCGGTGTGACCCTTCTTTATATTTAAAATCCTTGAACACATGCATAAAAAATTCAAGTTCAAGATGGAATCGCTCAGGGCGGTTATTGCAAGCCTGGACGAGGGGGATTACATGGTATCCCGGGACATCAAGGATGCTTACCTGCATGTCCCTATTTACTATCCTCGTCAGGAGTACCTCAGATTTGTGGTACAGGATTACCATTACCAAGTCCAGACTCTGCCGTTTGGACTGTACATGGCACCGAGGGTGTTACCAAGGTAATGGCCGGAATGATGATACTCCTTCGAAAAAGGGGAGTTTTAATTATCCCATACTTGGACAATCTCCTTATAAGGGCGAGGTCCAAGGAGCAGTTGCTAGTCGGGGTAGCACTATTTTGGAAAGTGCTACAACAGCACGGTTGGATTCTAAACAGTCCAGAGTCACAGCTGGTCCCTAAGACACGTCTACTGTTCCTGGGGATGGTTCTGGACACAGACCAGAAATAAGTGTTTCTCCCGGTGGAGAAAGCCAAGGAGCTGTCATCTCTAGTCAGAGACCTCCTGAAGGGGTCGCATCTTCAGATGCATTAGGCTGATACCCTGGTCCTTGGAGACAGGGTTATCTCTACTGTAGTGGCTGCAGAGTGCCCATCTTCAAGAGGGCCGCAGGTTCGACATACAGGACTAGGTCCTAGTGACCATGGATGCCAGCCTTTGAGGCTGGGGGGCAGTCACACAGGGAAGAAACTTCCAGGGACTTTGGTCAAGTCAGGTGACTTCCCTACATAAATATTCTGGAACAGAGGGCCATTTACAATGCCCTGAGTCAGGCAAGGCCTCTGCTTCAAAACCAGCCGGTCCTGATCCAATCAGGCAACATCACGGCAGTCGCCCATGTAAACCAACAGGGCGGCACAAGAAGCAGGATGGCGATGGCAGAAGCCACAAGGGTTCTCCGATGGGCGGAAAATCATGTGTTAGCACTGTCAGCAGTGTTCATTCCCGGAGTGGACAACTGGGAAGCAGATCTTCTCAGCAGACACGACTTCCACCCGAGAGTGTGGGGACTTCATCCAGAAGTCTTCCAAAGGATTGTACACTATTGGGAAAGGCCACAGGTGGACATGAAGGCGTCCCGCCTCAACAAAAAGCTATAAAAGATATTGCGCCAGGTCAAGGGACCTTCAGGCGATAGCTGTGGACGCTCTGGTAACACCGTGGGTGTACCAGTCGTTTTATGTGTTCCCCCCTCTGCCTCTCATACCAAAGGTACTGAGAATAATAAGAAGGCGAGGAGTAAGAACGATACTTGTGGTTCCGGATTGGCCAAGAAGAGCCTGCTACCCAGAACTTCAAGAAAATATATCAGAGGACCCATGGCCTCTGCCGCTCAGATAGGACCTGCTGCAGCAGGGGCCCTGTCTGTTCCAAGACTTACCGCGGCTACGTTTTGATGGCATGGCGGTTGAACGCCGGATCCTAAAGGAAAAGGGCATTCCGGAGGAAGTCATTCCTACGCTGATTCAAGCCAGGAAAGATGTAACTGCAAAACATTATCACCGCATATGGCGGAAATATGTTGCTTGGTGTGAGGCCAAAAAAGGCCCCAACAGAGGAATTTCAACTAGGTCGATTTCTGCATTTCCTACAAGCAGGAGTGTCTATGGGCCTAAAATTAGGCTCCATTAAGATACAGATCTCGGCTCTGTCGATTTTCTTCCAGAAAGCATTAGCTTCAGTACCTGAAGTTCAGACATTGTAAAAGGAGTGCTGCATATTCAGCCCCCGGTTGTGCCTCCAGTGGCACCTTGGGATCTCAACGTGGTGTTGAGTTTCTTAAAATCACATTGGTTTGAACCACTAAAAACCGTGGATCTAAAATATCTCACGTTGCAAGTGGTCATGTTATTGGCCTTGGTTTCGGCCAGGCATGTATCAGAATTGGCGGCTTTGTCATATAAAAGTCCTTATCTGATTTTCCATATGGATAGGGCAGAATTGAGGACTCGTCCCCAGTTTCTCCCTAAGGTGGTATCAGCTTTTCACTTGAACCAACCTATTGTGGTTCCTGCGGCTACTAGGGACTTGGAGGATTCCAAGTTACTGGACGTAGTCAGGGCCTTGAAAAATTATGTTTCCAGGACGGCTAGAGTCAGGAAAATTGACTCGCTATTTATCCTGTATGCACCCAACAGGCTGGGTGCTCCTGCTTCTAAGCAGACTATCGCTCGCTGGATCTGTGACACGATTCAGCAGGCGCATTCTGCGGCTGGACTGCCGCATCTTAAATCAGTGAAAGCCCATTCCACAGGGAAGGTGGGCTCATCTTGGGCGGCTGCCCGAGGGGTCTCGGCTTTACAACTTTGCCGAGCTGTTACTTGGTCAGGGGCAAACACGTTTGCAAAATTCTACAAAATTGATACCCTGGCTGAGGAGGACCTGGAGTTCTCTCATTCGGTGCTGCAGAGTCATCCGCACTCTCCCGCCCGTTTGGGAGCTTTGGTATAATCCCCATGGTCCTTACGGAGTTCCCAGCATCCACTATGACGTCAGAGAAAATAAGATTTTACTCACCGGTAAATCTATTTCTCGTAGTCCGTAGTGGATGCTGGGCGCCCATCCCAAGTGCGGATTGTCTGCAATACTTGTATATAGTTATTGCCTAACTAAAGGGTTATTGTTGAGCCATCTGTTGAGAGGCTCAGTTATATTCATACTGTTAACTGGGTATAGTATCACGAGTTATACGGTGTGATTGGTGTGGCTGGTATGAGTCTTACCCGGGATTCAAAATCCTTCCCAGCTCGTCCGGGCACAGTGTCCTAACTGAGGCTTGGAGGAGGAGCCAGTGCACACCAGGTAGTCATAAATCTTTCTAGAGTGCCCAGCCTCCTTCGGAGCCCGCTATTCCCATGGTCCTTACGGAGTTCCCAGCATCCACTACGGACTACGAGAAATAGATTTACCGGTGAGTAAAATCTTATTTATATGACACATTATTTAACAGTTATTTTTTGAGTCAGTGCTTTACAGGAAGTATTTAGAAATTTACATCAGCCCCTCCCCCAGTGGACCTTAAAATCTAAATACTGTACCCTCCCATATGTGCACACCAGAGTTGGCACTGGGGCTGGGGACACCGGGTGCAGTAAATAGACCCCCTTGCGCACCAGAGTTGGGTGTGACCTCACGGGGAGGGGTGTGTCATCACGGGAAGCCCACATTTACTGTTATCTAGGGGCGTAGACCCATTACATCACTCAGGGGGAATGGTCAGCATTCCCTGTAATGTTGGGCTGTCCCAGAGAATATGCCTACACTGCTGGCTCCTCTTCAGTGACAGTAGCCAAGCGCTGCACAAGAATGATGCAGTGCAGCACCCAGCTCCCTGTCATTGTGGAGGAGCCAGCATTTTAGTATCACCCCCTGGACGGGAAGGGTGACACCCAGGTGCAGTTCGCACCTCCCCTTGTGAAGCCTCTGGTGCACACACACACATACTCTAAGATTAAATTTTTTTGACAGAATCAAAGTAACATACTGCATAATGTACCTGTATGTTTTTGAAGTGTGTGGGAAGAAACTGGACAGCCCAGAGAAACTCATGCAAACAGAGAGAACATACAAGTTGCACACAGATAATGTATTTGTGGGAGTTTACCTCAAAAGTCAGTGCTGTGGGCAGTAATGCTAACCATTACACCAACCATGCTACCTTACATCATGCCCTGATTTCCCACCATGCCACCTGGGCACCCGCCTAGAGCCCGGCAGGGTCCCAGAGGGTCTGTGGCCAGGCCACACTAATTTCGGCCCATTCATGATCCATCACAAAGGCTGTCTTCTACTTGAATGTTTTACAGAGGGTCAGTAGTGGGGCTCAGACCATTATTAATGTCACTAAAACTGGCACTAAGCTCCGTTACTGTGCCACTGCAAAATGTTCCCAGAGGAGCACTGCACAACCGCCACGTGATGTCACTACACAGTAAGATAATGCAACTGGGCGTCCTCAGGTAAATAAACTCTCCTCACAACTGTCATTTGGAGACTTTCCGAGACAGGTGTAACTTACTGTATATATAATCGCCGACTTCTTGTCCAGCTTTGCCTGCGGAATGAATCTCTGGCTTCCCCAGATTAAGCATGAGGAGCTTTTACATCTATTTATGTTCATCTTGTACCTCTCCCTGGCAACTAGCATTACACATCTCTAGCAAGTAGCATTACCCCTGGCAACTAGCATTATACACCCCTGACAATAAGTATTACCCCTGGCAATGAGCATGACACCCATCCAAGAGAATGAAACCCCTGGCAATGAGTATGAATCCCAAAGCATGAAACCCCTGGCAACGTGCAAGACACCTAGCCCATGAAACCCCTGGCAACGAGCATGACACCCAGTCAGGGCTGTTTCTAGACAATTTGGCTTCCAGTGTAAGATTAAAAAATGCACTCCCCCATTGACATTCAAAAATGCGCCCCCGTAGATATAAAAAACACAATTTAGCATGCCAAAGGTGTGCGCGCTCCCGTGACGGGGCGTGGTATCACTAAAATGGTTGTGGTCTCACTAAAATGGGTGTGGCCTCACTGGAAAAGACTACCTTACAGCCCAGTTTTTGACCCTGCACCAACATACCTCGACACCACAGGGAGAAAAAAAAAATTCCTCCATATTAAGCTCCACACAATAATGCCCCCTGCACCATATTATGCCACAAATCGCAATGCCCGTGATACATTATGCCCTACAGTAAAGCTTCTAATTACTTTTGAATTACTTGCTCATTCCCAAGGGTTTCATGCACTGGGTGTCTTGCTCATTGGCAGTGGTTTCATGGGTTGGGTGTCTTGCTTGTTGCCAGGGATTTCATGCTCTGGGATCCATGCTCGTTTCAAGGGGTTTCATGCTCCGGAACAGGTGTCATGCTCGTTGCCAGGGGTGTGTAATGCTCATAGCCAGGTGTAATGCCAGTTGCCAGGGGTGTGTAATGCTAGTTGCCAGGGGCAATGTTGTTGCCAGGGGTGTGTAATGCTAGTTGGGGTGTGTAATGCTAGATGCCAGGGGTGTGTAATACCGCACCCCAGAAGGATGCATCCAAGTGTGATTGACAGTAACGGGAGTTCGTGGGGGATGGGGGGGGGGGGCATGGCTTTGGGGAGACATGGCGGGCTAAATGGGGGTGTTCCAGGAGCATTTTGGGGGCAGCTGCATGACATCACAAATTTGATGCAGCTGCAATTTAATTGCAGACGCAGCGCTACACAAGATGGGCAGTCTTGCTCTGTGCTGGGCAGCCCCCAGCATATAAGGAGATGGACGCAGAAGGAGATGGATGAATAAGGTTCAAAAACAGGTAATATTGATGGAGCCGCACTCATCTGGTGCGGCTCCATTGCAGATGTGCACTCCCAGCGGGACTAGGCGATCTGGCGCCTAGCCCTGCTATGGGGGTGCAGAGAGACACTTCCACTGTAGTAAATGGGGCGCGCCCAGGCACAGATGGAGCCAAGATTAGCGTGGCTCCATCTGTATATTGAACAGGCAGATGGTTAGATACAAGAACTCACTGAGGGATAAAATACGGACAGACAAGATAACAACAGAAAGGAGCAATCTTTTCATGAGCTTTTAGAATCTAGAGGGGGGCTGCTGACACAAGCAAGAGGAGATTGAAGGTGTGTACACACGGTGAGATTTCTCCTTTCGATTTTGACTATATAGTCAAAATCACATAGAAAGTTAGTGCAAATCGCAAGGTGTTAGGCAGCGGTCCCCCGGGAGTCGCTATCGCAAGGCCAGATAGACTGTGCAGGCAAGTCAATCTTGACTATCTAGTGTACCACCTCGTAGAAAGTATAGTCAAAATTGGCACAAAATCGTACATAGATAAAACATACCTCCCAACTGTCCCGATTTTCATGGGACAGTCCTGTTTTTTGGGACTGTCTCGCTGTCCCACCCGTGGGCCGCAGTGTCCCGCGGTGGGGTGGGGGGGGGGGGGGGGGGGGCGGCGGGCAGTTGTGAGTCTTGCATAGTCAAAATCGGGCATAGCACGGATCTCACCGTGTGTGTGTAACGTTAGGTGGGGGGAGAGACTGACGGCTTTGTAGGTGAGCAGTTGGAAAAGTATTCTATAGGGGATAGGAAAATCAGTCTAGCAGCCGCATTGAAGATGGATTGACTTACATAGAGGCTGCTGTGAGAGGGAGGTGCCAGACAGGAGGATGTTGCTGTAGTCTAAATATGAAATCGTGGATAACCATTTTGGTAGCGTGAAGGCAGGGTGAGGAAGGGTCTAATCTGATCTGGAACTGATAATACTACTAATAAATATATAATAATACATACAATAATAGTATAAATAAAAAATATTCAAATTAAAAAAAATCCACTAGTTACAGAAGTGCTAGAGAGTAGATTAAAACTTTTTCTATGTCTAAATTGTTTAATATTTTATATGTTTATATCATTTACATAAACTGATTTTTTTTTAGTACAAATGTTTATGTTAAAAAGCACTTGACTTGAAATTAACCTCAAATTATTAAATTATAGTTGCTCAGTGCTGAAGAGGACTGTAATCTTTTCACAAATACTTATTATTACTAATGCAAATATTATTGATCACATTTAGAAGCATGGAATCAGATGTTTGATGACAGATAAATGTGCCTTTTTATTTGATTGTAACTTATTGCTAAACATTTTTAATGTGCATACTTTTTTGTGTCTAACAACCATTTGTGCTCTTTATGTGATAGAACTCACACACATGCTAATCCCAGCTGTATGAATTAATATTTAATGTGTAAGAATAAAGTATTTTTTAAAATTATTATTTAACTTCAGATATGGGAAGTTAGTAGATTTTATACTGTTATCATTTATTAGCACTGTAGCACCCTCTAGTGTTAAAATATAAATATTCAGCCCAAGTTAATCAGACACCCTAAATTAACACATCACTTGTGGGAGAGTGAAATCCTTTTCCATAGAAAATAATTATTTTCCATACAAATATAATATAAAAGTTTCATAGGTGATATTTTTAATAACTATACTGAAATCATTGCCACCTTTAAAGGCACTAAGATCCCTTTATTTGGCAGATAACTTAACACTCTGGATATAACTATACTGTACATACTATTTGCAAACAAAATAACAATCTCCAAGCCTTCAGGAAAATATAACAAACAGGTCTGATGTATCTGTGTTTCCACACAGTGTACCTAATGCAAAATGTGAAATGCCTGAATAGGAGCGAAAGAGCAATCTATTAGAACAAGGATGATTTGTTTTGTGTGTGTCTCTGCTCAGTGCTGATACAGGGATGTAATTAGTACCATCATTTTATATAACCATTTGTACTCAAGCATGGGTATCCTTATAACTAAAGAAAGCCACTAGGCTGAACTGGGCAGAAACTGGATGGTTTCGGTGATACCCAGTTCCCAGTTTATTATCATGAACCTCAATGAATATAACTTGTCTCAAAGACTCACATACATCAAATGAGAAGGAGAAGTAGAGTGCTTGGTCCTTTACAAAATTAAGTAATTAAAAAGAGCATATGGGGTAAATGTATGATCCCTTCATTATGGAGGAAAAGTGGTATTAGTGCACGTTATGTGCACTGATACTGCTTCTCCCCCATGTATGACTCTGGCGGTGTGTGCTAAATGACAGGGGCGCTATGCGCCCTTGTCTATTTAGGTGCTGCCATCTACAAGATAGCACACCGATATTCAGGGCACAGGGCCGGTTTGAGCCCTCTCTGTGCCCCGGGCAGGAAATGGGGGCGTTGTTTAATACAGGGGGCATGGTCAGTTACGCCCCCTGTACAGTAGTAGCGCTGCTTAAATGCTGAGCGGTGCACAATGACGTCATCGCGCACCGCACAGCAAAAGGTCCTCTCCACGAAGGGAAACTAGACGCGTAGCATCTAGTTCCCTTCGTGGAGAGGACCTTTGCTGTGCGGTGCGCGATGACGTCATCGCGCACCGCTCAGCAAAGGTCCTCTCCACGAAGGGAAACTACACGCGTAGCGTTTAGTTCCCTTCACAGGGGACACAGCCGCACAGCCGGGGGACACAGCGGGCAGCGGAGGGCACAGCAGTGGCGGATATTACCATGGTGCGGCACTCTCCGGATGGCGCCAGCACCCTCCGGAAGGCGGCGCCCCGGGCAAAAGTCCTGCTTGCCCGTGGCAAGATCCGCTACTGTCAGGGCAATGTATGACTGTTCCAACACCTGCAGCTGTCCATTTAGACTTAAATAAAGCTCAGGCTGATTAAACTGCAAGTATATTTTGTTTACTTGTTTTTATAAAAGGACCTGCATATGCCAAGCCTGTCACTGTTATTGGACTGTAACAGTACTGTATAGTTGCAGGAGAGATTGATACCTTATCATATTGACTGATGATTATCTTCTTTCACCTGAATCCTATTATCTTTAATCTTTATTATCTTTAATCTGGTTTATACTAGTAGTGATGTGCACCGGACATTTTTCGGGTTTTGTGTTTTGGTTTTGGATTCAGTTCCGCGGCCGTGTTTTGGATTCGGACGCGTTTTGGCAAAACCTCACCCAAATTTTTTTGTCGGATTCGGGTGTGTTTTGGATTCGGGTGTTTTTTTCAAAAAAACCTAAAAAAAAGCTTAAATCATAGAATTTGGGGGTCATTTTGATCCCATAGTATTAGCCTCAATAACGATAATTTCCACTCATTTCCAGTCTATTCTGAACACCTCACACCTTACAGTATTATTTTTAGTCCTAAAATTTGCACCGAGGTCGCTGGATGGCTAAGCTAAGCGACACAAGTGGCCGACACAAACACCTGGCCCATCTAGGAGTGGCACTGCAGTGTCAGACAGGATGGCACTTCAAAAAAATTGTCCCCAAACAGCACATGATGCAAAGAAAAATGAAAGAAAAAAAAGAGGTGCAAGATGGAATTGTCCTTGGGCCCTCCCACCCACCCTTATGTTGTATAAACAGGACATGCACACTTTAACGAACCCATCATTTCAGCGACAGGGTCTGCCACACGACTGACTGAAATTACTGGTTGGTTTGGGCCCCCACCAAAAAAGAAACAATCAATCCCTCCTTGCACAAACTGGCTCTACAGAGGCAAGATGTCCTCCTCCTCATCATCCTCCGATTCCTCACCCCTTTCACTGTGTACATCCCCCTCCTCTCAGATTATTAATTCGTCCTCACTGGAATCCACCATCTCAGATCCCTGTGTACTTTCTGGAGGCAATTGCTGGTGAATGTCTCCACGGAGGAATTGATTATAATTCATTTTGATGAACATCATCTTCTCCACATTTTCTGGAAGTAACCTCGTACGCCGATTGCTGACAAGGTGAGCGGCTGCACTAAACACTCTTTCGGAGTACACACTGGAGGGAGGGCAACTTAGGTAGAATAAAGCCAGTTTGTGCAAGGGCCTCCAAATTGCTTCTTTTTCCTGCCAGTATACGTACGGACTGTCTGATGTGCCTACTTGGATGCGGTCACTCATAATCCTCCACCATTCTTTCAATGGTGAGAGAATCATATGCAGTGACAGTAGACGACATGTCAGTAATCGTTGGCAGGTCCTTCAGTCCGGACCAGATGTCAGCACTCGCTCCAGACTGCCCTGCATCACCGCCAGCGGGTGGGCTCGGAATTCTTAGCCTTTTCCTCGCACCCCCAGTTGCAGGAGAATGTGAAGGAGGAGATGTTGACGGGTCACGTTCCGCTTGACTTGACAATTTTCTCACCAGCAGGTCTTTGAACCTCTGCAGACTTGTGTCTGCCGGAAAGAGAGATACAACGTAGGTTTTAAATCTAGGATCGAGCACGGTGGCCAAAATGTAGTGCTCTGATTTCAACAGATTGACCACCCGTGAATCCTGGTTAAGCGAATTAAGGGCTCCATCCACAAGTCCCACATGCCTAGCGGAATCGCTCTGTTTTAGTTCCTCCTTCAATGTCTCCAGCTTCTTCTGCAAAAGCCTGATGAGGGGAATGACCTGACTCAGGCTGGCAGTGTCTGAACTGACTTCACGTGTGGCAAGTTCAAGGGGTTGCAGAACCTTGCACAACGTAGAAATCATTCTTCCACTACGCTTGAGTCAGGTGCATTCCCCCTCCTTTGCCTATATCGTGGGCAGATGTATAGGCTTGAATGGCCTTTTGCTGCTCCTCCATCCTCTGAAGCATATAGAGGGTTGAATTCCACCTCGTTACCACCTCTTGCTTCAGATGATGGCAGGGCAGGTTCAGGATTGTTTGGTGGTGCTCCAGTCTTCTGTACGTGGTGGCTGAATGCCGAAAGTGGCCCGCAATTCTTCGGGCCACCGACAGCATCTCTTGCACGCCCCTGTCGTGTTTTAAATAATTCTGCACCACCAAATTCAATGTATGTGAAAAACATGGGACGTGCTGGAATTTGCCCAGATGTAATGCACGCACAATATTGCTGGCGTTGTCCGATGTCACAAATCCCCAGGAGAGTCCAATTGGGGTAAGCCATTCTGCGATGATCTTCCTCAGTTTCCGTAAGAGGTTGTCAGCTGTGTGCCTCTTCTGGAAAGCGGTGATACAAAGCGTAGCCTGCCTAGGAATGAGTTGGCGTTTGCGAGATGCTGCTACTGGTGCCGCCGCTGCTGTTCTTGCTGCGGGAGGCAATACATCTACCCAGTGGGCTGTCACAGTCATATAGTCCTGAGTCTGCCCTGCTCCACTTGTCCACATGTCCGTGGTTAAGTGGACATTGGGTACAACTGCATTTTTTAGGACACTGGTGACTCTTTTTCTGACGTCTATGTACATTTTCGGTATCGCCTGCCTAGAGAAATGGAACCTAGATGGTATTTGGTACCGGGGACACAGTACCTCAATCAAGTCTCTAGTTGCCTCTGAATTAACGGTGGATACCGGAACCACGTTTATCACCACCCAGGCTGCCAAGGCCTGAGTTATCTGCTTTGCAGCAGGATGACTGCTGTGATATTTCATCTTCCTCGCAAAGGACTGTTGGACAGTCAATTGCTTACTGGAAGTAGTACAAGTGGTCTTCCGACTTCCCCTCTGGGATGACGATCGATTCCCAGCAGCAACAGCAGCGCCAGCAGCAGTAGGCGTTACACTCAAGGATGCATCGGAGGAATCCCAGGCAGGAGAGGACTCGTCAGACTTGCCAGTGACAATGGCCTGCAGGACTATTGGCTTTCCTGGATAAGGAGGAAATTGACACTGAGGGAGTTGGTGGTGTGGTTTGCAGGAGCTTGGTTACAAGAGGAAGGGATTTAGTGGTCAGTGGACTGCTTCCGCTGTCATCCAAAGTTTTTGAACTTGTCACTGACTTATGATGAATGCGCTGCAGGTGACGTATAAGGGAGGATGTTCCGAGGTGGTTAACGTCCTTACCCCTACTTATTACAGCTTGACAAAGACAACACACGGCTTGACACCTGTTGTCCGCATTTGTGTTGAAATAATTCCACACACCGAAGAGCTGATTTTTTTTGTATTTTGACCAGGCATGTCAATGGCCATATTCGTCCCACGGACAACAGGCGTCTCCCCGGGTGCCTGACTTAAACAAACCATCTCACCATCAGAATCCTCCTTGTCAATTTCCTCCCCAGCGCCAGCAACACCCATATCCTCATCCTGGTGTACTTCAACAGTGACATCTTCAATTTGACTATCAGGAACTGGACTGCGGGTGCTCCTTCCAGCACTTGCAGGGGGCGTGCAAATGGTGGAAGGCGCAAGCTCTTCCCGTCCAGTGTTGGGAAGGTCAGGCATCGCAACCGACACAATTGGACTCTCCTTGGGGATTTGTGATTTAGAAGAACGCACAGTTCTTTGCTGTGCTTTTGCCAGCTTAAGTCTTTTCATTTTTCTAGTGAGAGGATGAGTGCTTCCATCCTCATGTGAATCTGAACCACTAGCCATGAACATAGGCCAGGGCCTCAGCCGTTCCTTGCCACTCCGTGTCGTAAATGGCATATTGGCAAGTTTACGCTTCTCATCAGACGCTTTCAATTTTGATTTTTGGGTCATTTTACTGAACTTTTGTTTTTTGGATTTTACATGCTCTCTACTATGGCATTGGGCATCGGCCTTGGCAGACGACGTTGATGGCATTTCATCGTCTCGGCCATGATTAGTGGCAGCAGCTTCAGCACGAGGTGGAAGTGGATCTTGATCTTTCCCTATTTTAACCTCCACATTTTTGTTCTCCATTTTTTAATGTGTGGAATTATATGCCAGTATCAATAGTAATGGTCTACTACTATATATACTGCGCACAACTAAAATGCACCACAGGTATAGAATGTAGATGGATAGTACACTTGACGACACAGAGGTAGGTACAGCAGTGGCCTTCCGTACCGTACTGCTATATATACTGGTGGTCACTGTGTCAGCAAACTGCACAACTGAAATGCACCACAGGTATAGAATCTAGATGGATAGTATACTTGACGACACAGAGGTAGGTACAGCAGTGGCCTACTGTACCGTAATGCTATATATTATATACTGGTGGTCACTGGTCAGCAAAACTCTGCACTGTACTCCTCCTATATAATATTATACTGGTGGTCCCCAGTCCCCACAATAAAGCAGCACACTGAGCACAGATATGGAGTGTTTTTCAGGCAGACAACGTATACTGGTGGTCACTGTCAGCAAAACTTTGCACTGTACTCCTGCTATATAATACAGCTGCTCCCCAGTCCCCACAATTAAGCAGTGTGAGCACAGATATATGCAGCACACTGAGCACAGATAAGGAGCATTTTTTTCAGGCAGAGAACGGATAAAACTGGTGGTCACTGATCAGCAAAACTCTGCACTGTACTCCTGCTATATTATACAGCTGCTCCCCAGTCCTCCCCACGATTAAGCAATAAAGCACAATCAAGTTCAACAATAACGGAGAGGACACCAGCCACGTCCTCTCCCTAACATTTCCAATGCACGAGTGAAAATGGCTGCGACGCGCGGCTGCTTATATAGAATCCGAATCTCGCGAGAATCCGACAGCGGGATGATGACGTTCGGGCGCGCTCGGGTTAACCGAGCCATACGGGAGAATCAGAGTATGGCTCGGACCCGTGTAAAAAGGGTGAAGTTCGGGGGGGGTTCGGTTTCCGAGAAACCGAACCCGCTCATCACTAGTTTATAGTCAATTTGTGGATTAACCCCCTTACTCACATCCGCTACACATGACCATGTAACAGCATCAGCTTCTATTTTAGTCAAAGCAGTATTGGGGGCCACAAACACTGAGAATACACAAATAAATCTTTTACAATAGTTGGCGAACTCCAAGAACCTTTGGAGGGCCTTAAGATTTATTGGAAAATTCAATTCTACTATAGCTAGTACCATGGCTGTATCTATTGAAAAATCCAGTTTAGAAAGAATGAATCCTAAAAATTCCATTAGGATAGTTCAAACTAATTTTTTCCAATATCACATAAGCTAATTTTCTGAGTTTCTGTAACCCTAATCAAATATGATTGCAATGCTGAGATAAATTTTTTTAGTAAATTAGAATATTACCCAAATAAATGATGACCCATTTGCCCAGTAATTCTAAAGCACATCACTGGCTAAATCCTTAAAAACAGAGTTGGGATTACATAACCCAAATGGCACAGCACAATACTAATAGGGATTAATGTAATAGCCCTAGTAGCCAGGTTGGTTTTGCCTTTTAAATGATTGTCCCATTAGTCACTTTCTTGGTTTGGTCACATGAGATATGCCCACTTAATGCTGGGCTTTCCCTGACATGGTGGCATCTCATGTGATCAGTCAGAAATGCTCACTGCGTGGCTGCTGGAAGATAATTCTCCAGCAGCTGTCAATCTAAGAGGAACCTTCCAACCCCTCTTCTACCTGGTTCCCTCCCACAGTGCCTTTCATGCAGACCATCACTGCTGATTGAGCAGCCTGGTAGCACCTCCCACTCCATGGCTGCAGACATTAGCAGCCACCAAGGAAATGGTATAGAAGATGCCCTTACATTGCCTGTGTACACCTTGCAGAGAGGAGCAGCTAATGTAAGAATGTAAGTTCGCAATGGCTTGACGATCCAATCATTCATGGTCCGATATGTCGTCCATCCATGTTTTAACTGATTTTTATAAAAAAATAAAAATAAATTGTAAATGCAAAAAAATAAAATAATTTTTTTTTAAAAAATATATAAATCTATGCTGGGTCACAGCTACCAAATTGTGCTTCACATGCATTTTTCATGAAGAATAAAACTCTTTTCACGTTCATCTAAACTGTGAGTGCTGGTAGTTTCTTTTTCTAAATTGCTGAAAAAGTGAGTGTAATTATTATTATCTTTTACACTGCACCACCACCTTGCCAATGATTTACAATAGCATTGAGTGCTGTCTTTTACCAGAATTTTAAATCCATGCTGGATATGTTTTTAAAAAATGTTCTTAACATAATTCAGTCATAAAAAAATTCAACTATTTCTGAGTGGTATTTGGAGTTTTTTTTTAGCCAGTTAAGTGGTTAAAACATAAGGCACACTCACCAGAAACTCACCAATGTAAGCATCTCAAAGGCTTTTACATTTACCCCATAGTGTTCAAAATGAGTATTACAGGTAATTTTCCCTTTATCTCTCTCACATAAATGCATAAGATTGGATGGTCCACAAAGATTGATTTAGGAACATATTGCCACAGTAATCCTTTCACAACATCAAAAAGCTGCAAAACATGAAACGATATAACCAGCAAGGATCTCCCACTGAAGCAGCTATTTAAAGCAGCATGCTACAATAAGCAAACTATTTCCAGTTGAATAGAGATTTATGTGAGCACAAGCGTCCAGGATGCATGGCTAATAATAACAACACTACAACTGACAATGAACAATTGCAGACAGACTGGATCCCTGTGATCAACCCAGTCATCTGCTGTTCCAATAATTTTGGGATGTGGTACAAAGAAAGATTCACAGCATATATGTGCATCTGACAAATCTGCAGTAACTATGATGTTTTCATGTTCACATGGGTCAGAATCTGTAAGCATACCTCCCAACATCTACAGGAGGCAAACACGGGCACCAAAAAGGGGGCATTGCTTGTGGGAAAGGGGCATGGCTTCACGAGGGTTCCGCGATCGCAGGCCTCACCTCCCATTTTTGTCACATTGGGGGCTTGGCCAGCGCTCTGTGCTGGCTCCTCTGCCTCCTGTGAATAAGGGCAGCTTCTCATCATGGCTGCTCTGCTCTACATTAAGCAGAGCAGCGAGTGACAGGAGCCTCCCAACTGCCCCGTCCACCGTGGGACAGTCCCATGAAAATTGTGACATTTAGGAGATGTGTAAGGAATGTTTTCTGCATTTAGTTGAATCCTTGTCCAGATACAGTAGGCTGTTCTGCAGCAAAGCTTGCTCATACCCAATGCTAGAATGTTGTACCAAATGATGTGACTGCTGCACCGATATATGCAGCCAGTGGCGTAACTATAAATTTTGCCCCCTCCCAGCCAAAAAAGTTTCTGGTGCACCCTCCCTTGGCATTTTGGTAAAACAAACATGGTGTTTTCTAGGCAATTTGGCTCCCAGTATGAAGTATGAACAGTTAAAATTGCGCCCGCCCCAGCATAGGCATTTTAAAAATGGGTGTGTGGCATCACTGTAAGGGCATGGCCTCACTGCATGGGATGTGGCCTTGCAGGAAAAAACTACCTTATACTGTACCCTGGTTTTGCAAATTGTACGCCCAGACAGTGGCCACCATAGGAAAAAAAAATCCTGATTCATGCCCCTTACATTGTCATTTTTCCTCCTTATAGTAATGCTCCTTACACATTATGCCACACAGTGGCATTGTTACGTTCACTGTACTTGGTACTCCTGAAACTGGGTGGATGAGCCCCAAGTACAGGAACGTAATGCTGCGACTAGGAACGTAGCTCGGCAGCACCCCCCAAGGATCCCTAACTCTGTTGTCTCACCCTCGTTGTCAGCTTACGCCTGCATGACTATGGTTTCTTGGGCCCACGGCAGCCGCGCTTGAAGGGCGGATTATGTCTGCCCAACTCCGATGCCCCCCGGTCTTAGTTGGAGACAAGGCGTAGACATAAATGGGGCAATGACAAAGGGAACCCCTAACTAGAGAAGGAAGTACCCAGTTAGGGGTGCTACAGAACTTAAATAAAGTATGTGCGGCACAGCCACCAGGATAAACAACAAAGGAAATGCTGTCCCCACGCCGACACAATACTGTTGTGTACCGGCGGTGACAGCATACACAGAACCCTCTGCAGAAAATCCAAAGCAAAAGCAACAGGTAGCTACGGCCTAGGCCGAGGGACGCGGCAAAGCCGCTACTCACGAAACTGGTACGAATACTGGCAAAAGGACAGGAACCCCCATAGTAGCTGACACAGGCTCTCAGGACTAAAGGACAGGCAGAATTCCAAACGACAGACCAGTGGACACCAAGAAGCAGGATACTGGATCAGACACATGCAAAGCCACAGGTCTCCTGGACAGGAATGCCTCAAGGCAGGTTACTGGATCAGACACAGGCAAAGCCACAGGACTCCTAGACAGGAATGCTTCAAGGCAGGAAGCAGCTAGACAGAAGCTATCACCGGCGTCTGTGTCAGGCAGTGAGGGAGAATATAACAAGGAATACTTCCAATCACAGCAGGGACCCTAATTAATTATGTCACGCAGCTGCCCGACTCCAAACTGACAGGTGCAATTAACAGACAGGTGAGGCTAAACACATGGAAACAGGCTGCAATACCACAGACTCACCACCGGCGGCCAACAAGAGTCTTTCTAAACCAGAGCAAAGGAAATCCTGGCCTGCAAGAGAACTATAACATAAAATACATGAACAGGAATGAACCACTGCTTGTGGTTCATAACAGTACCCTCTCCTTAAGGGTGGACACCGGACACCCCACAAAAGCCAAGGGAACAGAAACAGAGGTAAAACATAAGGGGGGTCATTCCGAGCTGTTCGCTCGTTATTTTTTTCTCGCAACGGAGCGATTAGTCGCGAATGCGCATGCGCAATGTCCACAGTGCGACTGCGCCAAGTAAATTTGCTATGCAGTTAGGAATTTTACTCACGGCATTACGAGGTTTTTTCTTCGTTCTGGTGATCGTAATGTGATTGACAGGAAGTGGGTGTTTCTGGGCGGAAACTGGCCGTTTTATGGGAGTGTGTGAAAAAACGCTTCCGTTTCTGTGAAAAACGCGGGAGTGGCAGGAGAAACGGAGGAGTGTCTGGGCGAACGCTGGGTGTGTTTGTGACGTCAAACCAGGAACGACAAGCACTGAACTGATCGCACTGGCAGAGTAAGTCTCGAGCTACTCAGAAACTGCACAGAGAAGTATTTTCGCAATATTGCGAATCTTTCGTTCGCAATTTTGATAAGCTAAGATTCACTCCCAGTAGGCGGCGGCTTAGCGTGTGCAAAGCTGCTAAAAGCAGCTTGCGAGCGAACACTCGAAGTGACCCCCAAAATACATAACCAAAATGCAAAACAGGAATGAGCCACTGCCGTGGCTCATAACAGAAATGCCCATCACACATTATTTCACACACCGTAATGGCCATTACACAGTATGTCACACCAGTGCCATCTCCAATAGAGCGCCGCGTGGTGCCCATTCGCGGCTCCTTCTCCCGCCTCCGATTCTGAACAGCTGACTCCTCCCCCAGGTGGCGCTCCTCCCCGTCTCCTGGCTCAGCGCCAGGTGGAAGCAGCAGCTGGCAGCAATGGGTAAGAGCCGGGACCAGCACAGGGGGGTCTCTTCTCCAGTCACACCCGGGTGGGTGGAGATGAGCTGGCAGTGTGACCGGGGATGTGAGATGTAAAGGGGCAGAGCTGGGGCAGGGGGTAGGGAGACTGCTGACGTGTCCTTGTGTCTGTAAATAGATATATATTTTGTGGGATCCGGCACTCCATATTAATAAAATACTTGGTCTGGTGCCCCCCCCAAAAAAAACAGCATATCTACATAAAGTGCGGCACTCGGACTCCAGTGAAGACACAGACACTGTATCACCATTTGTAGATCAACGTTTCAATCACATAGATTTTATTTATCCTGAACAAAATCTATGTGATTGAAATGTTGATCTACAAATGGTAATACAGTGTCTGTGTCTTCATTGAAGTCAGGTGCAGCACTTTATGTGGATATATATATATATATATATACATACACACACACACACACACACACACAATGAAAATTTTGAAGTGGGGGTATGCAAAAGTCAAGGACGCTCCAGAAAAGGGGTCGTGGTCACCCAAAAGGAGGCATGTCCAGTGTAGTAAAACCCCTTATACTATCTAGTACTGGTACCCCTTTCATCTTATAGCACACGGTACGAGACGAAATTCACATTACAGCACACGGTACAAGCCGAAATTCACATTATAGCACACGGGTGGTCATTCCGAGTTGATCGCAGCAGCAATTTTGCTAGCATTTGGGCAAAACCATGTGCACTGCAGGAGGGGCAGATATAACATGTGCAGAGAGAGTTAGATTTGGGTGGGGTGTGTTCAAACTGGAATCTAGATTGCAGTGTAAGAATAAAGCAGCCAGTATTTACCCTGCACAGAAACAAAATAACTCACCCAAATCTTACTCTCTCTGCAAATGTTATATCTGCCCCCCCCTGCAGTGCACATGGGAGGTCATTCCGAGTTGTTCGCTCGCAAGCGGATTTTAGCAGATTTGCTCATGCTAAGCCGCCGCCTACTGGGAGTGAATCTTAGCATCTTAAAATTGCGAACGATGTATTCGCAATATTGCGATTACACACCTCGTAGCAGTTTCTGAGTAGCTTCAGACTTACTCGGCATCTGCGATCATTTCACTGCTTGTCGTTCCTGGTTTGACGTCACAAACACACCCAGCGTTCGCCCAGACACTCCTCCGTTTCTCCGGCCACTCCTGCGTTTTTTCCGGAAACGGTAGCGTTTTTTCCCACACGCCCATAAAACGGCCTGTTTCCGCCCAGTAACACCCATTTCCTGTCAATCACATTACGATCGCCAGAACGATGAAAAAGCCGTGAGTAAAATTACTAAGTGCATAGCAAATTTACTTGGCGCAGTCGCAGTGCGAACATTGCGCATGCGCATTAAGCGGAAAACTGCTGCGATGCGAAGATTTTTACCGAGCGAACAACTCGGAACGAGGGCCATGGTTTTGCCCAATTGCTAACAAACTTGCTGCTGCGATCAACTCAGAATTACCCCCACGGTACGAGCTGAAATTCTCATTATAGCACACTGAATGAGCCGAAATTCACATTATAGCACACGGTACGAGCTGAAATTCACATTATAGCACACGGTACGAGCCGGAATTCACATTATAGCACACTGAATGAGCCGAAATTCACATTATAGCACACGGTATGAGCCGAAATTCACATTATAGCACACTTTATGAGCCGAAATTCACATTATAGCACACTGAATGTGGGAGTTATGCTGTCTTCTGAAATACGCTGTGCTGCTGTCCCACCCCTAGGGGTGCTAGGGGTGTCTTACCCCCCCCCCCAGTGTTTGTCCCCAGATTGTAAGGTATATTGGTACCAATTTTTGAGTACATTGCTCCAGCAATTCTGGAGTTATGCTGTCTGCTGATATACTCTGTGCTGATGTCTCCCTCCCTAGAGGTGCTAGGGATTTCTAATTGTTTTATTTGCCTTGGCCGTATTTTAATACGCTTGTATGTAAAATTTCACGATCGCAGCTTGTAAACTGAGGATTTGTATAGAAAGACAGAAGGACCGAAGGACAAATTTTCGCTTTTATATAGTAGATCACAATGAGCAAGTCCAATGACATACATAGGCGTGCGCAGGGGGTGCCTGGTGCGCACAGGCACCCCCTAATGTCCGGCACCCCCTGCACTCTCGCCTGCTGCTGCAGTTATTGGTGATCCCTATAGCACCATTCTTGTGTCACCACCCACTGCGTCCTCCACCCGGTCTGGCCGCCAGCTGTCTGGACACCTGAGATGGGTTCATTGTTTATTTGCATGGGTGCAGCGTCACTGACAAAATCCTCTTCCTGACTCCGCCTAACTGCGCGATGTGACATGATGATGTCATGCTGTGCTCCCGCCCGCCTCTCTCTCCACTCGTTGTATTCCATGCCACACTGACGCCACAGCCGCAGTGTTCCTCTTAGAGGCGAGGAGGAGGACTGGGGGACAAATTCAAATCAATGATGACAGTTTGAGTGACAGTAAGTTATAATAACTTTATGCAGTACAGTATATTATTAATAATAATGTATTATTATTTCATATATTACACAGTATATTATATTACACAGTATATTATATGACACAGTATATAATATACTGTGTCATATAAGTAATAAGAATATATTATTAATAATAATAATAATAATATATATTTTGAGTGATTATTTAATAATCCATGGTAATAAAATATACAAATTTAACATACATGAAACAGATGATATATATATATATATATATATATATATAAAACATTTGTGACTAACCTCCGAAAACGTGTGTTTATTTGGGAAATAGCCGTAAATATTGTTTGACAAATGGGCCCCTTAATCCCCTTTTTCTTTATCAAGAGCCATTTATGGATGCACTATACCAGTAGTTGCCAAACTTTTTTGAATCTTGGCACCCTAGAGTATCAGAACTTTTTGCACGGCATCCCGAAAACAAAAGTTTCTTATTGAGAAGTTTTGGAAACAAATGCAGGTTTACAGCTTTTGGGTTTAATAATTATCTAAGGAGCCAGCCCTCACTGTACACTCTGTTTAATCAAATTCCCAATACTATTTAGTTTGCATTGAGTGGCAATATGCGGTTCTAGACACTCCCAATAGGTGGTGCTAGACACGCCCCTCCAATCGTGCACCCTCTAAAAAAATATGCTGCGCACGCCTATGATAACATACCTAGATATATTGTAGGCCCCAAGACAAAAGTTTATAAGGGCCCCATAGGGAGGGTTGGGTGTAGGCTGCAGGAAGGGGTGGTTAGGGTTAGGCTGCACGGAGGGGAGCGTTAGGGTCAGGCTGCTGAAAAGGAGTGTTGGGGGCTTGGGAATTAGGGACAGAGGGCCCGATTCAGACCTGATCGCTGCTGTGTGAAAATCGAACTACTGCGCATGCACCTCAAGCAGAGACAGGATTGTGCGAAAATTTCGATCACAGTTTGCAAGGTGATTGAAAGGAAGAGGACGTTTATGGGTGGTAACTTACCGTTTTCAGGGAGTGTCTGGAAAAATGCAGGCGTTCCCAAATGTTTTCAGGCCGGGTGTGTGACATCCGCTCCGGACCCGATCAGCCTGATTACTTCGCACTGGAGAAGTAAGCATTAAGCTATGCACAGACTGCACACGCTGCACAGAATGGGAAAAACATTAGATGGTAAGTGTGATGCGAACGGTTTTGCAGCTGTCCGCTGACTGAGGGAAATTTTCTCACAGTGTACAAATGCAATCGCACACTTGCACGGGGAAAGTTTCCAGTCCCCCTGGGAGGCAACTATTTGATCGCAGGACTTGCAGCACAGCAATCAGGTCTGAATCGGGCCCAGGATACTTACCTATTAGCTGTCGGGATCCTGAATGTCGGGTATTATGGTATTATGACTGCTGGCATCCCAAGCAACGGGATCCCGATACCATCCTGTACCACCCAATAGGGAAGTTGGGCCCATCACAGCACTGGGCCCCATAGAAGCTGCACTCTCTGCACCTATGGTAGCTATGCCCTTTGTTGTTGCAATAATGTGGCTACAACTCTGCAATTTTCTGTCCTTAATTAGAGCCTTGTGTCTTCAAACGCGCCAGAACCACAGGAGCTACTTATTAGATTAATTTTCATACTATCAGGGCTGTTCTTATAACAAGGCACAGTAGCGGATCTTGCCACGGGCAAGCAGGACTTTTGCCCGGGGCGCCGCCTTCCGGAGGGTGCTGGCGCCATCCGGAGTGCGCCGCACCATGGCAATATCCGTTACTGCTGTGCCCTCTGCTGCCGGCTGTGTCCCCCTGTGATGGGAACTAGACGCTACGCGTCTAGTTTCCCTTCGTGGAGAGGACTTTTGCTGTGCGGTGCGTGATGACGTCATCGCGCACCGCTCAGCATTTAAGCGGCGCTACTACTGTACAGGGGGCGTAACTGACCATGCCCCCTGTTTTAAGCCACGCCCCCATTTCCTGCCCGGGGTGCAGAGAGGGCTCGAACCGGCCCTGATAAGGCAGCCTGAGGCATCTATTTCCAGGCAGTGAATTTTAGCAGCAAAATTAAGGGAAAATTGTGTTTTTTCTATAACTGGTAATAGATACAAATGTTATTGGTTAATCATATAAGGGAAAAAGAAAAATGCAGGTGCACACTCTAATCGCCAAGAATACTGATAACCAAAATAATTTTGATAAACTCTTACAATTCATTCCTTAAGGTGAACCAGAGTGCCGCATCTTCGGACAAGTATATATACACTGCTCAAAAAAATAAAGGGAACACTAAAATAACACATCCTAGATCTGAATGAATGAAATATTCTTATTAAATACTTTGTTCTTTACATAGTTGAATGTGCTGACAACAAAATCACACAAAAATTATCAATGGAAATCAAATTTATTAACCCATAGAGGTCTGGATTTGGAGTCACACTCAAAATTAAAGGGGAAAAACACACTACAGGCTGATCCAACATTGATGTAATGTCCTTAAAACAAGTCAAAATGAGGCTCAGTAGTGTGTATGGCCTCCCTACAACCCACACAAGTGGCTCAGGTAGTGCAGCTCATCCAGGATGGCACATCAATGCGAGCTGTGGCAAGAAGGTTTGCTGTGACTGTCAGCATAGTGTCCAGAGCATGGAGGCGCTTCCAGGAGACAGGCCAGTACATCAGGAGATGTGGAAGAGGCCGTAGGAGGGCAACAACCCAGCAGCAGGACCGCTACCTCCGCCTTTGTGCAAGGAGGAACAGGAGGAACACTGCCAGAGCCCTGCAAAATGACTTCCAGCAAGCCACAAATGTGCATGTGTCTACTCAAACAATCAGAAACAGACTCCATGAGGGTGGTATGAGGGCGCGACGTCCACAGGTGGGGGTTGTGCTTACAGCCCAACACTGTGCAGGACGTTTGGCATTTGCCAGAGAACACCAAGATTGGCAAATTCGCCACTGGCGCCCTGTGACTTCACAGGTGAAAGCAGGTTCTCACTGAGCATATGTGACAGACGTGACAGAGTCTGGAGACACCAAAAAGAATGTTCTGCTGCCTGCAACATCCTCCAGCATGACCGGTTTGGCAGTGGGTCAGTAATGGTGTGGGGTGGCATTTCTTTGGGGGGCCGCACAGCCCTCCATGTACTTGCCAGAGGTAGCCTGACTGCCATTAGGTACCGAGATGAGATCCTCAGACCCCTTGTGAGACCATATGCTGGTGCGGTTGGCCCTGGGTTCCTCCTAATGCAAGACAATGCTAGACCTCATGTGACTGGAGTGTGTCAGCAGTTCCTGCAAGACGAAGGCATTGATGCTATGGACTGGTCCGCCCGTTCCCCAGACCTGAATCCAATTGAGCACATCTGGGACATCATGTTTCGCTCCATCCACCAACGCCACGTTGCACCACAGACTGTCCAGGAGTTGGCGGATGCATTAGTCCAGGTCTGGGAGGAGATCCCTCAGGAGACCATCCGCCACCTGATCAGGAGCATGCCCAGGCATTGTAGGGAGGTCATTCAGGCACGTGGAGGCTACACACACTACTGAGCCTCATTTTGACTTGTTTTAAGGACATTACATCAAAGTTGGATCAGCCTGTAGTGTATTTTTCCACTTTAATTTAGAGTGTGACTCCAAATCCAGACCTCTATGGGTTAATAAATTTGATTTCCATTGATAATTTTTGTGTGATTTTGTTGTCAGCACATTCAGCTATGTAAAGAACAAAGTATTTAATAAGAATATTTCATTCATTCCGATCTAGGATGTGTTATTTTAGTGTTCCCTTTATTTTTTTGAGCAGTATATATATACACACTGTATATATATATATATATATATAGTTCAGTTCTATTGTCTGTACAATTTGGTGTACTGTTCCCTAGTGCACTTTCTTCACATGCATCTATAAACCCTGTGAGTCACGCAGTTTGAAAGGAGCTGCAAGTTATAAAAAATGTAAAATATAGTTAAGTTCTATTGTTTGTACTTTTTGTTTGCTGCACCCTAGTGTGCTTTCTTCACATGCATCTAAAAACCCTTCATGTGCATCTATAAACCCTGTGATTCACGCAGTTTGAAAGGAGCTGAAAGTTATTAAAAAATAATATATGGTTAAATTCTATTGTTTGTACTTTTTTATTTGCTACTGCGCTTTCTTCACCTGCATCTGAACCTGTGATTCACGCTGTTAAAATGGATAATAATCAGTTTAGAGAACACCAACCTGCTGCCACCAGTCATGATAATTACAATAGCCCAGCATCTACTAAAGCCGGTGCACAAGGGCATAGCAGATCTAAGTCAGGGCATTTAAAAAAATAAAATAAAATACAGCGGTAAAGAAAAAAAAAACATAAAATTGCCAACATGCCATTCACCACACACAGTTGCAAGGAAAAGCTAAGGCCTTTGCCTTTATTTTTGAGTGGTAGTTTTGCACCTGTCAGTGAGGCATCATCTTCTGCCTCTCATGATGCCTCAGACTTGGAGTCTAGAAGAAGTGTAAAAAACTGAAAATCGCTAAGGTAGTAGAACAAACTGTGCAATCAGAAACAGAAATGTCACAAATACCCGAGGAGGGTCTAAGTGTGTCCTCGAGTGCTATGTTTGAGTCTGACCTTTCTGATACTGTACTCGCAGAGAAGCCACCTTCCACCATTTCTGCTCCCTTTCTAATGTGAGGATGAGCAGCATAAGTATTGCTGATGACATAGAAATTGGGGATGCCACCATGGAATTGCAAGAAGATGAAGGGGAGATTTGTGTAGCTGATGCTGGCACCAAATGAGGATGTTGAAGATGTTGTTTGCATTTATAAGGCACCAGTGGAAGCATCTCTTGGCCATGATAAGAAGAAGGCCATTGTCATGGGCATAGGACCAACAGATACACAGTAGCCTTTGCGGAACCACAGTACATAGAGGTAGGGATGTTAAGCATCTAGGAACCTCCACCCTATTATGTCATCTGCAGTGAGGTTATGATAACATACACAATTAATGCTAAAAAAATAACAACAAACAGTCTAGCATCAGCTAGCTCCTTTCTCTCTACTAGATACCAGCACCTGCAATCTCCACCACCAACACCTTCATCCTCAACATCCTCATTAATGATCAGAGATAGTCTTGCAACCAATTTGTTAATGCTAGGTTACTACTCTTCTTTTCAGGATTCCTCAGAAGAATCTTTGCGCACTAGGCCTTCAGCTGCTGGGAGTGGATCTTCATACCAGAAGTGGACCAAGAAGACTACTAGTTTTAGTAGTTGTTCCACAAAACAATTGACTATTAAACAATCCTTTGCAAGAGAAGCAAGTATGACAGTTCTCACTCAGTCGCACAGCATATCACTGACACCATGACCTCTATGCTAGTATAAGATCTGCGTCCAATATCTGCCATTAATGCAGTTGGTTTTACACCGTTAATTGAGAACCTGTGTCCCCCAGTACCAAATTCTATCTCAGTTTAATTTTACCTGAAAAGCCATTCCTCGGCTGTACTAGGATGTTGAAAAAATAAATATCCAATTATTGCACTACAAAATGCCATTGTACACACAGATATGTGGACAAGTGGTAGTGGGCAAACTAAAGATTACATGATTGTGATAGCTCACTTGGTGGGTGAATTGCCTTCAGCAGCAGCAGAAGCAGTATCTAACAAACAACGCCAGCTTTCTTTCCAACTGACCCAGATCTTGAGAGGTGCAAAGAGCTCCTGGTGAGTGGCACTACAAAGTCTCCTTCAATTTTTCGGCAGCAGCCAAGAAAAAACTCACCTTTCCCAAAAGACCTAGTGCTGATGCAAATAAGTCAACACAACATTTTATCATCTGGTCACGTCTAAATTAATTGCCCAGCATTTGTGACAGCTCTACTGTAACTCCATCTGATATGGTCACCATCCAAAGAATGGTGAAGGATTATTTTCATGACTTTGTAAAAATAGGAATGTCACAGAGTCCCTTTGAGTACTGGAAGGAAAAAAAGGCAATTTGGAGGCCCTTGTACAAACTGGCTTTGCATTACTTAAGCTGCCCACCCTCCATTGTGTACAGTGACAGTTTTCAGCACAGCCGGGAACCTTGTGAGGAAGACCTTTCCCAAAATGATGTCAAAGTACAGAGACTTCTGTAATGGAAGATTCCAGCGGGAATTAATAAATATTGTGTGAGGAGGATGTACACACTGATGAGGATGAGGAGGGCAATGACGATGACATCTTGCCACAGTAGAGCTGTTGCCTTAAACCAATTGGTAGCTTGTTTTGTGGGGGGACGAAACAAACCAAGCACTTCAGCCACAAAAGCTGAAGTCCCTGATGCTGGGGGGCTTCTTGTGTTAAACCGTGCATGCTAATATCCAACATAATGGTGGGTGGAGGGCCCAAGGACAATGCCATCTTGCACCAACGTTCATATCTCCCACTGCTCTGTGTCAGTGTTTCATAGATATGCTATAAACTGCCATGTGTTTGTGCCGCTGCTCTGTTGCTTAGTAAACCAGCCAGCTTGCTGCAGACTTTGGAATAAAGTAGATGAAAATAACATTGTGAGCTGTAAGGTGGTCAAAATTGTCTGTAAATGACTGTCGATTAATGTTCTTGAGGTTAATAATACTCTAGGGACAAAAAAAGGTCCAACTTATGTGATTTTAGCTTTTTTTGTCAATTTAAAAAAAAAATCCAAAGCCAGTCAAGGCGGTCTGGCAAATCCAAATCCAAAGTTGGCAGATGAATCAGACCAAATGCAAATCCGGCAAAAATTAGCAGGTGCATATCCCTATTTTCATTCTTTCCCTAGATGCAAATATTTCTTGTTACGGCTTTGTGAATCATCATGGCCAAATAGGTGTTTTACAGCGTTGGCTGCGATCCCACACTTGGCTGCCCACTTTTCTACTAGTTATAAAATAGTTTATGGCACAATTATTATTAAGGAGAAGTTATCTTTTGCATCATGATTAACATCAATGAAATGAAAAGACTCATCAATAGTGTTGACTACTGTATGTTGGTGATACATTTTATGCACTGTATGTTTCTAATTTGTTTTGGGCCATATTTGTTCAATCTAATACTTTTGATCAGACAGTGCCACATAATAGTCCCAAAGCTTGTCTCTAATCACTTCCTTTCAAGTTACAGAGATTATGAAGCATCTCTTTTCTATAAGATAGTAGAATCAATCTTTGTAAAGTCCTAGAAAATGTTAGGCTAGAGATTATTGAAGCAAGGGCTGAAATGCAATAGTTATAACCTTTATAAGCCGCCTGTTCAGCTGTTTGGAACACAGTGCTTATATGGATTTTCTTCTAACATGTAACAATTGGTTTACTTGTGACGCCTTGTTACTGTCCTAAGAGAAGGGACAGTGCTTGTGCCATAAGTCATGGTTTCATGAGTTTTACCGTAAATTTACTTTGGATTCTCCTGAGGTTTTGTCTTTGATTGAGTTTTATCGAGGCACTCATGAGTCACAGCGCTTCAATAAGATGCTTTGTACAGTCTGAAGGCTCGGAAAAGCTTTCATAAATGAATAATAAAGAAAATTGCACATTACAAATATTTTAAAAGCATCAAAATACCATAATGTTTCCTTCAATGCATGTAAAATAACAAATTTAAAATTATTTTTACTGTTGCGGTAAGAATATGTTAATACTTAGTATTCTCATATTAGACCAAATAGAAGTGTTAAACGTTTTAGTTAGTATAAGTAATTTCATACAATGTGAGGTTTTCCTTTCTTTTATTCTTTTTTTTATATCAGTTGTTTTTGTCAAAACCAGTGTAATTTTTGTTACGGTGCTTGGCGAGATCCTTGGCTAAAGTATAGGGCTGGCAGATAAACTAAGAAGACACTGCAATCATTTTATTGACTTAGTTGCATCTTCAGTAGATGACCTGGACTTTCCAGACCAGCACCCAGCATTGCTCTTATTCTTCCCCTGTACTCTAGTGTGTCTAGGCCTGCTATCAGAAGGGGTACAAGGAACAGAAATGTACATAGGTGATACGTTCTTGGTGCTCAGAACGAAAGAGGTGTTGCGTACTGAGTCCAAAGCACCAGAACGTGACGCTGAAATAAAGGCAAGGTGTAGTAATAGCCCCTAGCAGCCTACCTCCATTGTTTCACCCGCGTGGTCAGTTTACGCCTGCGAGACTGTGGTTTCTTGGGCCTATGGCAGCCGCGTTTGAAGGGCGGATTAGGTCTGCCCAACTCCGATGCCCCCAGGTCTTAATGTGAGACAAGGCATAAACCGAGATGAGATGATAACAAGGGGACCTCTAACTAAACCAAACTGAGAGCTAGGGGCTACAAAGAGACCTAAAACTAAACGTATATGCGGCACAGCCGCCAGGATAAACAACAACAAAGGAAATGCTGTCCACACGCCGACACAATACTGTTGTGTACCGGCGGTGACAGCATATGCAGAAACCTCTGCAAAACACCAGTAACTAGTATAACTAAAGAATACAGCGGCCTTGGCCGACGGACGTGGCAAAGCTGCTACTCACGAAACCGGTAAAAATACTGGTAAACGGACAGGAACCCCCAATGTAGCTGACACAGGCTCTCAGGACCGGAGGACAGGCAGAGTTCCAACGACTGAGTAGTGGACACCAAGGAACAGGATACGGGATCAGGATCAGGAACAGACAAAGCCACTGGACTTCAGGACAGGAACGCTTCAAGGCAAGACACTGGATCAGACACTGGATCAGACACTGGATCAGACACTGGATCAGAATGCTTCAAGGCTGGAAGCAGCTAGACAGAAACTATCACCGGCGTCTGTGTAATGCACTGAGACAGAATATAACAGGCAGCCCTCCAATAGCTGCAGATAACCTAATTAATTATGTTGTGCAGCTGCCCTGCTGCACAACTGACAGGTGCAATTAACAGACAGGTGAGGCTGAACACATGGAAACAGGCTGCAATTACACAGACTCACTACCGGCAGAAAACAAGAGTCTTCTAAACCAGAGCAAAGGGAAATCCTGGCCTGCAAGAGAACTATAACATAAAATACATGAACAGGAATGAACCACTGCTTGTGGTTCATAACAATAGGCTGTACTCACAGAACCACCAATGATCCAGCCTGCAAACTGTTCTTTGAATAAGAAGCAGTTTGTCTGTGATCAGCATGCTCACTATGTCAGTGATCAGCGGTACTGATCTAGATGGGGCAGTTGTGTGTCCTGAGCTCCCCTTTGATAACAGGGTTCAGTCTGGAGACTACTTCTACTGCTGGCTCATCCTCTTTACATGTATCAACACCTCCAGCTCACCTACTGTATTATCCTCATCTCTTGCTTCCATTGTAATGGAAGCACTCCCCTTCCTTGTTCAGTACTAGAGGCCCTCAGAACTTTCCAATGTGTGCATCTGACCTATCCAACCCCATGTATGTCTCTGCCCCATCCCTCTCCATGTCTGCCTTTGCCCCCAACCCCACTCCATGTGTGCTTCTGAACCCTTTTTCCATATGTTCATGACCACTCCTTCCTTTGTTTTCCCCTGACCCTCCAACCCTGACCTCGCATGGATCAATGGAAACCAAGACTGCGCTAAATGACAATTAACTGAACCTGAAGATTGCAGGTAAACACAATTTTACTTTAATAACTCTGAGTATTTCTCACTTAAAATTTCTGTGTTTAGCTTCTATATTCCTCAATTATTTTAGTGATGAGCGAGGTTCGGTTTTACTCGGTTTTACTCGGTTCTCAAAACGGCATCTTATTGGCTATCCAAAACACGTGACATCCGTGAGCCAATAAGATGCCGTTTTGAGAACCGAGTAAAACCGAGTAAAACCGAGTAAAACCGAATCCGCTCATCACTAAATTATTTAGCAATATATATATATATATGTATATTTTTATATATATGTACACATATACACATAGAAGGGAATAGCAGGCACTCTTTGTATGTATAGCCACCGGGGTGCCCTCCTTAGACCAGAATATACAAATAATATGGTTCCCTGGTATGGATTGGCTAGTCTCCTCCGAAATTAAGGAACCAGATGGCACTCCACAGATTTTTTTGAAAAACAATCAAATATTTATAATAGCAATTCAGCGCATTACAATCAAAAAAGCATTGTGCAATAGAGCCAACGTTTCAATGCCTTATAGGCGTTTTTTACAAGGTGCCAAATGCTGAAAAGTGTTTTGTTTTTTGCACTTTTCAGCACTTGGTATGGATTTATACATTTTTGATTGTTTTTCAAAAAAATCCATGGAGTGCCGCCTGGTTCCTAAATTTCGGAGGAGACTAGCCAGTCCATACCAGGGAACCATATTATGTATATATATATATATAGTGGGGCAAAAAAGTATTATATATAATACTTATATATATATAATACTTATATATATATATATATATATATATATAGTGGAAGAGGTTGAATAAGCGGCACTCAACAGGCTGCAGTCAGATTGTTTAAACTGACATGATTTTTATTGACTAGTTGGCAACTAGTCAATAAAAATCATGTCAGTTTAAACAATCTGACTGCAGCCTGTTGAGTGCCGCCTATTCAACCTCTTCCACTGCACATTGGGACATTTATCCCTCAAGGAAGGCACCACAGCAAGTATACACTATAGAGCCGGAGTGCCGGGCATCTTTGTTATTCTGTATATATATATATATATATATATATATACTGTGTATATATATATATATACTGTATATATACTTACCGTATATATACGGTAAGTATATATACAGCAGTGGGTCGGCGGCACTCACAGCAATTCAGTACGAAGATCAAAGAGAGGCAAACACCCTTGCCTCTCTTTGATCTTCGAACTGAATTGCTGTGAGTGCTGCCGACCCACTGCTCCTGTTATCTGATACATAGGAAGGCACCTGGCCCGTTGTCTATTGTGCAGTTTGGTTAGTGCCAAATATTTAGAGGAACTATATATATATATATATATATATATATATATTATACTATATATATCACTATTTATACAGTACATTTCTAAATATATATGTATATATGGGAGATCAGGATAGGGGTGCCCTCTCCTGGGGTAGATGGGCACCTCCAAACATACAGCAGCCAGAAAAATAGCACACCAGTCCAGGGTTTTCCTGCAATCTAGTTGTGGCTAGCTTTATTGTTCAGTATGTAAAACAAAACCTAAAAATGAATCTTAGCCTGTTTGAGCACTAACTAGACATCACAAATTCCCTCCCTCGAAGTGATAGGATCTAATGCCCTTACCACAAACACGGGCATATGCAGAATACTTACAGTCAGTAAATCACAGTGTCTCATAACAAGCCTGCTGCCTGTTTCCACAGTTAGTGAGACCATGAGCCAAGCCCCGACACAGCTTATGTCAGCCTCTTACTGGTGCAGGCCTACTAATTAGCCTGTTCTCAGACCGAAGGCCTAAAAACCTAAAATGCTCAATAACGGTAGAACCCTCCCTTCTCTATCCCATCCATACCCTCAGGATCCCTTTTCCACTTTTAGTAAAAGCCCAAACTCTAATCAAGTCTGTTTAGCAGAAGCAGACTGTCACAACTGAGGGCCTGAGCTGACGGGAGGCAGCCTCAGTTGTAGGGGCTGAGATGTACCGGAACCTGGGAGGTTGTATCAGACCCCTGGACATGTAAGTAACATGAATAATAACTGCCCGAAGGCGTGACCACGACAACTTGGATAAAAGTCAATGATGTTTATTATGACAACTCCGCAACACAGCAGCAGTAAAAGAAAACGTAAAAGTCAGCAAAGAATAAATACAGTTCCTGGGTACTACAGGATGGCAGGAGCCACAGGGCACTGGTAGTGTGAGATAGTTCTTATGATCTTCTAGATGGAAAGTCCTTACCAGGCCCGACTGTAGCAATGGAGATAACCCAGGATTGTGCCAGCTGGTGTTCCAGGAAAAGCTGGGTTGCTGAAGATAAAACAGCTGCTGTGGATACTGGCTGGAACCAGACTGTTGTTAGCACGGAGTGGATACTGGCTGGAACCAGTTAAATAATAAATGAACTTGGGAGCAATGAAATATGAACTGAAATGTAGAACTTGAGAGCGGAGAAATAATAATACCGGTGGAGAGTGGTAAAGTGTAGAAAGGACACCGGCCCTTTAAGGGAAGCTGTACTCTGCTGGAAGCTGAGCTGGAAGCAGGTAATGTTGTAGCTGGAAACAGATGAATCCACAATGGATTGGAGAGTCAGGCTACACCGCAGGTGGAATGTTGGTGCGGGTCTCTATGGTGGAAGTCTTGAGACAGGAGCTGGAACCTGGAAGACAATCACAGGAGAGAGACAAACAGGAACTAGGTTTGACAACCAAAGCACTGACGCCTTCCTTGCTCAGGCACAGTGTATTTATACCTGCAGCAAGGAAGGGATTGGCTAGGCAATTATGCAGATTATCAATACTGAGAACAGATTGGTGGAAATGATCAGCTGACAGAATCCAAGATGGCTGCGCCCATGCAGACACTTGGAGGGAAGTTTGGTTTGTAATCCATGTGGTAATGAAAACAGTAATGGCGGCGCCGGCCACCGGAGACAGGAGGCGCCAGGCTGACAGATGCACATCCAACCACGCGGACACAGCGGAGGCCGCGGCTGACGTAATCGCCACTCAGACACTCTGCATGCAGAAGTTCAGGGACGGCGGCGGAGGCCGCGGGAGACGCCATGCCAGGTGTAATATGGCGTTTACTGTGACAGCGTCCCAGAGTGACAGGAGAGGATACAGGAATGTACACATCAGGATAACAGATGGAATCCGGTCCTGGAGCGCTGAGCCAGCCTTAGGAGGCATCTGATGGGTAAGAAATGGCGTCCAGATACCCGGATCGTGACAGCACCCCCCCCTTTAGGAGTGGCCCCAGGACACTTCTTTGGCTTTTGAGGAAACTTGGAATGGAATCTCCGGACCAAGGCAGGAGCATGGACATCAGAAGCATTGGTCCATGAACGTTCCTCAGGACCATAACCTTTCCAGTCAATAAGATATTGTAGTTGACCGTAACGGTGACGTGAGTCCAGGATCTTGGCCACTTCATACTCAACGCCTCGTTGAGTTTGGACTTTCGGAGTTGGAAGAAGTGAGGAATGAAACCGATTCAAGATCAGCGGTTTCAACAGGGAAACATGGAATGTCCTGGGTATTTTTAAGAAGGGAGGCAACTGGAGTCTGTAAGCAACAGGATTGATGACTTGTTCAATCTTGAAAGGACCGATATAGCGAGGTGCAAACTTCATACTGGGAACTCTTAACCTCAAATTCTTCGTGGATAACCATACCCGATCACCCACCTTGAGAGCAGGAACTGCTCGACGCTTCTTATCCGCAAACTTCTTGTACCTGAACGATGCCTTGAGCAGAGCTGATCGTACGCTCTTCCAGATATTGGCAAACTGATGCAAGGTGATATCCACTGCGGGAACAGAAGTTGCTGGAAGCGGTTGGAACTCAGGGACTTTAGGGTGGAATCCAAAGTTAGTGAAGAATGGTGTTGAAGCAGATGACGAATGATACTGGTTGTTATGACAGAACTCGGCCCAGGGAAGTAATTGAACCCAGTCATCTTGAGAGGAGGACACATAGATGCGGAGGAAGGCCTCCAAGTCCTGATTCACCCTCTCGGTTTGACCATTGGTCTGAGGATGGTAAGCCGTGGAAAACTTTAGCTTGACTTGGAGGACTTGACATAAACTTCGCCAGAATTTGGCTGTGAATTGAACTCCTCGATCTGAGATAATTTCTTCAGGAAGACCGTGGAGTCGGAAGATCTCTTGTATGAATAGTACTTGAGCCAACTTGAAAGCTGACGGAAGACCGGTGAGAGGAATGAAGTGTGCCATCTTGGTGAACCGGTCAACTACCACCCAGATGGTATTGAACTTGTTGCACATGGGTAAGTCTGTAATGAAATCCATCGACAAGTGGGTCCATGGTCGACGGGGAACGGATAGTGGAACCAGTTGCCCCGCAGGCGACTGGCGGGATACTTTATGTTGGGCACACTTTGGGCAAGATGCAATAAACTCCAAGACGTCCTTTTTCAGAGTTGGCCACCAATAGGACCTAGAGATAAACTCCAGGGTTTTTTGGATACCTGTATGTCCGGCAAAACGGGAAGCATGGGCCCAATGCATGAGCTTCTTCCTTAGCATCGGCTTCACAAAACTTTTCCCTGATGGGGGCGTAGAGTCCATCCCTACCGTGGAGAATGCCAACGGATTTATAATAGGATGCTTGTCTGAAGACTCTGACTCATTTTCTTGCTCCCATGAGCGGGAAAGGGCATCGGCCTTGCGATTCTGAGAGCCCGGACAGAACTGGAGTTTAAAGTCGAACCTGGAAAAGAAAAGTGCCCATCTGGCCTGACGAGGGTTGAGACATTGTGCGCCCTTCAGGTATAAAAGGTTCTTGTGGTCTGTAAGTATGGTGATTGAATGAGAAGCTCCCTCCAACAGATACCTCCACTCTTCTAGAGCGAGCTTGATGGCTAGCAACTCCTGGTCGCCAATGGCATAGTTGCGCTCAGCTGGGGAGAACTTCCGGGAGAAGAAACTGCAAGGGTGTAAATGGCCATCTTTAGCCCTCTGAGATAACACCGCTCCTACTCCAACGGAGGAGGCATCCACCTCTAAGATGAAAGGAGAGTCGATGTCAGGCTGTTTCAGAACAGGCGCAGAGATGAACCTTTGTTTTAAAAGATGAAATGCTTGCATGGCTTCTTCAGACCACTTGGACGGGTTAGCACCCTTCTTAGTGAAAGCAGTAATAGGCGCCACAATGGTGGAAAAGTCTCGTATAAACTTTCGGTAATAGTTGGCGAACCCTAAGAACCTCTGGACCCCTTTGAGGGTTAAGGGTACCGGCCAATTTTGGATTGCTTGTAGTTTCTCAGGATCCATCTCTAGTCCGGAACCGGACACAATGTACCCTAGAAACGGAATGGACTTGACTTCAAAGACGCATTTTTCTAATTTGCAATAGAGATGATTGACACGGAGACGGGACAGAACCTCTTTAACCCAAAAACGATGTTCCTCTAAATCGTTGGCAAAAATGAGGATATCGTCTAGATAGACCACGACATGACGGTATAGAATGTCTCTGAAGATCTCATTGACAAAATGCTGGAAGACAGCTGGAGCATTGCTCAATCCGAAGGGCATGACGAGGTACTCATAATGTCCGTCACGGGTGTTAAAGGCGGTCTTCCACTCGTCACCCTCACGGATCCGGATGAGATTGTATGCACCTCGCAAGTCCAGCTTTGTAAAGATGGTAGCTCCGCTAACTCTGTCAAAGAGCTCAGTAATCAGGGGTAAAGGATAACGGTTCTTGATGGTAATGTCGTTCAAACCTCTGTAGTCGATGCACGGCCGCAGACCACCATCTTTCTTTTTTACAAAAAAGAAGCCTGCGCCGGCTGGAGAAGAAGAAGGTCGAATGAACCCCTTTGCTAGGTTCTCTTTAATATATTCCTCCATAGAATGCGTCTCAGGCAGAGACAACGGATAAGTTCGGCCTCGAGGTGGAACCTTCCCTGGAACGAGATCAATCGGACAGTCCCATTCTCTATGAGGAGGAAGGATATCAGCAGAAGCTTTACTGAACACATCCGTGAAATCTTGATATGGAGGAGGTGGAACATCAGACGACCTGGGGGAGGAAGAACAGACAGGCAATACTTTAAACAAACATGTCTCAGCACAGGAGGAACCCCATGCCAGGATTTGCGTAGTCGTCCAATCAATTGTAGGATTGTGAAGACGGAGCCATGGAAGGCCCAAGACCACAGGATGTGTGGCTCTTGGAATCACTAAAAAATAAATAAGTTCGGAATGAAGAACTCCCACTCTCAGACGAACTGGTAGAGTCCTTAAAGAAATAACTGCATCAAAAATTTTGCTGCCATCCACGGCAGTTAAAGAAATGGACGAAGGAAGTCTCTCGGTGGGTAGGGACCACCGTTTAACATAGGCTTCGGTAATAAAGTTCCCAGCTGCTCCGGAATCAAGGAGGGCAATGACGTTCCGATAACGTTGAGCAACTTGAAGCGAGACTGGGAGATTACAATCTTGAGGAGATGGAGAGGAGATCATTACTCCTAGCCGGCCCTCTCCTTGGCGAGCTAGGATTTGGAGTTTCCCGGACGTTTGGGACAGGCATTAATGGTGTGAGACGGAGCTGCACAATAGAGACAGAGAAACTCGGAGAGACGTCTTCGGCGCTCAGCAGGAGTTAAACGGGAATGGCCAAGTTGCATGGGCTCATCTTTAGATGGTGACAGTTGACGAGGAGGAGGAGCAGAAGATTTTGGAGCAGATGATCCTCCACACTCAGTTGCTCTCTCTCTGAAACGTAAATCAACTTTCGTGCAGAGTGAGATTAGCTCATCTAACTTAGAAGGTAAGTCTCTGGTAGCTAACTCATCTTTAATACGTTCAGATAAGCCATGCCAGAATGCAGCATACAGGGCCTCGTCGTTCCATGCCAGTTCGGATGCCAGGATCTGGAACTGTATCAGATATTGTCCTACAGTACGTGACCCCTGGCGTAAACGGAGAATCTCGGATGAAGCTGAGGTTACCCGGCCTGGCTCGTCGAAGATGCGCCTGAATGTTGACACGAAGGCAGTGTAGGAAGATAGCAGGGTGTCGGACCTCTCCCATAACGGTGATGCCCAATCAAGGGCTGAGCCACTGAGAAGAGAAATAATGTAGGCAATTTTTGTACGGTCACTGGGAAAATTGCCAGGTTGTAGCTCAAACTGAATCTCACACTGGTTGAGAAATCCCCTGCAGAATCTTGGAGATCCGTCAAATTTTGCTGGCGTTGGAAGATGAAGACGTGGAGCAGAAATGGGTAAGGTGGGTGGGGTTATAGCTGGAGTCACTGTGGTTGACGCACCAGACGCGCCTGATTCACGGAGAGTTGTCTGAATCCCATCCAGCCGAGTAGAGAGATCCTGGAGACAGCGGATGATGTGGCCCTGTGCAGCCTCCTGATGTTCTAGTCGGGCTGCCAGTTCTTGCATCGGCCTGGCCGCTTGATCCTGGTCTCCGGCTGGATTCATTAGGTCAGTGCTTACTGTCACAACTGAGGGCCTGAGCTGACGGGAGGCAGCCTCAGTTGTAGGGGCTGAGATGTACCGGAACCTGGGAGGTTGTATCAGACCCCTGGACATGTAAGTAACATGAATAATAACTGCCCGAAGGCGTGACCACGACAACTTGGATAAAAGTCAATGATGTTTATTATGACAACTCCGCAACACAGCAGCAGTAAAAGAAAACGTAAAAGTCAGCAAAGAATAAATACAGTTCCTGGGTACTACAGGATGGCAGGAGCCACAGGGCACTGGTAGTGTGAGATAGTTCTTATGATCTTCTAGATGGAAAGTCCTTACCAGGCCCGACTGTAGCAATGGAGATAACCCAGGATTGTGCCAGCTGGTGTTCCAGGAAAAGCTGGGTTGCTGAAGATAAAACAGCTGCTGTGGATACTGGCTGGAACCAGACTGTTGTTAGCACGGAGTGGATACTGGCTGGAACCAGTTAAATAATAAATGAACTTGGGAGCGATGAAATATGAACTGAAATGTAGAACTTGAGAGCGGAGAAATAATAATACCGGTGGAGAGTGGTAAAGTGTAGAAAGGACACCGGCCCTTTAAGGGAAGCTGTACTCTGCTGGAAGCTGAGCTGGAAGCAGGTAATGTTGTAGCTGGAAACAGATGAATCCACAATGGATTGGAGAGTCAGGCTACACCGCAGGTGGAATGTTGGTGCGGGTCTCTATGGTGGAAGTCTTGAGACAGGAGCTGGAACCTGGAAGACAATCACAGGAGAGAGACAAACAGGAACTAGGTTTGACAACCAAAGCACTGACGCCTTCCTTGCTCAGGCACAGTGTATTTATACCTGCAGCAAGGAAGGGATTGGCTAGGCAATTATGCAGATTATCAATACTGAGAACAGATTGGTGGAAATGATCAGCTGACAGAATCCAAGATGGCTGCGCCCATGCAGACACTTGGAGGGAAGTTTGGTTTGTAATCCATGTGGTAATGAAAACAGTAATGGCGGCGCCGGCCACCGGAGACAGGAGGCGCCAGGCTGACAGATGCACATCCAACCACGCGGACACAGCGGAGGCCAGGGCTGACGTAATCGCCACTCAGACACTCTGCATGCAGAAGTTCAGGGACGGCGGCGGAGGCCGCGGGAGACGCCATGCCAGGTGTAATATGGCGTTTACTGTGACAGCGTCCCAGAGTGACAGGAGAGGATACAGGAATGTACACATCAGGATAACAGATGGAATCCGGTCCTGGAGCGCTGAGCCAGCCTTAGGAGGCATCTGATGGGTAAGAAATGGCGTCCAGATACCCGGATCGTGACAGCACCCCCCCCTTTAGGAGTGCCCCAGGACACTTCTTTGGCTTTTGAGGAAACTTGGAATGGAATCTCCGGACCAAGGCAGGAGCATGGACATCAGAAGCATTGGTCCATGAACGTTCCTCAGGACCATAACCTTTCCAGTCAATAAGATATTGTAGTTGACCGTAACGGTGACGTGAGTCCAGGATCTTGGCCACTTCATACTCAACGCCTCGTTGAGTTTGGACTTTCGGAGTTGGAAGAAGTGAGGAATGAAACCGATTCAAGATCAGCGGTTTCAACAGGGAAACATGGAATGTCCTGGGTATTTTTAAGAAGGGAGGCAACTGGAGTCTGTAAGCAACAGGATTGATGACTTGTTCAATCTTGAAAGGACCGATATAGTGAGGTGCAAACTTCATACTGGGAACTCTTAACCTCAAATTCTTCGTGGATAACCATACCCGATCACCCACCTTGAGAGCAGGAACTGCTCGACGCTTCTTATCCGCAAACTTCTTGTACCTGAACGATGCCTTGAGCAGAGCTGATCGTACGCTCTTCCAGATATTGGCAAACTGATGCAAGGTGATATCCACTGCGGGAACAGAAGTTGCTGGAAGCGGTTGGAACTCAGGGACTTTAGGGTGGAATCCAAAGTTAGTGAAGAATGGTGTTGAAGCAGATGAAGAATGATACTGGTTGTTATGACAGAACTCGGCCCAGGGAAGTAATTGAACCCAGTCATCTTGAGAGGAGGACACATAGATGCGGAGGAAGGCCTCCAAGTCCTGATTCACCCTCTCGGTTTGACCATTGGTCTGAGGATGGTAAGCCGTGGAAAACTTTAGCTTGACTTGGAGGACTTGACATAAACTTCGCCAGAATTTGGCTGTGAATTGAACTCCTCGATCTGAGATAATTTCTTCAGGAAGACCGTGGAGTCGGAAGATTTCTTGTATGAATAGTACTTGAGCCAACTTGAAAGCTGACGGAAGACCGGTGAGAGGAATGAAGTGTGCCATCTTGGTGAACCGGTCAACTACCACCCAGATGGTATTGAACTTGTTGCACATGGGTAAGTCTGTAATGAAATCCATCGACAAGTGGGTCCATGGTCGACGGGGAACGGATAGTGGAACCAGTTGCCCCGCAGGCGACTGGCGGGATACTTTATGTTGGGCACACTTTGGGCAAGATGCAATAAACTCCAAGACGTCCTTTTTCAGAGTTGGCCACCAATAGGACCTAGAGATAAACTCCAGGGTTTTTTGGATACCTGTATGTCCGGCAAAACGGGAAGCATGGGCCCAATGCATGAGCTTCTTCCTTAGCATCGGCTTCACAAAACTTTTCCCTGATGGGGGCGTAGAGTCCATCCCTACCGTGGAGAATGCCAACGGATTTATAATAGGATGCTTGTCTGAAGACTCTGACTCATTTTCTTGCTCCCATGAGCGGGAAAGGGCATCGGCCTTGCGATTCTGAGAGCCCGGACAGAACTGGAGTTTAAAGTCGAACCTGGAAAAGAAAAGTGCCCATCTGGCCTGACGAGGGTTGAGACATTGTGCGCCCTTCAGGTATAAAAGGTTCTTGTGGTCTGTAAGTATGGTGATTGAATGAGAAGCTCCCTCCAACAGATACCTCCACTCTTCTAGAGCGAGCTTGATGGCTAGCAACTCCTGGTCGCCAATGGCATAGTTGCGCTCAGCTGGGGAGAACTTCCGGGAGAAGAAACTGCAAGGGTGTAAATGGCCATCTTTAGCCCTCTGAGATAACACCGCTCCTACTCCAACGGAGGAGGCATCCACCTCTAAGATGAAAGGAGAGTCGATGTCAGGCTGTTTCAGAACAGGCGCAGAGATGAACCTTTGTTTTAAAAGATGAAATGCTTGCATGGCTTCTTCAGACCACTTGGACGGGTTAGCACCCTTCTTAGTGAAAGCAGTAATAGGCGCCACAATGGTGGAAAAGTCTCGTATAAACTTTCGGTAATAGTTGGCGAACCCTAAGAACCTCTGGACCCCTTTGAGGGTTAAGGGTACCGGCCAATTTTGGATTGCTTGTAGTTTCTCAGGATCCATCTCTAGTCCGGAACCGGACACAATGTACCCTAGAAACGGAATGGACTTGACTTCAAAGACGCATTTTTCTAATTTGCAATAGAGATGATTGACACGGAGACGGGACAGAACCTCTTTAACCCAAAAACGATGTTCCTCTAAATCGTTGGCAAAAATGAGGATATCGTCTAGATAGACCACGACATGACGGTATAGAATGTCTCTGAAGATCTCATTGACAAAATGCTGGAAGACAGCTGGAGCATTGCTCAATCCGAAGGGCATGATGAGGTACTCATAATGTCCGTCACGGGTGTTAAAGGCGGTCTTCCACTCGTCACCCTCACGGATCCGGATGAGATTGTATGCACCTCGCAAGTCCAGCTTTGTAAAGATGGTAGCTCCGCTAACTCTGTCAAAGAGCTCAGTAATCAGGGGTAAAGGATAACGGTTCTTGATGGTAATGTCGTTCAAACCTCTGTAGTCGATGCACGGCCGCAGACCACCATCTTTCTTTTTTACAAAAAAGAAGCCTGCGCCGGCTGGAGAAGAAGAAGGTCGAATGAACCCCTTTGCTAGGTTCTCTTTAATATATTCCTCCATAGAATGCGTCTCAGGCAGAGACAACGGATAAGTTCGGCCTCGAGGTGGAGCCTTCCCTGGAACGAGATCAATCGGACAGTCCCATTCTCTATGAGGAGGAAGGATATCAGCAGAAGCTTTACTGAACACATCCGTGAAATCTTGATATGGAGGAGGTGGAACATCAGACGACCTGGGGGAGGAAGAACAGACAGGCAATACTTTAAACAAACATGTCTCAGCACAGGAGGAACCCCATGCCAGGATTTGCGTAGTCGTCCAATCAATTGTAGGATTGTGAAGACGGAGCCATGGAAGGCCCAAGACCACAGGATGTGTGGCTCTTGGAATCACTAAAAAATAAATAAGTTCGGAATGAAGAACTCCCACTCTCAGACGAACTGGTAGAGTCCTTAAAGAAATAACTGCATCAAAAATTTTGCTGCCATCCACGGCAGTTAAAGAAATGGACGAAGGAAGTCTCTCGGTGGGTAGGGACCACCGTTTAACATAGGCTTCGGTAATAAAGTTCCCAGCTGCTCCGGAATCAAGGAGGGCAATGACGTTCCGATAACGTTGAGCAACTTGAAGCGAGACTGGGAGATTACAATCTTGAGGAGATGGAGAGGAGATCATTACTCCTAGCCGGCCCTCTCCTTGGCGAGCTAGGATTTGGAGTTTCCCGGACGTTTGGGACAGGCATTAATGGTGTGAGACGGAGCTGCACAATAGAGACAGAGAAACTCGGAGAGACGTCTTCGGCGCTCAGCAGGAGTTAAACGGGAACGGCCAAGTTGCATGGGCTCATCTTTAGATGGTGACAGTTGACGAGGAGGAGGAGCAGAAGATTTTGGAGCAGATGATCCTCCACGCTCAGTTGCTCTCTCTCTGAAACGTAAATCAACTTTCGTGCAGAGTGAGATTAGCTCATCTAACTTAGAAGGTAAGTCTCTGGTAGCTAACTCATCTTTAATACGTTCAGATAAGCCATGCCAGAATGCAGCATACAGGGCCTCGTCGTTCCATGCCAGTTCGGATGCCAGGATCTGGAACTGTATCAGATATTGTCCTACAGTACGTGACCCCTGGCGTAAACGGAGAATCTCGGATGAAGCTGAGGTTACCCGGCCTGGCTCGTCGAAGATGCGCCTGAATGTTGACACGAAGGCAGTGTAGGAAGATAGCAGGGTGTCGGACCTCTCCCATAACGGTGATGCCCAATCAAGGGCTGGCACACTGAGAAGAGAAATAATGTAGGCAATTTTTGTACGGTCACTGGGAAAATTGCCAGGTTGTAGCTCAAACTGAATCTCACACTGGTTGAGAAATCCCCTGCAGAATCTTGGAGATCCGTCAAATTTTGCTGGCGTTGGAAGATGAAGACGTGGAGCAGAAATGGGTAAGGTGGGTGGGGTTATAGCTGGAGTCACTGTGGTTGACGCACCAGACGCGCCTGATCCACGGAGAGTTGTCTGAATCCCATCCAGCCGAGTAGAGAGATCCTGGAGACAGCGGATGATGTGGCCCTGTGCAGCCTCCTGATGTTCTAGTCGGGCTGCCAGTTCTTGCATCGGCCTGGCCGCTTGATCCTGGTCTCCGGCTGGATTCATTAGGTCAGTGCTTACTGTCACAACTGAGGGCCTGAGCTGACGGGAGGCAGCCTCAGTTGTAGGGGCTGAGATGTACCGGAACCTGGGAGGTTGTATCAGACCCCTGGACATGTAAGTAACATGAATAATAACTGCCCGAAGGCGTGACCACGACAACTTGGATAAAAGTCAATGATGTTTATTATGACAACTCCGCAACACAGCAGCAGTAAAAGAAAACGTAAAAGTCAGCAAAGAATAAATACAGTTCCTGGGTACTACAGGATGGCAGGAGCCACAGGGCACTGGTAGTGTGAGATAGTTCTTATGATCTTCTAGATGGAAAGTCCTTACCAGGCCCGACTGTAGCAATGGAGATAACCCAGGATTGTGCCAGCTGGTGTTCCAGGAAAAGCTGGGTTGCTGAAGATAAAACAGCTGCTGTGGATACTGGCTGGAACCAGACTGTTGTTAGCACGGAGTGGATACTGGCTGGAACCAGTTAAATAATAAATGAACTTGGGAGCGATGAAATATGAACTGAAATGTAGAACTTGAGAGCGGAGAAATAATAATACCGGTGGAGAGTGGTAAAGTGTAGAAAGGACACCGGCCCTTTAAGGGAAGCTGTACTCTGCTGGAAGCTGAGCTGGAAGCAGGTAATGTTGTAGCTGGAAACATCCACAATGGATTGGAGAGTCAGGCTACACCGCAGGTGGAATGTTGGTGCGGGTCTCTATGGTGGAAGTCTTGAGACAGGAGCTGGAACCTGGAAGACAATCACAGGAGAGAGACAAACAGGAACTAGGTTTGACAACCAAAGCACTGACGCCTTCCTTGCTCAGGCACAGTGTATTTATACCTGCAGCAAGGAAGGGATTGGCTAGGCAATTATGCAGATTATCAATACTGAGAACAGATTGGTGGAAATGATCAGCTGACAGAATCCAAGATGGCTGCGCCCATGCAGACACTTGGAGGGAAGTTTGGTTTGTAATCCATGTGGTAATGAAAACAGTAATGGCGGCGCCGGCCACCGGAGACAGGAGGCGCCAGGCTGACAGATGCACATCCAACCACGCGGACACAGCGGAGGCCGCGGCTGACGTAATCGCCACTCAGACACTCTGCATGCAGAAGTTCAGGGAAGGCGGCGGAGGCCGCGGGAGACGCCATGCCAGGTGTAATATGGCGTTTACTGTGACAGCGTCCCAGAGTGACAGGAGAGGATACAGGAATGTACACATCAGGATAACAGATGGAATCCGGTCCTGGAGCGCTGAGCCAGCCTTAGGAGGCATCTGATAGGTAAGAAATGGCGTCCAGATACCCGGATCGTGACACAGACATTTCCTGAGGGTTTAAAATACATAGGTCAGAAACCTAGGGCAAACATCTATCATTTATCACTTTATCAGTGCTTCTATCACATATCCCCTATGTAGTTTCTACCTGTTGGGTGGAACAACTGCAGCCCCCAAACAAAACACACAAGACGAAGAGTCTGCAGTTGGCTTCCTGGTCTATGCTCTAGTGAAAATTAAAAATTTTGGAATGCTATGAACCACCTCGTTATTCTCCCATTGCTCTCTTTATTCTCAGACATCCATTTCAATGGGGGCATAATCAGTGATCAACCTGAATTTACTTCCCAGTAAGTAGTACCTGAGAGTTTCTAATTATCACTTTATTGTGAAAGCTTCCTTCTTGACTGGGGCATAGTTTCTCTCATGTATATTTAACTTTCTGCTTATGTAAATAAGAGGATGTTCTTCACCCTTTATTATTGGACAGGACCGCACCTATTCCTACATCTGATGCATCAGTTTGCACCATAAATTCCCTTTGAAAGTCAGGTGTCATCAGAATTGTTTGGGTAGTCAATGCTACCTTCAACTCCTGAAAGCCTTTTATTGCCTAAGGAGATCATTTAACCATAACATTGCATTTACCCTTATTAATGTCTGTCAGTGGGACTGCAACGATGGCAAACTTGGGTATAAACTTTCTATTAAGCCCTGTGATTCCTAAGAATGCTGTCACCTGCTTCTTATTCAGGGGTCATGGACAATTTTGTAATGCCTCAAATATATTAAGAGAAAACACAATAGTGTAGATTCTGGCGCAAAAGTTGTCAGCCCAATCTAAATCCTCAACAAATCCGCCCAAATAATAGATCAACCAATAACATGAAACAAACAATCAGAGGATAGATCAAAGGCGATAACGAGAAAAATAAGGTTAGAGGTATACGTCACTTATGTGGTATGGAGTCCTTCTCAGAATTGCCACTCTTTTGATCGTCTCACAACATCCAGATATTAAACATGTAAAAAAGAGAAAATACACATACTGTACATAGGTGGTATTGCATGATAAAACTGATTAAGCAGCCCGTGAATGTCCAGAAAGGGAAAACCTAAAGTGCCGGAACGAATTTGATAGAAGATGAGGATAGTATCTCGCCACCACTTCACTATATTTGTGGACGTACCGAAACTCACATCAAAATTGGCAGGAACAGGTATATAAAGGTATCTTTTAGTACTATGTCCCACGTGATATAGGGAAGAAAGAAGACTGCTACAGATAACGTACCCTACTCACTTGTAAAGGGGAGTTGGTCCCACGTATCAAGGTATCTTTTAAACCAGGATCAGAAATGACATCCAGGATAATTCAACAGGTTTATTCAACAAAAAGAAATGATGAAAAGAAAATTCATCTCTAAGGGATATAAGAAAGAAACCGTGGAGAAAGCTGAAGATGAAGTATCCAAGATAGAATGCAAACAATTATTACAAAAAACTAGAAACAAATTGGAAACTTCCACTAGCAATACTGAATGGGCCTGCATATCAGGTTTTGGGGCTGATTATAAGAAACAAGAACGTATCATCAAAAATCACTGGCATCTCCTTCTAAGAGAAGGTCCGGCACTTTAGGTTTGCCCTTTCTGGACATTCACGGGCTGCTTAATCAGTTTTATCATGCAATACCACCTATGTATGTGTATTTTCTCTTTTTTACATGTTTAATATCTAGATGTTGTGAGACGATCAAAAGAGTGGCAATTCTGAGAAGGACTCCATACCACATAAGTGACGTATACCTCTAACCTCAATTATATTAAGTTGGGGCTTTATGAAACCTCTGCCAATGGTGTATCAAAGACACTTTACTTCTTCCATTGCTATTCAACATTTTTGTAGGTTGGCTGTCAAGATTGAGTCCAACACTGCTTGTACTCTGTACTCTGGGTAAGTGACTGCCAATCAGGACTATAGATGATTACATCATCCAGATAAGCAGCAGCATACTGTCTATGGGGCCTTAGAATTATATCCAACATCCTTTGAAAGGTGGCAGGTGCCCCATGTAACCCAAATGGCAACATATTATATTGGAACAACCCTTCTGGTGCAGAAAAAGCTGTATTTTCTTTGGCATTCTTGGTTAATGGCACTTGCCAATACATTTTCAGTCTAGAGTGGTAAAGTAACTTGCTGTTCCTAATCTTTCAATAAGTTCATCCACCCGAGGCATTGGGTAGGCATTATACTTCGACACACTATTTTACTTATGGAAATCATTGCAGAACTGCAAACTCCCATCTGGCTTTGGAATAAGCACAATGGGACTTGACCACTCACTATGTGACTCCTCAGTTACCCACAACTCCAACATTTTTTAAAATGTCTTTAGACACTGATTACTGCTGGGCTTCTGGTATTCTATAGGGCTTTAGGTTAACCATAACCCCTGGGTCAGTGATCATGTCATGTTTAACCACTTGTCTGGCATGGTTGCATCCGATGCGACCATGCTGGCAAGTGCTCTATCTGACCTGGTCGCACAGGATGTGACCAGATAGAGTTAGCAGCGGCAGGGAAGATAAACTTCCCTCCGCTGCTGCTGGCAGAGGGACCGGAAGGTCCCTCTGCCTTTCTGCATTCTCCCCCTGTGTCTACCATGCTGCCGATCACTGCTGATTGGTCAGCATGGCAGGATCCCCACCCTCCAGCGGCTGCAGACAATGGCAGCCGCTGGGGAGAGTAAATGAACCCTCCCAAGCCACCCCCAGAGACCCCCCTGCATACCTGCAGGCTGTCCCAGCTTTCAAATGGAAAGCTGCGATAGTCGCGATGTTCCGATGGTCGCTATGTTGCCGATCATTGTTTCGATGTTTGAAAAAATATTTAAAAAAATAAATAAAAAAATATTTTTTTCCCTTTTTTTAACTAAAATCATTTGGGATAGGGTTAAAGTCATGTTCTTCACTTAATTCACTCATAAAAAAAGACAATTTGGGAGCGGTTTTCAACGAAATAAATCGTCAGTTAAGTGGTTTAATGACAGTTGTTTTTACTGTGTCGCAATATTTGTTATACTGTTCCTGATGATGGGGTCTTGCCCTGAAACATAGGAATAAAGGACAAATTTAATTGCTTGACTGTTACATGTACTACGGTGTTCTAAGGGCTACCAGCTGGTTCTTGGGGATGCTCACGCAATTACCCTTACCCAGCAGTCTTTTAGCCTCCTGCGATGCTAGCTTCACCTTTGGCAGCCGCCTTTCCAGGGTAAATTAGGTCCACCCCGTACTGATGCCCCCAGGCTTATGTAAGGACAAGGCGACTATTGGAGGCTGGTAAGAGTAACTGCAGTACGGTGAGACGATCACTGAGTACAACCTTGATAACACTGTTCAATGCATAGACAGAGATTATAAACTAATGCATGTGAGTACAACAATGCACAGGTTGGAATAATAATTAACACAAACTGTAGGTAAATGCAACAATGCACAGGGTGGTATAGAACACAGACTGTATGTAAATGCAACAATGCACAGGGTGATTTAAGCATCCAAACCATATGTAAATGCAACAATGCACAAGGTGATATAAGCAACCAAACTGTATATAAATTCAACAATGCACAAGGTGGTAACAATAATGAAATAAGTGCAAAAGGCAAGAGCCTGTGTGGAAGTTCAACACAAAACCTGAATTCTAGGCAAGCTGGATCCAACCAGGGAAATGATCTAGGCAGGGTATTAGAATCTCAGGCGTTCACAGGGCTGACAGGTTCTCAAATGTAGCAGGAACTATCGCCAGCAAATTGGGAGTGACCAAGAAGGGAATTTATATGTGGCTGCTCCAATCAGCCCCAGGAATCCAGAGAGGTAATGATTAGTAAGGACATGCAGCTGGACAGCTAGACACACAATGGCTAACTACTAATTCTGCAGCAGCTGAGGCTGAAAACAGATGCAGGAATCTAGCTGCTGGAGTGTAGTAATACAGATGCACTGCTAGTGGCTTGTAACATTGACCAGCTTACAGAGTGCCTCCTGTTACTTTTATCTATCTATCTATCTATCTATCTATCTATCTATCTATCTATCTATCTATCTATCTATCTATCTATCTATCGAGGGCTAGTTACCTTGGCAAATATGTGTAATGGTGCAGCATTAAGTGCTTTAGTCAGGTTCCAAACACAATTTTTCCAGTGAATAAATTAAATGATGCTTTACTGTCAGAATTCAACATAAATGAACATAAAATAACAAACTGCCTAACTCCTGTGTAGGGGTTGGGTATGGGATCCCGATGCTTACCATGCCACCGGTCAGGAGACTGACAGCAGCATGCCAATGGTCAGGATCCTGACACCCAGTGGGTAAGTATACTAACCCTCTTCCCTGACTTCCCTAACTCTCCCTACAGCCAAACCTTAATCGTACGTCCCCACAAAACCTAACCTTAACCATCCCCCTTTAGTGCACAACCATCCCCCATTAGTGCCTAACCCTCACCCCCCTGCCGAAGCCTAACCCTCCTCCTAGTGTCTAAACTTAATCCATCCCCCCACAACCTAGCCCCGACCATCCCCGGCATACTTACGTTTGGGATGCCGACAGTCGGGATTCCGGTGTTGACATTGTAAGTGGTGTCGGGATTGTGGTGCCGGTCTTCTCACCAGTGTTGGGGTTCTGCCACTGGTAACATGACTGTTGATATCCCGAGCTCTGGGATGCCAAGTACATACTGTATGTCAGCTAGTCTGCAGAGAAAGTCGGCAGATGTGGGAGAGATGTGTGCTGATCGAACCGCTCAGCACACAGCTCTCCCTCCGCTCAGCACAGCGCAATGTGTGCTGAGCGTGCGGGTGGGACGGGGGGGGCCGCTAATTTCACCCAGTGGGGGGTACACACGCTACACGCTATCGCTGTGGGGGGTACACACGGAGCGATCATGCTTAAAACCTAAGCAATCTTGTCAGATTGCTTAGATTATCGCTCCGTGAGTACCCCCCTTTACAGTCTTGCCTGCTATTTTGCAGGGTATCACAGGCTCCGGCCTGGCTGGCAACCATAACAAAGATGCAGTGTGAGAGTTTGATGGTCTTCCCTGTCTTTTACAGGGAAGTGGTCTCCAAGCACATGGCACAGTGGCTTTCAAGCACATGGTGGTCTCTGACTGCAGTCCCACCTGCAAAGACAAGGTCTCCTGACTGCAGCAGTCTCCCAGACTGACTCACTCTCTAGCTGCAGCCTCTAGGTGTAAACACACCTCCTTTTTATTCCTTGTGTGGGCAGATCCCTCCAGCCACACACTTAATAGCCTGTTCATCAATGCCATCTCTGGGGATACTGCCACAATCTATATATAAGGAAAATACAATATACTGTATATACAGTATGAATGAATTGCATTGTGAAATGAAGTACACCAGAAAGTAATTGGCTAATATAATTAATTTAATAATAAAATCAAGAAATATATATAAAAAAATAATTATTAAATACAATTTACCCAAAATAAACTCACAATAATTTATATACAAATTATCTATTTATATGGGATCCGGTCTGAAGATCGACATTGTCTAGGTCGACAATGTTTAGGTCGACCACTATAGGTCGACAGTCACTAGGTCGATAGGGTTTGAAGGTTGACAGGGTTTCTAGGTCTACATGTGCTAGGTCGACAGGTCAAAAGGTCAACATGAGTTTTTCAATTTTTTTCAACTTTTTCATACTTAACGATCCACGTGGACTACGATTGGAAAGGTAATCTGTGCCAAGCGAAGCGAGGCACCTTGCCCGAAGCATGGTGAGCAAAGCGAGCCATGAGAGGGGACACAGTGCACTAATTTGCCTTCCCGATCACTGTACTTAGAAAATGACACCAAAAAACAACAACCTCATGTCGATCTTTTGACCTGTTGACCTAGCACATGTCGACCTAGAAATCCTGTCGACCTTCAAACCCTGTCAACCTATAGTGGTTGACCTAAACATTGTCGACCTAGACACTGTCGATTTGATGATCCACATCCTATTTATATATAGGTGCATAAGGAAATGAATGATTCAGAGTGTAATAGTTATCATATTCTTGCAGTTTGATGGTAAAGTATTATGTAGTATAGAAGGAGGGGATCTGGTCTGAAGATCGATAGTGTCTAGGTCGACAATGTTTAGGTTGACCACTATAGCTCAACAGTCACTAGGTCGACAGGGGTTGAAGGTCGACAGGGTTTTTAGGTTGACATATTCTAGGTCGACAGGTCAAACGGTCGACATGAGTTTTTCACATATTTTTCTTTTTTTGTACTTTTTCATACTTAACGATCCACGCGGACTATGATTGGGAATAGTAACCTGTGCCGAACGCAACGGTAGCGGAGCGAGGCACCTTGCCCGAAGCATGACGAGCAAAGCGAGCCATGCGAGGGGACACGGTGCAATAACTGGGCTTCCTGGTCACTGTACGGAGAAAATGACACAAAAAAATGAAAAACTCATGTCGACCTTTTGACCTGTCGACCTAGAACATGTCGACCTATAAACCCTGTCGACCTTCAAACCCTGTCGGCCTAGTGACTGTCGACCTCTAGTGGTCGACCTAAACATTGTCGACCTAGACACTGTCGATCTAATGATCCACACCCCTATAGAAGCAATTGGGACAATCCACCAAAAGAATAAACCTTTAGTTGATATCTGATGGTCCGGTAATTTAGAAGGTTTGATGATGCTGTACCCTCCAAGTGTATGTCAGTCCTTGATCAGATGAATGGTCAGGAACTAATATGTTTGTAAATGTTCCTTAATAAGATTCTGCACATAGCCGAAATGAGCCGCAATACATTAATGTACCAAGTTGCAGTGTGGCAGTAAACAATCAGACCCCTCCAAGTGACAGCTTGGCCAGATCAGAATTCTGTCCACTAAAGATGTGCAGTTAGGTTCTCCAGAAATCCCAATCCAACAGAATTTTGTGGATTCGAATGAACCAAATTACCCTGTCCAGATCTTCCGAGGAGATCCGATCTGAACCGATTTCTGGTTTGGATCTTCTAGCGGGTAAGAATTCAAATTTTTAATCCGAATTTTGGGTTTTCATTTGCAAAAATAAAATTGTATTTGTTTTTATCAATGATTATCAACTTTTTTTATTGATTTGTTTTGACCAAACCAAATACATAATCCCAACCAAAACACTTGATGGTGGTTTTGCCATAACCAAAACATGATGGTGAATTAGAACCAAACCAAAACACTGGTGTCCGCGCACATCTCTACTGTCCATAATAAATTATTACAGCTACAGAATTTGTGGCAGCATGTCCAAATAAAACAAAGGGAGTGGTCTTAGTCAACGTGTTTCGTTTTATAAACACAAATCTTAAAAAAGAAAAAAAAAGGGTTTTTAAAACCATTTACAAAGCTACTAGTTCCCAGCCACCGTGGTATACAGAAGTGAAAGTCCATATTACTGGCTACTCTGAAATCTAGCTAACAATGATTAGTGCATTCCTAAGCCTGCGTACTATGGGGGTAATTCAGACCTGATCGCTCGCTAGCTGTTTTTTGCAGTCCTGCGTTTACATAGTCACCGCCCACCGGGGAGTGTATTTTAGCTGTGCAAGTGTGCGATCGCATGTGCAGCCGAGCGGTACAAAAAGAGTTTGTCCAGTTTCAGAGTAGCCCAGGACTTACTCAACCTCTGCGATCACTTCAGCCTGTCCGGGACTGGAATTGACGTCAGACACCCGCCCTGCAAATGCTTGGGAACGCCTGCGTTTTTCCAACACTCCCAGAAAACAGTCAGTTGACACCCACAAATGCCTTCTTCTTGTCAATCACCTTGCGATCGCCCGTGCAAATGGTTTCTTTGCACAAACCCATCGCAGAGCAACGAACCTCTTTGTACCTGTGCAACGCGCCTGTGCATTATGGTGCATACGCATGCGCAGATCTGATCTGATCGCAGCACTGCAAAAAACGCTAGCGAGCGATCAGGTCTGAATTACCCCTAATGACATTACTGAGTATTACTGTTTGTTCACTTACTCAAAAACACTACTATTAATTAACTAATATGTTTGTAAATGTTCCTTAATAAGATTCTGCACATAGCCGAAATGAGCCGCAATACATTAATGTACCAAGTTGCAGTGTGGCAGTAAACAATCAGACCCCTCCAAGTGACAGCTTGGCCAGATCAGAATTCTGTCCACTAAAGATGTGCAGTTAGGTTCTCCAGAAATCCCAATCCAACAGAATTTTGTGGATTCGAATGAACCAAATTACCCTGTCCAGATCTTCCGAGAGATCCGATATGAACCGATTCCTGGTTTGGATCTTCTAGCGGGTAAGAATTCAAATTTTAAATCCGAATTTTGGGTTTTCATTTGCAAAAATAAAATTTTATCTGTTTTTATCAATGATTATCAACTTTTTTTATTGATTTGTTTTGACCAAACCAAATACATAATCCCAACCAAAACACTTGATGGTGGTTTTGCCATAACCAAAACATGATGGTGAATTAGAACCAAACCAAAACTCTGGGGTCCGCGCACATCTCTACTGTCCATAATAAATTATTACAGCTACAGAATTTGTCGCAGCATGTCCAAATAAAACAAAGGGAGTGGTCTTAGTCAACGTGTTTCGTTTTATAAACACAAATCTTAAAAAAAAATAAAAAAAAGGGTTTTTAAAACCATTTACAAAGCTACTAGTTCCCAGCCACCGTGGTATACAGAAGTGAAAGTCCATATTACTGGCTACTCTGAAATCTAGCTAACAATGATTAGTGCATTCCTAAGCCTGCGTACTATGGGGGTAATTCAGACCTGATTGCTCGCTAGCTGTTTTTTGCAGTCCTGCATTTACATAGTCACCGCCCACCGGGGAGTGTATTTTAGCTGTGCAAGTGTACGATCACATGTGCAGCCGAGCGGTACAAAAAGAGTTTGTCAAGTTTCTGAGTAGCCCAGGACTTACTCAGCCACTGCGATCACTTCAGCCTGTCCGGGACTGGAATTGACGTCAGACACCCGCCCTGCAAACGCTTGGGAATGCCTGCGTTTTTCCAACACTCCCAGAAAACGGTCAGTTGACACCCACAAATGCCTTCTTCTTGTCAATCACCTTGCGATCGCCTGTGCGAATGGATTCTTTGCACAAACCCATCGCAGAGCAACGAACCTCTTTGTACCTGTGCGACGCGCCTGCGCATTGTGGTGCATACGCATGCGCAGATCTGATCTGATCGCAGCACTGCAAAAAACGCTAGCGAGCGATCAGGTCTGAATTACCCCCCATGACATTACTGAGTATTACTGTTTGTTCACTTACTGAAAAAAAACCTACTATTAAATTGTATACTTAAGTATATTTACTGTTAATCATAACTTCAAAAAGTCTTCACTGCTTATTATTTGAAAAGAATAGACAGATGGGTCCATGTTTATCTTGACCTTTAATAGGATTAACTGAGACTGGCCAATTGGACTTAATCTCCTGCTGTAATGACTTAATCCCCTGCTGTATTGTTCTCTGTATTGTATTGCAGCTGAGAACAATAGATGAAGGGTTTATGTTAATAAATCATGTTTTGCCTAGGCGCAGCAAACTAGTCAAGATAACCGTGGAACCATCTGTATATGTGATTTACAAAATAATCATAACTATTAGTTTAGAAGTAAGAAATACTATTTTCAAGGGAACACTGAGGCAGATGTATTAACCTGGAGAAGGCATAAGGAAGTGATAAACCAGTTATCTGTGCAAGGTGATAAAGGCACCAGCCAATCAGATCCTAACTGTTAATTTACATATTGGAGCTGATTGGCTGGTGCCTTTATCACCTTGCACGTATCACTGGTTTATCACTTCCTTATGCCTTCTCCAGGATAATACATCTGCCCCAGTGTTTGGGTTTGTGAGTAAATAAGTTATTTATGCACCCTTGCTCTTTGGTGTTTACTGACGACTGAAGATGTTAGAAACCTGCTGTTAACGTAATGGTTAATGCGTTTCAGAAAGCAGAGCTTGCACTATGTGTGAGCCTTGGTTGATCCCCAGTCCTGCGGCATCCATTCAAGGGATGATCAATGATGTGTGCATACATATACCTGCAGCCAAATAATGACTCATCAAAGTAAAACTACTCATCAAATAATGACTACTCTACTATACAGGAATCCATAGTAAGGCCTTTCTAGGCTCAGCAGGTTGTACATAAACCTTTCTAATTATGGTATTTCTGTACGAATTCCACTATGGTTTTAGACATGATGGAAGAGAGTAAAATAGAGACCTGTAAAAGTAGAAAGGCTCTAATGTTACTCCAAGACATGAAAACGTAAGAAATAGGTGCTACAATATTTATGTTTTGTACTGTATACATCACAAAAATTGGTTAATTCAATTATGTACTGTAAACTGTTCTAATTATTTGTTGTTTTAAATACACTTCAAATACACAGGCCTGCAACTGAAAAATTATCTGATAGCAAATTGCTGATACTTATAGATTTTTGGGTGCTATTTTCAGAAAACGTACTAAAAAGATCCATGGCGTACCATTTTTCGGCAAACTCAAATTTTAATTTTCAGTATTTCCAGAGTTACTGCATTAAGCTTTAAAACAAAATGTTATTATAGTGCTTTGAGAATTTTTTTATGCTATGAATTGATAAAGTTTTGAAGAAGTATTCTAAAAACAAACAGGGGTAATAGACGGAGAGGTAGGGTTGGCTATTCAGTGATTAGAATATATGCAATGTCTGATGCTGTAAATGAAGATCAGGGGAAAGATTTCATCAAGATATCATAGAAAACATAGAATCTGACAGGAGATAAGAACCACTGGGCCCATCTAGTCTGCCCCTTTTTTTTAACCATATTTTTACCTCAAACCTTATTTGATCCTTATTTCTTTGTAAGGATATCATTATGTTTTCCCCCTGCATGTTTAAATTGCTTTACTGTCTTAGCCTCTACCACCTGTTCCACTTGTCCACTACCCTATCTGTGAAGTAATATTTCCTCAAATTTCCCCTGAATCTACCTCCCTCTAGTTTCAGTGTATGTCCTTGAGTTCTAAAAATTCTCTTCATTTGAAGAATGTTTCCATCCTGGACTTCGTTAAAACTCTTTCCCTTCTTTTCTCCAAACTATACATCTTGAGATTTTTTAGTCTTTCTGGTTATGTTTTGTGATGTAGGTCATGCACCATTTTAGTTGCCCTTCTTTGGAGATGGAACACAGATACCAGGGTAGATGGAATGCAGATACCAGGGTAAGTGGAATGTCAACGTGATTGGGGACTACTGTTGAATGCCTTAAATAAAGAGCTGCAAGCTGTCAACAAAAGAAAAAGTACCAAAAACGAGCTTTGACAGGAAAAGGAAAGCAGTATAAGGACTTGTAAATGTGAATAAAACAATTTTTAATGTACATTTACAAATAAATATATTTCAACCAGAATAAGTATTATTATGCTATTTCCCCATGTTTTTGCATTCACTTTGTGAAAAAACTAGAGATGAGCGGGTTCAGTTCTCAAAGAACCGAACCCCCCCGAACTTCACTACCCGTGCCCAGATCCGAGTCAGGCTTGGGTTTTCCCGCCTGACTCGGAAACCAGAACGAGGCAAAACATCATCATCTCGTTGTCGGATTCTCGCGGTGTTTGGATTCCATATAAGGAGCCGCACGTCCCCGCCATTTTCACTCTGGCATTGGAGAGTGTAGAGAGAGGACGTGTCTCCGACCTCAGTGTCCTCAGTGGTAGTGTCTTGTGCTGCATCTGTCCAGTCACATTGGTTGTGTCCTCTGCTGCCATATGTCCAGTGCTGCTGTATAAGTCCAGTCCAGTGATGCTGTGTTGTGCTGCATCAGTCCAGTGGTGGTGTGTTATGCTGCATCAGTCCAGTCACAGTGGTGGTGTCCTCTCCTGCCATATGTCCAGTACTGCTGTATAAGTCCAGTCCAGTGGTGCTGTGTTGTGCTGCATCAGTCCAGTGGTGGTGTGTTGTGCTGCATCAGTCCTATCACAGTGGTGGTGTCGTCTGCTGCCATATGTCCAGTGCTGCTGTATAAATCCAGTCCATTGCAGTGGTGCTGTGTTGTCCTGCATTAGTCCAGTAGTGGTGTTCCTGTGCTGCTGTATATGTCCAGTGGTGCTGCCATATATGTCCAGTGATACTACCATATATGTCCATTGATACTGCCGTATATGTCCAGTGGTACTGCCGTATAAATCCAGTGATACTGCCGTATAATTCAAGTGGTACTGGCGTATAAGTCCAGTGATCCTGCCGTATAATTCCAGTGGTATTTGTGTAAAAGTTCAGTCCAGTGATACTGCCATATATGTCCAGTGGTGCTGCCGTATATGTCCAGTGATACTGCCGTATATGTCCAGCGGTACTGCCGTATAAATCCAGTGATCCTGCCGTATAATTCCAGTGGTCCTGCCGTATAATTCCAATGGTACTGGCGTATAAGTCCAATGATCCTGCCGTATAATTCCAGTGGTACTGGCGTATAAGTCCAGTCCAGTGATACTGCCGTATATGTCCAGTGGTACTGATGTATAAATCCAGTGATCCTGCCGTATAATTCCATTGATCCCACCATATAATTCCAGTGATCCTGCCATATAATTCCAGTGGTACTGCTGTATAAATCCAGTAATCCTGCCGTATAATTCCAGTGGTACTGGCGTATAAATCCAGTCCAGTGATACTGCCGTATATGTCCAGTGATACTGCCATATATGTCCAGCAGTACTGCCTTATAAATCCAGTGATCCTGCCATATAATTCCAGTGATCCTGCCGTATAATTCCAGTGGTACTGGCGTATAACTCCAGTGATCCTGCTGTATAATTCCAGTGATACTGGCGTATAATTCCAGTAGTACTGGCGTATAAGTCCAGTGATCCTGCCGTATAATTCCAGTGGTACTGGCATATAAATCCAGTCCAGTGATACTGCCAAATATGTCCAGTGGTAATGCCATATATGTCCAGCGATACTGCCGTATATGTCCAGCGGTACTGCAGTATAAATCCAGTGATCCTGCCGTATAATTCCAGTGATCCTGCCTTATAATTCCAGTGGTACTGGCGTATAAATCCAGTGATCCTGCTGTATAATTTCAGTGGTAATGGCATATAAATCCAGTGATCCTGCCGTATAATTCCATGTAAATCCATATAATTCCGTATCACTCCAGTCCAGTGGTGCTACCATATAAGTTTAGTGGTGCTGTCCTGTGCTGTATATTATTTACTCCAAATAAAGGGGTTATTAATATTTAATCCAAATAATTTTCACAGGGTTTGCCCTGTGTGGTGTAGAGGTACGCTCTCCTCTACCACATACTGTTATATAACTCCAGAAAAATAATGGAGAATAAAAATTTGGAGGATAAAATAGGGAAAGATCAAGAACCACTTCCTCCTAGTGCTGAAGCTGCTGCCACTAGTCATGACATAGATGATGAAATGCCATCAATGTCGTCTGCCAAGGCCGATGCCCAATGTCATAGTAGAGGGCATGTCAAATCCAAAAAGCCAAAGTTCAGTAAAAAGACCCCAAAAAATAAATTTAAATGATCTGAGGAGAAGCGTAAACTTGCCAATATGCCATTTATGACACAGAGTGGCAAGGAACGGCTAAGGCCCTGGCCTATGTTCATGACTAGTGGTCCAGCTTCACATAACGATGGAAGCCCTCATCCTCCTGCTAGAAAAATTATAATAGTTAAGGGGGGTACACACGGAGCGATAATCTAAGCAATCTGACTAGATTGCTTAGATTTTTAGCAAGATCGCTCCGTGTGTAGCCCTAACAGCGATAGCGATGCGCAGCCCTGCGCATCGCTATCGCTGCTGCTAGATTGGCCTGCATGCAGGCCAATCTAGCGGGTCGCTCACTTCACCCGCTGGGTGAAGTGAGCGGCCCCCCCGTCTCCCCCCGCACGCTCAGCACAGATCGCGCTGTGCTGAGCGCCGGGAGAGATGTGCGCTGAGCGGTTCGCTCAGCACACATCTCTCCAGCATCGGGCCGTGAGTACTGCCTATTAGCTGGAAAAAGCACAGCAAAGAACTGTGCATTCTAAGATGGTATCACAAATCCCCAAGGAGAGTCCAAGTGTGTCGGCGGTTGCGATGCCTGACCTTCCCAACACTGGACAGGAAGTAGAGATGTGCACCGGACATTTTTCGGGTTTTCTGTTTTGGTTTTGGATTCGGTTCCACGGCCGTGTTTTGGATTCGGACGCGTTTTGGCAAAACCTCCCTGAAAATATTTTGTCGGATTCGGGTGTGTTTTGGATTCGGGTGTTTTTTCTCAAAAACCCCTCAAAAACAGCTTAAGTCATAGAATTTGGGGGTCATTTTGATCCCATAGTATTATTAACCACAATAACCATAATTTCCACTCATTTCCAGTCTATTCTGAACACCTCACACCTCACAATATTATTTTTAGTCCTAAAATTTGCACCAAGGTCACTGGATGACTAAGCTAAGCGACCCAAGTGGCCAGCACAAACACCTGGCCCATCTAGAAGTGGCACTGCAGTGTCAGACAGGATGGCACTTAAAAAAAATTGGCCCCAAACATCACATGATGCAAAGATAAATTAAAGAAAAAAGAGGTGCAAGATGGAATTGTCCTTGGGCCCTCCCACCCACCCTTATATTGTATAAACAGGACATGCACACTTTAACAAACCCATCATTTCAGCGACAAGGTCTGCCACATGACTGTGACTGAAATGACTGGTTGGTTTGGGTCCCCACCAAAAAAGAAGCAATCAATCTCTCCTTGCACAAAGTGGCTCTACAGAGGCAAGATGTCCACCTCCTCCTCATCGTCCAATTCCTCACCCCTTTCACTGTGTACATCCCCCTCCTCACAGATTATTAATTCGTCCCCACTGGAATCCACCATCTCAGGTCCCTGTGTACTTTCTGGAGGCAATTGCTGGTGAATGACTCCACGGAGGAATTGATTATAATTCATTTTGATGAACATCATCTTCTCCACATATTCTGGAAGTAACCTCGTACGCCGATTGCTGACAAGGTGAGCGGCTGCACTAAACACTCTTTCGGAGTACACACTGGAGGAGGGGGGGGGCAACTTAGGTAAAATAAAGCCAGTTTGTGCAAGGGCCTCCAAATTGCCTCTTTTTCCTGCCAGTATACGTACGGACTGTCTGACGTGCCTACTTGGATGCGGTCACTCATATAATCCTCCACCATTCTTTCAATGGTGACAGAATCATATGCAGTGACAGTAGACGACATGTCAGTAATCGTAGGCAGGTCCTTCAGTCCAGACCAGATGTCAGCACTCGCTCTAGACTGCCTTGCATCACCGCCAGCGGATGGGCTCGGAATTCTTAGCCTTTTCCTCGCAGCCCCAGATGCGGGAGAATGTGAAGGAGGAGCTGTTGACGGGTCACATTCCGCTTGACTTGACAAGTGTCTCACCAGCAGGTCTTTGCACCTCTGCAGACTTGTGTCTGCCAGAAAGAGAGATACAACGTAGGCTTTAAACCTGGGATCGAGCACGGTGGCCAAACTGTAGTGCTCTGATTTCAACAGATTGACCACCCGTGAATCCTGGTTAAGCGAATGAAGTGCTCCATCCACAAGTCCCACATGCCTAGCGGAATCGCTCCGTTTTAGCTCCTCCTTCAATCTCTCCAGCTTCTTCTGCAAAAGCCTGATGAGGGGAATGACCTGACTCAGGCTGGCAGTGTCTGAACTGACTTCACGTGTGGCAAGTTCAAAGGGTTGCAGAAACCTTGCACAATGTTGAAATCATTCTCCACTGCGCTTGAGTCAGGTGCATTCCCCCTCCTTTGCCTATATCGTAGGCAGATGTATAGGCTTGAATGGCCTTTTGCTGCTCCTCCATCCTCTGAAGCATATAGAGGGTTGAATTCCACCTCGTTACCACCTCTTGCTTCAGATGATGGCGGGGCAGGTTCAGGAGTGTTTGCTGGTGCTCCAGTCTTCGGCACGCGGTGGCTGAATGTCGAAAGTGGCTCGCAATTCTTCGGGCCACCGACAGCATCTCTTGCACGCCCCTGTCATTTTAAAAAAAATTCTGCACCACCAAATTCAATGTATGTGCAAAACACGGGACGTGCTGGAATTTGCCCAGATGTAATGCACGCACAGTATTGGTGGCGTTGTCCGATGTCATAAATCCCCAGGAGAGTCCAATTGGGGTAAGCCATTCTGCGATGATGTTCCTCAGTTTTCGTAAGAGGTTATCAGCTGTGTGCCTCTTATGGAAAGCGGTGATACAAAGCGTAGCCTGCCTAGGAACGAGTTGGCGTTTGCGAGATGCTGCTACTGGTGCCGCCGCTGCTGTTCTTGCTGCGGGAGGCAATACATCTACCCAGTGGGCTGTCACAGTCATATAGTCCTGACCCTGCCCTGCTCCACTTGTCCACATGTCCGTGGTTAAGTGGACATTGGGTACAACTGCATTTTTTAGGACACTGGTGACTCTTTTTCTGATGTTTGTGTACATTCTTGGTATCGCCTGCCTAGAGAAATGGAACCTAGATGGTATTTGGTACCGGGGACACAGTACCTCAATCAATTCTCTAATTCCCTGTGAATTAACGGTGGATACCGGACACGCGTTTAACACCACCGCAGCTGCCAAGACCTGAGTTATCCACTTTGCAGCAGGATGACTGCTGTGATATTTCATCTTCCTCGCAAAGGACTGTTGGACAGTCAATTGCTTACTGGAAGTAGTACAAGTGGTCTTCCGACTTCCCCTCTGGGATGACGATCGACTCCCAGCAGCAACAACAGCAGCGCCAGCAGCAGTAGGCGTTACACTCAAGGATGCATCGGAGGAATCCCAGGCAGGAGAGGACTCGTCAGACTTGCCAGTGACATGGCCTACAGGACTATTGGCTTTCCTGTCTAAGGAGGAAATTGACACTGAGGGAGTTGGTGGTGTGGTTTGCAGTAGCTTGGTTACAAGAGGAATGAATTTAGTTGTCAGTGGACTGCTTCCGCTGTCACCCAAAGTTTTTAAACTTGTCAATGACTTCTGATGAATGAGCTCCAGGTGACGTATAAGGGAGGATGTTCCTAGGTGGTTAACGTCCTTACCCCTACTTATTACAGCTTGACAAAGGCAACACACGGCTTGACACCTGTTGTCCGCATTTCTGTTAAAATAATTCCACAACGAAGAGGTGATTTTTTTTGTAATTTGACCAGGCATGTCAATGGCCAGATTCGTCCCACGGACAACAGGTGTCTCCCCGGGTGCCTGACTTAAATAAACCACCTCACCATCAGAATCCTCCTTGTCAATTTCCTCCTCAGCGCCAGCAACACCCATATCCTCATCCTGGTGTACTTCAACAGTGACATCTTCAATTTTACTATCAGGAACTGGACTGCGGGTGCTCCTTCCAGCACTTGCAGGGGGCGTGCAAATGGTGGAAGGCGCCACATCTTCCCGTCCAGTGTTGGGACGGTCAGGCATCGCAACAGACACAATTGGACTCTCCTTGGGGATTTGTGATTTAGAAGAACGTACAGTTCTTTGCTGTGCTTTTGCCAGCTTAAGTCTTTTCATTTTTCTAGTGGGAGGATGAGGGCTTCCATCCTCATGTGAAGCTGAACCACTAGCCATGAACATAGGACAGGGCCTCAGCCATTCCTTGCCACTCCGTGTCGTAAATGGCATATTGGCAAGTTTACGCATCTCATCAGACGCTTTTAATGTTGATTTTTGGGTCATTTTACTGAACTTTTGTTTTTTGGATTTTACATGCTCTCTACTATGACGTTGGGCATCGGCCTTGGCAGACGACGTTGTTGGCATTTCATCATCTCGGCCATGACTAGTGGCAGCAGCTTCAGCACGAGGTGGAAGTGTATCTTGATCTTTCCCTATTTTACCCTCCACATTTTAGTTCTCCATTTTGGAATTATATGCCAGTAATATATCAATAGCAATGGCCTACTGTACCGTACTGCTATATATATATATATATATATATATATACTGGTGGTCAGCAAAATTCTGCACTGTCCTCCTACTATATCCTGCGCACAACTATATTGCAGCACAGATATGGATAGTATACTTGACGACACAGAGGAAGAGCAATGGACTACTGTACCGTACTGCTATATATATACTGGTGATCAGCAAAATTCTGCACTGTCCTCCTACTATATACTGCGCACAACTACAATGCAGCACAGATATGGATAGTATACTTGATGACACAGAGGTAGAGTAATGGACTACTGTACCGTACTGCTATATATATTAGAGATGAGCGCCTGAAATTTTTCGGGTTTTGTGTTTTGGTTTTGGGTTCAGTTCCGCGGCCGTGTTTTGGGTTCGACCGCGTTTTGGCAAAACCTCACCGAATTTTTTTTGTCGGATTCGGGTGTGTTTTGGATTCGGGTGTTTTTTTCAAAAAACCCTAAAAAACAGCTTAAATCATAGAATTTGGGGGTAATTTTGATCCCAAAGTATTATTAACCTCAAAAAACATAATTTACACTCATTTTCAGCCTATTCTGAACACATCACACCTCACAATATTATTTTTAGTCCTAAAATTTGCACCGAGGTCGCTGTGTGAGTAAGATAAGCGACCCTAGTGGCCGACACAAACACCGGGCCCATCTAGGAGTGGCACTGCAGTGTCACGCAGGATGTCCCTTCCAAAAAACCCTCCCCAAACAGCACATGACGCAAAGAAAAAAAGAGGCGCAATGAGGTAGCTGACTGTGTGAGAAAGATAAGCGACCCTAGTGGCCGACACAAACACCGGGCCCATCTAGGAGTGGCACTGCAGTGTCACGCAGGATGTCCCTTCCAAAAAACCCTCCCCAATCAGCACATGATGCAAAGAAAAAGAAAAGAAAAAAGAGGTGCAAGATGGAATTATCCTTGGGCCCTCCCACCCACCCTTATGTTGTATAAACAAAACAGGACATGCACACTTTAACCAACCCATCATTTCAGTGACAGGGTCTGCCACACGACTGTGACTGATATGACGGGTTGGTTTGGACCCCCCCCAAAAAAGAAGCAATTAATCTCTCCTTGCACAAACTGGCTCTACAGAGGCAAGATGTCCACCTCATCTTCACCCTCCGATATATCACCGTGTACATCCCCCTCCTCACAGATTATCAATTCGTCCCCACTGGAATCCACCATCTCAGCTCCCTGTGTACTTTGTGGAGGCAATTGCTGCTGGTCAATGTCTCCGCGGAGGAATTGATTATAATTCATTTTAATGAACATCATCTTCTCCACATTTTCTGGATGTAACCTCGTACGCCGATTGCTGACAAGGTGAGCGGCGGCACTAAACACTCTTTCGGAGTACACACTTGTGGGAGGGCAACTTAGGTAGAATAAAGCCAGTTTGTGCAAGGGCCTCCAAATTGCCTCTTTTTCCTGCCAGTATAAGTACGGACTGTGTGACGTGCCTACTTGGATGCGGTCACTCATATAATCCTCCACCATTCTATCAATGTTGAGAGAATCATATGCAGTGACAGTAGACGACATGTCCGTAATCGTTGTCAGGTCCTTCAGTCCGGACCAGATGTCAGCATCAGCAGTCGCTCCAGACTGCCCTGCATCACCGCCAGCGGGTGGGCTCGGAATTCTGAGCCTTTTCCTCGCACCCCCAGTTGCGGGAGAATGTGAAGGAGGAGATGTTGACAGGTCGCGTTCCGCTTGACTTGACAATTTTGTCACCAGCAGGTCTTTCAACCCCAGCAGACCTGTGTCTGCCGGAAAGAGAGATCCAAGGTAGGCTTTAAATCTAGGATCGAGCACGGTGGCCAAAATGTAGTGCTCTGATTTCAACAGATTGACCACCCGTGAATCCTTGTTAAGCGAATTAAGGGCTGCATCCACAAGTCCCACATGCCTAGCGGAATCGCTCCGTGTTAGCTCCTTCTTCAATGCCTCCAGCTTCTTCTGCAAAAGCCTGATGAGGGGAATGACCTGACTCAGGCTGGCAGTGTCTGAACTGACTTCACGTGTGGCAAGTTCAAAGGGCATCAGAACCTTGCACAACGTTGAAATCATTCTCCACTGCACTTGAGACAGGTGCATTCCATCTCCTATATCGTGCTCAATTGTATAGGCTTGAATGGCCTTTTGCTGCTCCTCCAACCTCTGAAGCATATAGAGGGTTGAATTCCACCTCGTTACCACTTCTTGCTTCAGATGATGGCAGGGCAGGTTCAGTAGTTTTTGGTGGTGCTCCAGTCTTCTGTACGTGGTGCCTGTACGCCGAAAGTGTCCCGCAATTTTTCTGGCCACCGACAGCATCTCTTGCACGCCCCTGTCGTTTTTTAAAAAATTCTGCACCACCAAATTCAAGGTATGTGCAAAACATGGGACGTGCTGGAATTTGCCCATATTTAATGCACACACAATATTGCTGGCGTTGTCCGATGCCACAAATCCACAGGAGAGTCCAATTGGGGTAAGCCATTCCGCGATGATCTTCCTCAGTTGCCGTAAGAGGTTTTCAGCTGTGTGCGTATTCTGGAAAGCGGTGATACAAAGCGTAGCCTGCCTAGGAAAGAGTTGGCGTTTGCGAGATGCTGCTACTGGTGCCGCCGCTGCTGTTCTTGCGGCGGGAGTCCATACATCTACCCAGTGGGCTGTCACAGTCATATAGTCCTGACCCTGCCCTGCTCCACTTGTCCACATGTCCGTGGTTAAGTGGACATTGGGTACAACTGCATTTTTTAGGACACTGGTGAGTCTTTTTCTGACGTCCGTGTACATTCTCGGTATCGCCTGCCTAGAGAAGTGGAACCTAGATGGTATTTGGTAACGGGGGCACACTGCCTCAATAAATTGTCTAGTTCCCTGTGAACTAACGGCGGATACCGGACGCACGTCTAACACCAACATAGTTGTCAAGGACTCAGTTATCCGCTTTGCAGTAGGATGACTGCTGTGATATTTCATCTTCCTCGCAAAGGACTGTTGAACAGTCAATTGCTTACTGGAAGTAGTACAAGTGGGCTTACGACTTCCCCTCTGGGATGACCATCGACTCCCAGCGGCAACAACAGCAGCGCCAGCAGCAGTAGGCGTTACACGCAAGGATGCATCGGAGGAATCACAGGCAGGAGAGGACTCGTCAGACTTGCCAGTGACATGGCCTGCAGGACTATTGGCATTCCTGGGGAAGGAGGAAATTGACACTGAGGGAGTTGGTGGGGTGGTTTGCGTGAGCTTGGTTACAAGAGGAAGGGATTTACTGGTCAGTGGACTGCTTCCGCTGTCACCCAAAGTTTTTGAACTTGTCACTGACTTATTATGAATGCGCTGCAGGTGACGTATAAGGGAGGATGTTCCGAGGGGGTTAACGTCCTTACCCCTACTTATTACAGCTTGACAAAGGGAACACACGGCTTGACACCTGTTGTCCGCATTTCTGGTGAAATACCTCCACACCGAAGAGCTGATTTTTTTGGTATTTTCACCTGGCATGTCAACGGCCATATTCCTCCCACGGACAACAGGTGTCTCCCCGGGTGCCTGACTTAAACAAACCACCTCACCATCAGAATCCTCCTGGTCAATTTCCTCCCCAGCGCCAGCAACACCCATATCCTCCTCATCCTGGTGTACTTCAACACTGACATCTTCAATCTGACTATCAGGAACTGGACTGCGGGTGCTCCTTCCAGCACTTGCAGGGGGCATGCAAATAGTGGAAGGCGCATGCTCTTCACGTCCAGTGTTGGGAAGGTCAGGCATCGCAAACGACACAATTGGACTCTCCTTGTGGATTTGGGATTTCAAAGAACGCACAGTTCTTTGCGGTGCTTTTGCCAGCTTGAGTCTTTTCAGTTTTCTAGCGAGAGGCTGAGTGCTTCCATCCTCATGTGAAGCTGAACCACTAGCCATGAACATAGGCCAGGGCCTCAGCCGTTCCTTGCCACTCCGTGTGGTAAATGGCATATTGGCAAGTTTACGCTTCTCCTCCGACAATTTTATTTTAGGTTTTGGAGTCCTTTTTTTTCTGATATTTGGTGTTTTGGATTTGACATGCTCTGTACTATGACATTGGGCATCGGCCTTGGCAGACGACGTTGCTGGCATTTCATCGTCTCGGCCATGACTAGTGGCAGCAGCTTCAGCACGAGGTGGAAGTGGATCTTGATCTTTCCCTAATTTTGGAACCTCAACTTTTTTGTTCTCCATATTTTATAGGCAGAACTAAAAGGCACCTCAGGTAAACAATGGAGATGGATGGATTGGATACTAGTATACAATTATGGACGGACTGCCACGGTTAGGTGGTATAAAAAAACCACGGTTAGGTGGTATATATTATAATAATAATACAATTATGGATGGACGGACTGCCTGCCGACTGCCGACACAGAGGTAGCCACAGCCGTGAACTACCGCACTGTACACTGGTTGATAAAGAGATAGTAGTATACTCGTAACAACTAGTATGACACTATGACGACGGTATAAAGAAAGAAAAAAAAATACCACAGTTAGGTGGTATATATTATAATAATAATACAATTATGGATGGACGGACTGCCTGCCGACTGCCGACACAGAGGTAGCCACAGCCGTGAACTACCGCACTGTACACTGGTTGATAAAGAGATAGTAGTATACTCGTAACAACTAGTATGACACTATGACGACGGTATAAAGAATGAAAAAAAAACCACGGTTAGGTGGTATATATTATAATAATAATACAATTATGGATGGACGGACTGCCTGCCGAGTGCCGACACAGAGGTAGCCACAGCCGTGAACTACCGCACTGTACACTGGTTGATAAAGAGATAGTAGTATACTCGTAACAACTAGTATGACACTATGACGGTATAAAGAATGAAAAAAAAACCACGGTTAGGTGGTATATATTATAATAATAATACAATTATGGATGGACGGACTGCCTGCCGACTGCCGACACAGAGGTAGCCACAGCCGTGAACTACCGCACTGTACACTGGTTGATAAAGAGATAGTAGTATACTCGTAACAACTAGTATGACACTATGACGACGGTATAAAGAAAGAAAAAAAAATACCACAGTTAGGTGGTATATATTATAATAATAATACAATTATGGATGGACGGACTGCCTGCCGACTGCCGACACAGAGGTAGCCACAGCCGTGAACTACCGCACTGTACACTGGTTGATAAAGAGATAGTAGTATACTCGTAACAACTAGTATGACACTATGACGACGGTATAAAGAATGAAAAAAAAACCACGGTTAGGTGGTATATATTATAATAATAATACAATTATGGATGGACGGACTGCCTGCCGACTGCCGACACAGAGGTAGCCACAGCCGTGAACTACCGCACTGTACACTGGTTGATAAAGAGATAGTAGTATACTCGTAACAACTAGTATGACACTATGACGACGGTATAAAGAAAGAAAAAAAAATACCACAGTTAGGTGGTATATATTATAATAATAATACAATTATGGATGGACGGACTGCCTGCCGACTGCCGACACAGAGGTAGCCACAGCCGTGAACTACCGCACTGTACACTGGTTGATAAAGAGATAGTAGTATACTCGTAACAACTAGTATGACACTATGACGACGGTATAAAGAAAGAAAAAAAAATACCACAGTTAGGTGGTATATATTATAATAATAATACAATTATGGATGGACGGACTGCCTGCCGACTGCCGACACAGAGGTAGCCACAGCCGTGAACTACCGCACTGTACACTGGTTGATAAAGAGATAGTAGTATACTCGTAACAACTAGTATGACACTATGACGACGGTATAAAGAATGAAAAAAAAACCACGGTTAGGTGGTATATATTATAATAATAATACAATTATGGATGGACGGACTGCCTGCCGACTGCCGACACAGAGGTAGCCACAGCCGTGAACTACCGCACTGTACACTGGTTGATAAAGAGATAGTAGTATACTCGTAACAACTAGTATGACACTATGACGACGGTATAAAGAATGAAAAAAAAACCACGGTTAGGTGGTATATATTATAATAATAATACAATTATGGATGGACGGACTGCCTGCCGACTGCCGACACAGAGGTAGCCACAGCCGTGAACTACCGCACTGTACACTGGTTGATAAAGAGATAGTAGTATACTCGTAACAACTAGTATGACACTATGACGGTATAAAGAATGAAAAAAAAACCACGGTTAGGTGGTATATATTATAATAATAATACAATTATGGATGGACGGACTGCCTGCCGACTGCCGACACAGAGGTAGCCACAGCCGTGAACTACCGCACTGTACACTGGTTGATAAAGAGATAGTAGTATACTCGTAACAACTAGTATGACACTATGACGACGGTATAAAGAAAGAAAAAAAAATACCACGGTTAGGTGGTATATATTGTAATACAATTATGGATGGACGGACTGCCTGCCGAGTTCCGACTGCCGACACAGAGGTAGCCACAGCCGTGAACTACCGCACTGTACTGTGTCTGCTGCTAATATAGACTGGTTGATAAAGAGATAGTATACAATACATACAACAATATACTACTATACTGGTGGTCAGGCACTGGTCACCACTAGTCACACTGGCAGTGGCACTCCTGCAGCAAAAGTGTGCACTGTTTAATTTTAAATTAATATAATATTATGTACTCCTGGGGGCTCCTGCTATAACAACCTGCAGTGCTCCCCAGTCTCCCCCACAATTATTATAAGCTTTGCCTTTTATACATTGATGTGCAGCACACTGGGCTGAGCTGAGTGCACACAGACTGAGTCACACTGTGTGACTGGCTGCTGCTGTGTATCGTTTTTTTTCAGGCAGAGAACGGATATAGCAGAGAACGGATATATTATATTAAAATAAATAAAAGTTAACTAACAACAACTGCACTGGTCACTGTGGTAAACTCTGTCTGACTCTGCACAATCTCTCTCTCTCTTCTAATCTAATTTCTAATGGAGAGGACGCCAGCCACGTCCTCTCCCTATCAATCTCAATGCACGTGTGAAAATGGCGGCGACGCGCGGCTCCTTATATAGAATCCGAGTCTCGCGAGAATCCGACAGCGTCATGATGACGTTCGGGCGCGCTCGGGTTAACCGAGCAAGGCGGGAGGATCCGAGTCTGCTCGGACCCGTAAAAAAAACATGAAGTTCGTGCGGGTTCGGTTTCAGAGAAACCGAACCCGCTCATCTCTAATATATATACTGGTGGTCAGCAAAATTCTGCACTGTCCTCCTACTATATACTGTGCACAACTACAATGCAGCACAGATATGGATAATATACATGACGACACAGAGGTAGTGCAATGGACTACTGTACCGTACTGCTATATATATACTGGTGGTCTGCAAAATTCTGCACTGTCCTCCTACTATATACTGCACACAACTGCAATGCAGCACAGATATGGATAGTATACTTGACGACACAGAGGTAGAGCAATGGACTACTGTACCGTACTGCTATATATATACTGGTGGTCAGCAAAATTCTGCACTGTCCTCCTACTATATACTGCGCACAACTACAATGCAGCACAGATATGGATAGCATATTTGACGACACAGAGGTAGAGCAATGGACTACTGTACCGTACTGCTATATATATACTGATGGTCAGCAAAATTCTGCACTGTCCTCCTACTATATACTGCGCACAACTACAATGCAGCACAGATATGGATAGTATACTTGACGACACAGAGGTAGAGCAATGGACTACTGTACCGTACTGCTATATATATATACTGGTGGTCAGCAAAATTCTGCACTGTCCTCCTACTATATACTGTGCACAACTACAATTCAGCACAGATATGGATAGTATACTTGACGACACAGAGGTAGAGCAATGGACTACTGTACCATACTGCTATATATATACTGGTGGTCAGCAAAATTCTGCACTGTCCTCCTACTATATACTGCGCGCAACTACAATGCAGCACAGATATGGATAGTATACTTGACGACACAGAGGTAGAGCAATGGACTACTGTACCATACTGCTATATATATACTGGTGGTCAGCAAAATTCTGCACTGTCCTCCTACTATATACTGCGCACAACTACAATGCAGCACAGATATGGATAGTATACTTGACGACACAGAGGTAGAGCAATGGACTACTGTACCGTACTGCTATATATATACTGGTGGTCAGCAAAATTCTGCACTGTCCTCCTACTATATACTGCGCACAACTACAATGCAGCACAGATATGGATAGTATACTTGACGACACAGAGGTAGAGCAATGGACTACTGTACCATACTGCTATATATATACTGGTGGTCAGCAAAATTCTGCACTGTCCTCCTACTATATTCTGCGCACAACTACAATGCAGCACAGATATGGATAGTATACTTGATGACACAGAGGTAGAGCAATGGACTACTGTACCATACTGCTATATATATACTGGTGGTCAGCAAAATTCTGCACTGTCCTCCTACTATATACTGTGCACAACTACAATGCAGCACAGATATGGATAGTATACTTGACGACACAGAGGTAGAGCAATGGACTACTGTACCGTACTGCTATATATATACTGGTGGTCAGCAAAATTCTGCACTGTCCTCTTACTATATACTGCGCACAACTACAATGCAGCACAGATACGGAGCATTTTCAGGCAGAGAATGTAGATATTTGCAGCACACTGAGCACAGATATTTGCAGCACACTTAGCACAGATATTTGCAGCACACTGAACACAGAAACTGAGAGAATGCAGCCACGTCCTCTCGCTATCATCTCCACGCATGAGTGAAAATGGCAGCGATTCGCGGCTCTTTATATGCAATACGAATCTCGCGAGAATACGACAGCAGGATGATGACGTTCGGGCGCATTCGTGTTAACCGCGGGCGCATTCGTGTTAACCGAGCAAGGCGGGAAGATCCGAGGCTGCCTCGGAACAGTGTAAAATGGGTGAAGTTCGGGGGGGGGGGGGGGGTGTTCGGATCTTGAGGAACCGAACCCGCTCATCTCTAAAGGAAGAGGTGGCTCCTTCCACCATTTGCACGCCCTCTGCAAGTTCTTGAAGGAGCACCCACAGTCCAGTTTCTGTTATTCAAATTGAAGATGTCACTGTTGAAGTACACCAGGATGAGGATATGGCTGTTGCTGGCACTGAGGAGGAAGTTGACGATGAGTATTCTGATGGTGATGTGGTTGGTTTAAGTCAAGCACCGGGGGAGATACCTGTTGTCCATGGGATGAACAAGCCCATTCTGATGCCTTAGCAAAATACCAAAAAAGCCACCTCTTCGGTGTGGAATTATTTCTCCACAAATCTGGACAACAGGTGTCAAGCCGTGTGTTGTCGCTATCAATCAGTTCGTCCGTGGGACGAATCTGGCCATTGACATGCCTGGTCAAATTACAAAAAAATCACCTCTTCGTTGTGGAATTATTTTAACAGAAATGCGGACAATAGGTGTCAAGCCGTGTGTTGCCTTTGTCAAGCTGTAATAAGTAGGGGTAAGGACGTTAACCACCTAGGAACATCCTCCCTTATACGTCACCTGCAGCACATACATCAGAAGTCAGTGTCAAGTTGTGAAACTTTGGGTAAGAGCGTAAGTAGTCCATTGACACCTAAATCCCTTCTTCCTCTTGTACCCATGCTCCTGCAAGCCACACCACCAAATCCCTCAATGTCAATTTCCTCCTCAGTCAGGAATGTCAGTAGTCCTGCAGGCCATGTCACTGGCAAGACTGAGGAGTCCTCTCCTAATCTGGATTCCTCCGGAGGATCCTTGAGTGGTACGCCTGCTGTTGCTTCCGCTGCTGTTGTTGATGCTGAGAGTCGATCGTCATTCCAGAGGGGAAGTCGGAAGACCACTTGTACTACTTCAACTAAGCAATTGACTGTCCAACAGTCCTTTGTGAGGAAGATGAAATATGACAGCAGTCATCCTTTTGCAAAGCGGATAACTGAGACCTTGACAGCTATGTTGGTGTTAGACGTGCATCCGGTATCCACCATTAGTTCAGTGGGACTTAGAGAATTGTTTGAGGTACTGTGTCCCCAGTATCATCTCCCATCTAGGTTCCACTTCACTAGGCAGGCGATACCGAGAATGTACAGAGATGTCAGAAAAAGTGTCCTCAGTGTCCCAAAAAATGCAGTTGTACCCACTGTCCACTTAACCACGGACATGTGGACAAGTGGAACAGGGCAGATTAAGGACAATATGACTGTGACAGCCCACTGGGTAGATGTATGGCCTTCCGCAGCAACAACAGCAGTGGCACCAGAAGCAGCATCTCGCAAACGCCAACTCATTCCTAGGCAGGCACGCTATGTATCACCGCTTTCCGTAAGAGGCACACCGCTGGCAACTTCTTACGGAAACTGAAGGACATCAGTGCACAATGGCTTACCCCAATTAGACTCTCCTGGGGATTTGTAATATCGGACAAAGCCACCAATATTGTGCGTGCATTACATCTGGGCAAATTCCAGCACGTCCCATGTTATGCACATACAATTAATTTGGTGGTGCAGAATTTAAAAAGAAATGACAGGGGTGTGCAGGAGATGCTGTCGGTGGCCTGAAAAATTGCGGCCCACTTTCGGCATTCAACCACCGTGTGCCGAAGACTGGAGCACCATCAAACACTCCTGAACCTGCCCTGCCATCACCTGAAGCAAGAGGTGGTAACAAGGTGGAATTAAACACTCTATATGCTTCAGAGGATGGAGGAGCAGCAAAAGGCCATTCAAGCCTATACATCCACCTACAATATAGGCAAAGGAGGGGGAATGCACCTGACTCAAGTGCAGTGGAGAATGATTTCCGTCTTCTGCAAGGTTCTCCAACCCTTCAAACTTGCCACACGTGAAGTCAGTTCAGACTCTGCCAGCTTGAGTCAGGTCATTCCCCTCATCAGGCTTTTGCAGAAGCAGCTGGAGAAATTGAAGGAGGAGCTAAGACGGAGCGATTCCGCAAAGTATGTGGGACTTGTGGATGGAGTTCTTCATTGACTTAACCAGGATTCACGGGTTGTCAATCTGTTGAAATCAGAGCGCTACATTTTGGCCACCATGCTCGAACCTAGGTTTAAAGCCTACGTTGTATCTTTCTTTCCAGCACACACAAGTCTGCAGAGGTTCAAAGACCTGCCTGTGAGAAAATTGTCAACTCAAGCGGAACGTGACCCATCATCAGCTCCTCCTTCACTTTCTCCTGCAACTGGGGCTGCGAGGAAAAGGATAAGATTTCCTAGCCCACCCGCTGGCGGTGATGCAGGGCAGTCAGGAGCAAGTGCTGACATCTGGTCTGGACTGAAGGACCTGCCAACCATTACTGACATGTCTACTGTCACTGCATATGATTCTGTCACCATTGAAAGAAAGGTGGAGGATTATAAGGCATGTCAGGCAATCCATATGTATACTGGCAGGAAAAAGAGTCAATTTGGATGCCCTTACACAAACTGGCTTTATTTTACCTAAGTTTCCCCCCTCCATTGTGTACTCCGAAAGTGTGTTTAGTGCAGCCGGTAACCTTGTCAGCGATCGGCGTAGGAGGTTACTTCCACAAAATGTGGAGAAGATGATGTTCATCAAAATGAATTATAAATTCCTCCAGGAAGACCTTTACCCGCAATTGCCTCCAGAAAGTATACAGGGACCTGTGATGGTGGATTCCAGTGGGGACGAATTAATACTCTGTGAGGAGGAGGATGTACACAGTGAAAGAGGTGAGGAATCGGAGGATGAGGATGAGGTTGACATCTTGCCTCTGTTGAGCCAGTGTCACAACTGAGGGCCTGAGCTGACGGGAGGAAGCCTCAGTTGTAGGGGCTGAGGTGAAACTTAACTTGGGAGGTTTAATCAGGCCACTAGACATGTAAGTACGGTGTAGGAAGATTGCCCGAAGGCGTGACCAAGACAACCAGGATTTAAAAGTCAATAAAAGTTTATTAACAGAACTCCATGTATTCACAGCAGTGGTAAATGAATAGAGATATGCAGTAGTTAAAATAAAACAGTTCCTGGATCACTATAAGCTTGGCAAGAGCCACAGGGTACTGGTAGGATAAGGTACAATTCTTAATGTCCCAGAGATGGAATGTCCTTACCAGACCCGTCCGTAGTAGTGAGAGTAGCCAAGGAACACACCAGCAGATGTATCATTGGAAGCTGGTAACACTGTAGTTGAGGTGACTGCTGTGGATGCTGGATGGAACCAGCCAGGTGTTGAAAACATGGAGTGGATGCTGGATGGAACCAGCCAGGTAGTAGAATGAAGCTAGGGAGCGAAGATATGGGAAATGATGATATACGGGTACCGATGGTTTGCGGGTACCGATGATATGTAGGTATCCGCTGGAGAAGCACCGGCACTTTAAGGTAGTTGATCACTGCTGGAAGCTGACCGCTGGAAGCAGATGGATCTGTAGCTGGAAGCTGGAGTAGTCATAGAAGACTGCAGAGTCAGGCTGCACCGCAAGGTGGTAAGCTGGTGCGGGTCTCTTAGTGGTAGCTGGAGACAGGAGCTGGAAACCTGGAACAAAACAACCACAGGAGAGAGAGACTGGAAACAGGGTTTGACAACCAAAGCACTGACAATTTCCTAGTGCAGGCTCAGTCCCTTTATACCCTTAGGTATACCGGGATTGGATGACCAATTAGGCAGACTCCAGCGGAGCTATGGATTGGAGGTCAGGATCATGTGACTGAAACTAAGATGGCTGCGCCCATACCGGCCAGTGGAGGGAAACCTTGTTTGTAACACCACATGGAGATTCCTCTTGCGTCTCAAACCATAGCTCGGACGGCCGCGGCCGCAGTAGGTGAGGAGTGCCACATACCTTGTAATACGTTGAGAATATGAAGATGATGCCCGAGGCCCCGCTGGCAGGTGACGCCATGCCTGTCGCCCGGGCATTAGAAAGGCAATATCCACGGATCAGCAGAGATAAGACATGACGCATGGATGCTAGCCACATAGGAGGGAACCGGGCCTAGGACGCTGGGACAACCTTAGGAGACACCTGAAAGGTAAATAATGGCGTCCAGATACCCGGATCGTGACAGCACCCCCCCCCCTTTAGGAGTGGCCCCAGGACACTTCTTAGGCTTCTGAGGAAATCTGGAGTGGGAATTCCGGACCAAAGTAGGAGCATGGACATCTGAAGCATTGGTCCAAGAGCGTTCTTCAGGACCATAGCCCTTCCAATCAATAAGATACTGTAGTTGACCATAGCGGAAACGTGAATCCAGAATCTTGGCAACTTCATACTCAACTCCCCGTTGAGTCTGGACTTTAGGAGCCGAAGGTAGTGCAGAATGGAATCGATTCAGAATCAGCGGTTTCAGAAGGGAAACATGGAATGTCCTAGGTATTTTCAAGAATGGGGGTAACTGGAGTTTGTAAGCAACAGGATTGATAACTTGTTCAATTTGAAAAGGGCCAATGTAACGAGGTGCAAACTTCATGCTTGGAACTCTTAATCTCAAATTCTTCGTAGACAACCACACACGATCACCCACTTTGAGAGCAGGAACTGCCCTACGCTTCTTATCTGCAAACTTCTTGTATCTGAATGATGCTTTGAGCAGAGCCGCTCGGACATTTTTCCAGTTATTTGAAAACTGGCGCAAGGTGATATCAACTGCTGGTACAGAAGTCACTGGAAGCGGCTGGAATTCTGGAACTTTAGGGTGGAATCCATAGTTGATGAAGAATGGTGTTGAAGAAGATGAGGAATGATATTGGTTGTTATGGCTGAACTCGGCCCAGGGAAGGAGTTGAACCCAGTCATCTTGAGAGGAAGACACATAGATGCGGAGGAAGGCCTCCAAGTCCTGATTCACCCTCTCAGTTTGACCATTGGTCTGAGGATGGTAAGCTGTAGAGAACTTTAATTTGACTTGGAGGGCTTGACACAAACTTCGCCAAAATTTGGCTACAAATTGTACTCCTCTATCAGAGATGATTTCCTCGGGAAGACCGTGTAATCGGAAGATATCTTGAATGAATACTTGAGCCAACTTGGAAGCTGACGGAAGACCGGTGAGAGTAAATTAAATGTGCCATCTTGGTAAACCGGTCAACCACTACCCAGATGGTATTAAATTTGTTGCACATAGGCAGGTCTGTAACAAAGTCCATCGACAAATGGGTCCACGGTCGACGGGGAACAGATAATGGAACCAGTTGCCCCGCAGGCGACTGGCGGGATACTTTGTGTTGGGCACACTTTGGGCAAGAAGCAATAAACTCCATGACGTCCTTCTTCAGAGTTGGCCACCAATAAGACCTAGAGAAAAACCCAAGGGTTTTCTGAATGCCTATATGTCCAGCAAAACGGGAAGCATGTGCCCAATGCATGAGCTTCTTCCTTAACACTGGCTTCACAAAACTTTTCCCTGGTGGGGGCGTAGAGTCCATCCTTACCGTGGAGAATGCCAACGGATTGATAATAGGATGCTTGTCAGAAGACTCCGACTCATTTTCTTGCTCCCAAGAGCGGGAAAGGGCATCGGCTTTACGATTCTGAGAGCCCGGACAGAACTGGAGTTTAAAGTCGAACCTGGAAAAGAAAAGTGCCCATCTGGCCTGACGAGGATTAAGACATTGTGCGCCTTTCAAATACAATAGATTCTTGTGATCGGTAAGTATGGTGACCGAATGAGAAGCTCCCTCCAGCAGGTATCTCCACTCCTCCAGAGCGAGTTTGATTGCCAGCAACTCCTGATCGCCAATGGCATAGTTGCGCTCAGCTGGAGAAAACTTCCGGGAGAAGAAGCTGCAAGGATGTAGATGACCATCTTTAGCTCTCTGGGAAAGTACCGCCCCTACTCCAACTGAAGAGGCATCCACCTCCAGGATGAAAGGAGAGTTGATGTCAGGCTGTTTCAAAACCGGAGCAGAGATGAATCATTGCTTTAATAGATGGAAGGCTTGCATAGCTTCTTCAGACCACTTGGACGGATTAGCACCCTTCTTGGTTAACGCAGTGATAGGTGCCACAATGGTGGAAAAGTCTCGTATAAACTTTCTGTAATAATTGGCGAATCCTAAAAACCTCTGGACCCCTTTGAGGGTTAAAGGTATCGGCCAATTCTGGATTGCTTGTAATTTTTCAGGATCCATTTCTAGTCCGGAACCGGACACAATGTAGCCTAGAAACGGAATGGATTTGACTTCAAAAACACACTTCTCCAATTTGCAATAGAGATGATTGACACGGAGACGGGACAGAACTTCCTTTACCCAGAAACGATGTTCCTCCAGATTATTGGCAAAGATAAGTATATCATCTAGATAAACCACGACATGACGATATAAGATGTCTCTGAAGATCTCGTTCACGAAATGCTGGAAGACAGCTGGAGCGTTACTTAATCCGAAAGGCATGACGAGGTACTCATAATGTCCATCACGGGTGTTAAAGGCGGTCTTCCACTCGTCACCCTCTCGGATCCGGATGAGGTTGTAGGCACCCCTCAAATCTAATTTCGTGAAGATGGTTGCTCCACTGACTCTATCGAAGAGTTCTGTAATCAAGGGTAAAGGATATCGGTTCTTGACGGTGATGTCGTTCAAGCCTCTGTAGTCGATGCATGGCCGCAGGCCATCGTCTTTCTTCTTAACGAAGAAGAAACCTGTGCCAGCTGGGGAGGAAGAAGGTCGAATGAAACCCTTTGCCAGCTTCTCCTTAATATATTCCTCCATAGAATGCATTTCTGGAAAAGACAACGGATAGGTTCGGCCTCGAGGTGGAACCTTCCCTAGGATGAGATCGATTGGACAGTCCCATTCCCTATGAGGAGGAAGGATATCAGCAGAAGCTTTACTGAACACGTCCATGTAATCTTGATACGGAGGAGGTGGAACATCAAACGACTTGGGGGAGGAAGAACAAACAGGAAGCACTTTGGACAAACAGGTCTCAGTACAGGAAGGACCCCATGCCAGGATTTGAGTAGTCGTCCAGTCAATCGATGGGTTATGGAGACGAAGCCATGGAAGGCCCAAAACCACTGGATGTGTGGCTCTTGGAATCACTAGGAAAGAAATAAATTCTGAATGAAGAACTCCTACTCTCAGATGGACTGGTAGAGTTCTTAAAGAAATAACTGCATCAAAAATCTTACTGCCATCCACAGCAGTCAAAGAAATGGATGAGGAAAGTATTTTAGTGGATAGGGACCACCGTTTAACATATGCTTCAGTTATGAAATTCCCAGCTGCTCCGGAATCTAGGAGGGCAATGACGTTCCTATAACGTTGAGCGATTTGAAGCGAGACTGGGAGATTACAATCATGAGGAGATGGAGAGGAGAGCATTACTCCTAGCCGGCCCTCTCCTTGGCGGGCTAGGACTTGAAGTTTCCCGGACGTTTGGGACAAGCATTGATTGCATGAGACGGAGCTGCACAATAAAGACATAGGGACTCAGAAAGACGTCTTCGGTGCTCAGCTGGAGATAGCCGGGAACGACCAATTTGCATGGGCTCATCTTTGGATGGAGACGGTTGACGAGGAGGAGGAGCAGAAGGTTTTGGGATAGACGACCTTCCCCGCTCCGTTGCTCTTTCTCTGAACCGTAGATCAACTTTTGTACATAGAGATATTAGCTCATCCAACCTAGAGGGCAAGTCTCTGGTAGCTAATTCATCCTTGATGCGTTCAGATAAGCCATGCCAGAATGCAGCATACAGGGCTTCATCGTTCCATGCCAGTTCGGATGCCAGGATCTTGAACTGTATTAGGTACTGTCCCACAGTACGTGTTCCCTGGCGTAAACGGAGAATCTCAGAAGAAGCTGAAGTTACACGGCCTGGCTCGTCGAAGATGCGCCTGAATGTCGTTACAAAGTCAGTATATGAGGACAACAGGGTATCGGATTTCTCCCATAAAGGTGATGCCCAATCAAGGGCTGAGCCACTAAGGAGGGAAATAATATAAGCAATTTTAGTGCGATCACTAGGGAAACTGCCAGATTGTAGCTCGAAATGAATTTCACATTGATTGAGAAATCCCCTGCAAGATCTTGGAGATCCATCAAATTTAGCTGGCGTTGGAAGATGAAGACGTGGAGCAAAAATGGATAAGGTGGGTGGGGTCACAACTGGTGTCACTGTGGTGGACGCACCGGATGCCCCTGATCCACGGAGAGTCGTTTGGATCCCATCCAGCCGAGTAGAGAGATCCTGGAGACAGCGGATAATGTGGCCTTGTGCAGCCTCCTGATGTTCGAGTCTGGCTGCCAGTTCTTGCATCGGCCTGGCCGCTTGATCCTGATCTCCGGCTGGATTCATATGGTCAGTGCTTACTGTCACAACTGAGGGCCTGAGCTGACGGGAGGAAGCCTCAGTTGTAGGGGCTGAGGTGAAACTAAACTTGGGAGGTTTAATCAGACCCCTAGACATGTAAGTACGGTGTAGGAAGATTTCCCGAAGGCGTGACCAAGACAACCAGGATTTAAAAGTCAATAAAAGTTTATTAACAGAACTCCATGTATTCACAGCAGTGGTAAATGAATAGAGATATGCAGTAGTTAAAATGAAACAGTTCCTGGATCACTATAAGCTTGGCAAGAGCCACAGGGTACTGGTAGGATAAGGTACAGTTCTTAATGTCTCAGAGATGGAATGTCCTTACCAGACCCGTCCGTAGTAGTGAGAGTAGCCAAGGAACACACCAGCAGATGTATCACTGGAAGCTGGTAACATTGTAGTTGAGGTGACTGCTGTGGATGCTGGATGGAACCAGCCAGGTGTTGAAAACATGGAGTGGATGCTGGATGGAACCAGCCAGGTAGTAGAATGAAGCTAGGGAGCGAAGATATGGGAAATTATGATATACGAGTACCGATGGTTTGCGGGTACCGATGATATGTAGGTATCCGCTGGAGAAGCACCGGCACTTTAAGGTAGTTGATCACTGCTGGAAGCTGACCGCTGGAAGCAGATGGATCTGTAGCTGGAAGCTGGAGTAGTCACAGAAGACTGCAGAGTCAGGCTGCACCGCAAGGTGGTAAGCTGGTGCGGTCTCTTAGTGGTAGCTGGAGACAGGAGCTGGAAACCTGGAACAAAACAACCACAGGAGAGAGAGACTGGAAACAGGGTTTGACAACCAAAGCACTGACGATTTCCTAGTGCAGGCTCAGTCCATTTATACCCTTAGGTATACCGGGATTGGATGACCAATTAGGCAGACTCCAGCGGAGCTATGGATTGGAGGTCAGGATCATGTGACTGAAACTAAGATGGCTGCGCCCATACCGGCCAGTGGAGGGAAACCTTGTTTGTAACACCACATGGAGATTCCTCTGTAATGGCGGCGGTGAACACAGAGAATGCCGACTTGCGTCTCAAACCTTCAGCTCGGACGGCCGCAGCCGCAGTAGGTGAGGAGTGCCACATACCTTGTAATACGTTGAGAATATGAAGATGATGCCCGAGGCCCCGCTGGCAGGTGACGCCATGCCAGTCGCCCGGGCATTAGAAAGGCAATATCCACGGATCAGCAGAGATGAGACATGACGTATGGATGCTAGCCACATAGGAGGGAACCGGGCCTAGGACGCTGGGACAACCTTAGGAGACACCTGAAAGGTAAATAATGGCATCCAGATACCCGGATCGTGACAGCCAGTTTCTGCAAGGAGAGATTGATTGCTTCTTTTTTGGTGGGGGTCCAAACAAACCAGTCATTCAGCCACAGTCATGTGGCAGACTCTGTTGCTGAAATGATTGATTTGTTAAAGTGTGCATGTCCTGTTTGTACAACATAAGGGTGGATGGGAGGGCCCAAGATCAATTCTATCTTGCACCTCTTTTTCTTCTTTGCATTATGTGCTGTTTGGGGCCTAGTTTTTTTAAGTGCCATCCTGTCTGCCACTGCAGTGCCACTCCTAGATGGGCCAGGTGTTTGTGCCGCACACTTGTGTCGCTTAGCTTAGTCATGCAGCTACCTCATTGCACCTCTTTTTCTTCTTTGCATGATGTGCTGTTTGGGGCCTAGTTTTTAAATCTGCCATCCTGTCTGCCACTGCAGTGCCACTCCTAGATGGGCCAGGTGTTTGTGCAGCACACTTGTGTCGCTTAGCTTAGTCATGCAGCCACTTTGGTGCAACCTTTTGGCCTAAAAACAATATAGTGAAGTGTTCAGAATAGACTGGAAATGAGTGGAAATAAATATTATTGAGGTTAATAATACCGTAGGATCAAAATTACCCCCAAATTCTGTGATTTTAGCTGTTTTTATGTTTTTTTCAAAAATCATCCAGATCCAAAACCAAAACCAAAAAACGAAAGTGTGGTTTTGGTAAAGGCAATCCAAAACAAATTACGAGCGGGGAATTCAAACGAAAACCAAAACACAAAACACAAAAAGTGCCCGCCGCACATCTCTAGAGAAAACCCTGTGTGACAAAGAAATTTGGTGGACATATATGAAATCAGCATTCCAAAAACCAATATATGCAGACAATTTTTCAATGATCCCAATTTTGCCGGCCTGTTTAATTTAAGGAAGTATTCAGGAATTCAGGATCAGTAAATCCTGTATTTCAATATATATATATATATATATATATATATATATACAGTTCACAGACTCGGCACTCCCATACAGAGACAAGTACTTGGTCCGGTGCCCTCACAGCTGCACATCGGCCGAACACATATCAAATCCACGCGTGCGGCACTCTGGACACAATCACAGTACCACGATAGTTGTAGTTGGATACTAGAGAGTGCCGCACGCGTGGATTTTGTATATATATATATATATATATATTTTAGAAATTATTATCAATTTTTTTTTTTTAATTCTTAACGAAACCAAAATCCAAATCCGAACCAAAACACTTGAGGGTGGATATGCCAAAAACAAAACACGACCATGTACTAGAACCAAAACTAATACATGGGGATCGGCACACATATCTAATTAAAAACACTATAGACAAGCTGGAAAACAGAGTTGTCTGCAAATTAAATTTGCCACGGATTGTTTCAATGAAATGTACTCCATTCTGTCAATATGTGAAGCATATATCACAGGTCAGGCACAAGTCACAGGCTTTTATGTCTCATATGCGACCATATTTTTAGCCATTTATGTTTTGTGCAAGAAACAAATTTGCATCAATTATACTTATAAAACCTTAGGACCTCTTTAAAAACAACTCTAGACACAACTCCACATGATGGGAAAAAGAAAAAGTTTAGCTTAAACATGCACACAAAATAATACATGCCTAGGCTCTAAAAAAAAAAGCAATAGTCAGTGGAACATATGCTAAAAGCCAATTACAAGGGATTGTTGGTGCTGGTGACCATCATCTCACTATTTGCACCCGGTCCTGATTACCTGCAAAAAATACAGCTTTCCCAGGAGTAAATACGCACTTAAGCTAGGTACACACTATACAATTATTGGGCCAATTTGCCACTAATTAAGTTCTACTACAAATTTATTGTATAGTGTGTATGAAGGATCGTTTCTGGGTTTTCGACAATAATCTTGCCATCAATTTTGCAATCTGTCGCCCCAAACCGAAAATCTTGGCCACAATCTCCTGATATCAAGCAGTGTGTGTGCATTCTCAGTAATCTGCCCATATATCCTATGTTATCCTGGCACTGTTTCATCCTCCTTGCGGGTGGACTGGACATATGCAAATAAAGTGTGATGTGGCAGAAAATAGTTAACTTAAAAAAAAAAAGATCTGTTAGTGTACAGCTTAGATATTGGTGTCTACAATTTTCAGAAAAATTGTCCGATTGTCAGACCAACCCAAAAAAATCTGACAGTATGTACTTAGCTTTAGTGTACTCTCCCTACATTAGAACGCCACTAACCCTACCAATCTTGCACTTCTTGTTAGCAAATAACACAAATCTACATGGGTGCGCTCACTATACTGATATATTGGGCAGGTGCAGAGTGAGTGAATTGAAATGACACTACACCAGCTGGCATAGTGCTCAATCTTCATCAGGCAATACGAGAATTCAAAAAGTTTCATTCCTAATTTTACAAAGCTACAGCTTTAAATACTAGCTACAGACATCACACACGTTTATTTATTCTCTTCTCTGTGTTCACAATTTATTTTATTTCCGCCATTCATTTCATAGGTATGCACAAATTGTTTTTTTTTCCGCAATATATCATTATTATATCATCATTCATCTTTGATTGGTGCAGCAGATGTAGATGTTACGTAGGCATGATAGATACTGGAAGTCTTTGTAGTTCGATTGAAGATCTAGATGCACAGGCAGGAGACTCTCAGCTTTGTGCTCAATGATAGAAATGTTGTGTTATGAAAACCAGCATATTCACTGATAGCAGCTGCTTCTCTATAACCAAGTAATAAATTCCTGACATCCAGACTATTTCAGCCTGACTTTCCCCCAATGAAGTGATGATAAAATATCCTGATTTATGCTCTTGCACATTCAAAATTTCAAAAGGAGCCTGCTGGACCAGGGATTTTGGAGAGATCTAAAACTTTCACAGCATATTAATCGAAGAACTCCTATAGGGAACAGTAATAAGTGTTTCAGAAGTCACTGAAATTAGATTGGGCTTATCACTCCATGGGTTTCCAGCAAAACACAAGCAGGCACTGGGTCTTGCTCTCCTGTTATTAGAAGTGCAATGATTTGAATTGATTTGCTGAGCAGTACAAGAGAATCAAATTATTTCTCTGATGCATGCAGTAGGCTTGTAGCCAGTTGTCAGTATGGAGACCTATGGCCAGTGGCATACATTTGATTCATTGGACAATTACCCTGCATGCTCCTCTTCTCTACACCATTAAATGAGTATTAAATGGCACTCTGCTTTCCTTTTTTTTATTGAAGATGCTGACTTTTTTCTTTTTGGCCTGAAAGATCGTGTTTTAACATTCAGTGTCCCTAATAATAAATCAGGACACATTTTGTAAACTGTCAACTTTTGGAACACAAAAATCCTTTTTTTTTTTGGCTTATCTATTTAAAGGGGTTTGTGTCTAATGAAATGTTAGACACATTTTTACTGTATGCTGAAACATTTAAATACTCGCGAGTGCTCCACACCCGAGACTTTTGGCCTGCAGAGTTAAATGCAAGTTCTATGGGGGTAATTCCAAGTTGATCGCAGCAGGACATTTTTTAGCAGTTGGGCAAAACCATGTGCACTGCAGGGGGGGCAGATATAACATTTGCAGAGAGAGTTAGATTTGGGTGGGTTATTTTGTTTCTGTGCAGGGTAAATACTGGCTGCTTTATTTTTACACTGCAATTTAGATTGCAGATTGAACTCACCACACCCAAATCTATCTCTCTCTGCACATGTTATATCTGCCTCCCCTGCAGTGCACCTGGTTTTGCCCAACTGCTAACAAAAATCCTGCTGCGATCAACTCAGAATTAACCCCAATATACTGTAATTGGAACTAGGGACCTTATTCAGCATCAGTTGCAGTTTTGCTAAATTAGCAAAGCTGCAACTGCTTGCGATCACATACTGGAGGCTATCCAGCACAAGGCAAGGCCACCCAGCATGCTAATGGTGGTCAGCGATGCCATTGTAAATCAAGTGCGATCGCATCGGGCTGCTGACAATTTCCTCATCGCAGTGGCTGCGTGTGATGTCACGTGGACACCCCGAAGCCGCCCCCACTTCTGAAGCCAGGCCCCCGCAACACCAACCGCACAATGCTGCGTTGCCGCCCCGCGAATGTCTCTGCCTGTAAAACAGGTAGAGGTGTTTGCATCACTGAGATGCTATCACATCACCCCGGTCCGTGCACGCACAGAGCAGCCCCTGCATGTGCGCACTGCACCAGGACCCAGGAAAATGTGACTGCATCGCGGCAGCGTCTGCTGCTGAATAAGGCCCTAAATGTGTATATTTGTCCCTATGCAGAATTGTACTTACAGTATATCTGTTGCCTCCATATGCTTAGTTTCCCAGTTTTCATCCTTATTAGTGCTCCTTGCCTCAGTCCTATCCCTGATTCAAAAGATCCAACTGAAAATAGGCATAAGTCTGAATAGCTTGCAGCTCTGTCTACATGTCATCTCTGCATTTTACCTAAGTGATATAGCCCCATTACAACCCAATTATACTGCTTGATTCACAATGAAGAGAGTGTTTGGTTCACTTATAATGATTCGTTTGTGGTTGCATATGTTTGGTTTCAGAACATACACAGTCCAAAAACTTGCAAGACATGGTCAGCATCTGTGATTACAGACTGTATCAGGCCTTTTGGGACTGATGCCAAGTCAGACAAAGTGGTTGTATATGCAGATAGCTGCGGGTACAAGATTTAGGGGAACATTTACTAAGCAGTGATATGAGTGGAGAAGTGAGCCAGTGGAGAAATTTCCTCATCAATCAATCAGCAGCTCTGTATCATTTTATAGTATGCAAATTATAGATGTTACTTCAGTGCTGATTGGTTCCCATGGGCAACTTCTCCACTGGCTCACTTCTCCGCTCTTATCACTGCTTAGTAAATGTATCCCTTAGTACTTAATGCTAATGATAGATTTCATACGGTTAATGCGCGGACCTGTGCTCTGCTAGTGGGAAGCCCTGTTTTCCCACTGATTTTACGTCAACCACTGTAAATGTCATCATCAGCGTGGGCACTTGTACTCACTCCCATGATATGTGTAAGAGATCCATCTGAAACAGGCTTCCTTCTCCATACCTCCCAACATGACCCTCTCCAGGAGGGACAGAATGCTCTGCTCCTGGACTTTCCTCTTAATACTGTATATGATTGTCATCACCTGTGCTGAAACACCTTTCTTATCCAATAACCTATTCCAAACAGGTGCCATCAATCATAAATTAACCACTTAACTGATGATTTATTTCGCCGAAAACCGCTCTGAAATTGTCGGGTTTTTTTGTGAGTGAATTAGGTGAAGAACATGAATTTAACCCTATCCCAAATGATTTTAGTTAAAAAAAGGAAAAAAAATAACTTTTGATGTCCCCCCCCCCCCCCCCCGAAACATCGATCGGGAACATCGCGCCCATCGGAACATCGGGAACATCACGGCTTTCATTTTAAAAGCCAGGACAGCCTGCAGGTATACAGGGGGGGCCTGGGGGTTGCTTGGGAGGGTTCATTTACACTCCCCAGCGGCTGCCATTGTCTGCAGCTGCTGGAGGGGTGGGGGGATACTGCCGTGCTGACCAATCAGCAGTGATCGGCAGCACGACAATCAGTGGGGGAGAGTGCAGGGAGGCAGAGGGACCTTCCGGTCCCTCTGACAACAGCAGCGGAGGGAAGTTTATCTTCCCTGCCGCTGCTAACACTCTCTATCTGATTGGTCGCATCCTGTGCGACCAGGTCAGATAGAGCACTGGCAGGCATGGTCGCATCTGATGCGACCATGCCAGGCAAGTGGTTAAGAGAAAAGTCCAGAAGCAGATCATTGTGTCCCTCCTGGAGAGGGTCATGTTGGGAGGTATGCTTCTCTATATGCACGACTCAGAAAAGCATCACACTCCCATGACACTTGCATAAGTCATCAGAACAATTCCATGCGAGTGTCACTGCCCAGTTGTCATCATGTAATGCCCATTTCACAGAGAAACAGATCCAGCCATGTTCTGCCCAACTCATAATAGGACAGATGTGAGCCAACATGCGCAAATTCATATCTGCTCAAGCAGTGTATTCAAGAACTAGCCATGTGTGTCTGTGCACAGAGATCCTACTCAGAATCAGACTCTTTGGGGATATTCAATTGTTTCAAAAGTCGGTTGGGTGTCTGGTTTTTTCCTGTCTATTAGATAGGAAAAAACAGACACCCAACTGACTTTTCAAACAATATAATACGACCCAGTGTGTGCATGTATTTAAACTTGGAATGATTTATTATACTAAGCACTCATACATGTGTGAGCTGAAGAGAATATTGGTCTGTATGTGACTATAGTATATAATTAATGTAATTAATTGAATAATTGGTCCTAAACCTCAAATGATGTGTGCAAGTTCTAGGAGTATATGAGAGTATCTCAATAAGAGGCAGTTATCAATATGTTATTCAAAAACCTTTATTTAGATAATAAACTATTAACAAATGATATGATGTTAACCTATGTACACACTGGATGACTCACAAATGATGCGATGACATCAGCGATTGGACCCGACAGGGGGGCCAGCATCGGCACATTGTACACAATATTATTTAGTGTGTACGCACCCTAAGTGTTGGTCATTTGTTAATATCCTATTATGTAAATTATATAATTTTGCATTTGCCATAGATAGAGGTCCCTGCTGGTCCTAGGAGGCCCACCGAGAAGGCTGTATAAAGGGCATTTCTGGCAGACTAATAATAATAATAATAATAATAATAATAATAATAATTTTATTTATATAGCGCTCTTTCTCCAATAGGACTCAAGGCGCTTAACAGTTACATAGCATAATATAGTACAGAAAATAATGATGTACATTATCATAACATACAGAAGCATGGAGATACTAAAATGGACATTCTGGAAATGCTTGAGTAAACAGGAAAGTCTTGAGTCTACTTTTGAAGGATTCTATAGTTGGGGCCTCTCGCATTGTGCGGGGAAGTGAGTTCCATAGAGTCGGAGCCGCATGACTAAAAGCTCGACCCCCAGATGAATTACGGGAGATTTTAGGTACTGCTAAAAGTCCTTCATCTACAGATTGCAGTAATCGAGTGGGGCAGTATGGGGTCAGAAGCTGTTTCAGGTACCTTGGGCCCTGGTCATGTAATGCTTTGAAACTCAGTAAGCCAATCTTGAATATGATTCGCCATCTTACAGGCAGCCAGTGAAGGGAGTAGAGGATGGGTGTTATGTTGCTAGAACGAGGCTGGATGGTTAACAGCCTGGCAGCTGTGTTTTGCACCAGCTGTAAGTGTTGCAATTCTTTTGCTGGGAGACCAAGGTAGAGGGCATTACAGTAGTCTAATTGAGATGATACAAATGCATGTATGACTTTTGGCAGATCATCTGAGGGAATTAAATGCTTGATTCTGGCTATGTTCCTCAGGTGAAAGAATGAGGATTTGATTGTGGCTGATATCTGATGTTTAAGTGTCAAGCCACCATCCAGGACAACGCCAAGATTCCGCACATGATCAGTGGTCTATAATTCTGAATTCCCGAGTGTAAATCCAGTTGGTTGGCTATGCTGCAGTCTTGTCCTTTGATGTTGCGGTCATATCATAAGGACCTCTGTTTTATCCGGGTTCAGTCACAGCCAACTGGCGCTCATCCACTCCTGGAGCTCAGCTAGACAGCCATTTAGGGTTGCTATTGGGTTATCAGTGCCCGGAGCAAAGGACAAGTACAGTTGTGTATCATCTGCATAGCAGTGGTAGACCAGGCCATGACGCCTGATTATTTCACCCAATGGGAGCATGTATACTGCAAAAATCATGGGGTATAGTATAGAACCTTGTGGGACACCACATGGCAATGGCACTGATGGTGATGAGTATACTCCAGACGATACTCTCTGTGACCTGCCTGTGAGAAATGATTTGAACCAGCTTAGGACTGTGCCATCCAGACCATAGAAATGTATCAGTCGCTCAATCAGAAGCCCATGGTCCACAAGCTTCAACAAAATTGTCCGAGAGCTGGGTTGGCTGAATACTCCGGGTAGGCTGTCAGTGATTAGACAGCCAGAGCCGGTCCTAGGCATTGGCAAACTAGGCAAATGCCTAGGGCATTTGGTATGCCTAGGGGCACAAGCAGCTTCTGCTGATTAAAATGATATGTGGCATGCCTATATTCTGTATGTAGCATTTCATATGCAGATACAGCCACAGTCTCACACAGTTTATAGGTATGCTGCATATCATTTTAATCAGCAGAAGCTGCTTGTGCTTCCTAACCACACAGCAATGCAAATAAGATGCATTTGGATCAAAAAAAGGTGCCCGACGTTAGCATTGAGGCAAGATTTATGAAGACATATCTGTATCCAAGCAGAAGCAGAGGTCACAGTGTTAGCGGCTGTGTGAGTGCTGGGTGTGAGTGGGTTGGTTGTGCAGTAGTGTTTGGCATATGTGTAAGAGGCATTTTGTGTGTCATGTGTAAAAATGCATTAATAATGTACAGCAAATGTGTAAGGGGCACTATTTGGGGCAGTACGGATGGTGTAATGGTTAGCATTACTGCCTCACAGCACTGAGGTCATGGGTTCGAATCCCACCACAGCCCTAACTGTGCGGAGTTTGTATATTCTCCCCGAACTTGCGTGGGTTTCCTCCCACAATCTAAAAATATACTGGTAGGTTAATTGGCTCCCAACAAAATTAACCCTGTGTCTGTGTGTACATGTGGTAGGGAATATAGATTGTAAGCTCCACTGGGGCAGGGACTGATGTGAATGGGCAAAATATTCTCTGTACAGTGCTGTGGAATATGTGTGAACTATATAAATAATTGGTAATGATAAAAATAATAATATGTGTGTCATTATGTGTATAAGAGCATTAATAATGTACGGCATATGTGTAAGGGACATTATATGTGTCATTAGGGAATTAATAAAGGTTGTCATAATGTGTAAGGTGCATTTTGTTTATAAGGACATTATTAATGTTTGTCATATGTGCAAGGGGCATAACTGTGTGGTATTATGTGTGTAAATGCATTACTTATGTGTGGCATTATGTGTATAAGGTGCACTACTGTGAGGCGTAATGTATAGAAAGGGCACTACTGCATGGTCTAATGTGAATAAAGAGTAATATGGTGTGGTGTAATGTCAAGAAGGGGCACTACTGTGAGGAGTAATGTATATAAGGTATAGTGGTACTACTGTGAATAAGGGACACTATCGCATGATAAGATGTGAATAAAGTTGCAGTACTGTATGGCGTAATTTGAATTGGGGGTACTATTGTGTGGCCATGCCCCTTGCCAACAAAAACACATCCCTTTTTGGGCCGTGCGCCGAATGTGCACACTGTTCCTGTTTGAAAAATGGGAGGTAGGAAATGTTAAATAAGGACTGCTATGGGTAAGGGGTGATGGTGCTGGGAAAGGGGTGTACTGTCAGAGGTGGAACTAGCGGTGATGCTAGGGGGCACCATCCAAAATCTTGCCTAGGGCATCATATTGGTTAGGGCCGCTCTGGCTGGAAGTGGTCTGCGTTGACGTCAGAGACCCTCCCCAAAAAAGCCTGGGCATGCCTGCCTTTTTTCTGACACACCCATTAAATGGCAGGTGTCCACCCAGAAACGCTGGCTTTCTGTCAGACAAACAGCATTTTCTGCCGCTATTACCCCATGCATGTGCGCAATGAGAACGCTGTACAGTCTTTCGATAATCCTCCATTTGCAAATTCTCTAATTAGCGATCCATGAGGCCCTTAATACATTAACCTGGTAATTTGCATAAGATGACAAGGGCATATGCATTTCTACAATGTCACTTTAATCTGCTTGAACTCTACATATGTTTATTTTGGGTGGTATTTAGGTTGCCGGCTGTTGGGATTCCGGCACACAGTATACCGTCGCCGGAATGCCGACACCCGGCATACCGACACCTTTTCTCCCTCTTGGTTGTCCATGACCCCCTGGAGGGAGAATATAGAGTGTGGCCACGCCCACTGTGAGCCCGTAAGGAGCTCATTTGCACTCGCCCAGCTGTCGATATGCCGACGGTCGGGATTCTGGTGCCAGTATGCTGGCCGCCGCGAGCCCGGCAGTCGGCATACCATACTTAAATCACCATCTTGTACCTCACTCTCTTATTCCCTCTACATCCATCCTTATTACCTTTTTCCTCTGTCTCCCATTACCTCTCATTCTCCAACCACCTTACTGAGGGAAAGCATTTTTTAATTCTCTCTTGTGTTGGGTTAGCCAGGAAAACCTCTCTCCTTTTCTTTCTTTCTGGGTAGGCACCTCGACCCATTCCATCCTAAACAGATGACATAGATTTCCAAAAATAGTGACATTGGGGGACTTGTGGGTTGTATCCACAACTGCAACACTGTTTTTCTAGCAGCAGCTGCTATTGCCACTAATAGTTTTTATAACTCCTCCCTCCGGTAATATGTTAAAAATAGCCCATTCTGCCGAGAGTTAATATTTAGCATAATATGTGTTCTTACAAATCCTTCCACTCTATGCCAAAACTTTTTAACCATGGGACACTCCCATACACAATATGTTAAGTCGACTCCATTCATATTGCACTTTTCACATCTATCAGAGGCTGAGATTCCCATTTCCTTTCTCCTTCTTGGTGATAAATATGCTCTATGTAGGATCTTAAGCGAAATCTCTATATATGTTGGAATTGGTAGTAAACTACATGTGTTCTAAAATGTTTTATAGAGTTTATCTATTGATATTTCAGGGAATCTTATCCTCCACCTCCCTATTCCTGTAACTGATTCTTTTCTTTTGTGTTCATTTTTAATGAGGGAATAATAGAAGGATATAGCCTTATTTTTTGGCCCCTGCTGTAATAATGCTTCATCCAGCCTGTTATTCCAATCTCTCTCTCCTAACCCTTGCATCACTCTATAAGCATAGTACTGAGCTTGTATAAAGGTAAGATTTAGTGGGATTCCTTCACTAAATTTCTGTTTTAATTGGGAGTGTGTTTTCAACTTCCTAGTCTTTCCATTTAGTAATTGTCCCACCCTCTTAATTCCCATTCTGCTCCATTCATAAAACCGACCAGATGCCCTTCCCTCCTGGAACTTATTTTCCAATAAATGGCAGATGTACAGAAAGATCACCCTAAATCTTTTTTATTTATTTCTAATCGTATATCATGCTTTCCTTACCGTATACAATAAGGGGTTACCCAAAATTTCTGTTTCTATCTCCTTGTCTGTTGCATGTAACATAGCCACCAACCCCATGTCCCTTAGGAATGAGTCTTCAAGGATTGTATTAGCATAATTATCTTGTTCCGTTACCCAATCTTTGATAAATCTTAATTGGCTGCAAGATTATATCCTTCGCTATCTGGAAGATTCATTCCCCCTGGGTCATGGGTTGTTGAAGCTTCCCTAAACTAATACTTACTTTCTTCCTTTCCCATATAAATTTATTAAAAATCCTATTATTTTCAATTTTATCCTTTTTTTTCAATATAACTGGGAGCATCTGTAGGGGGTATAAAATCTTTGGGAACAGCACCATTATAACTAAGTTTATCCGCCCAAACATTGATTCCATCTCAAATAGGTTTTAAATTTAATTCATAAAGTGAGCCGACATCTTTAGGGATCTTTACTCCCAAATATGTTATATATTTACTTGCCCATTTTACTGCCACTCTTCCTGCCCAATTTGTCTTTCTACGGAAGTTTCTACTTTTAAATACAATGCAGTTGACTTTTCAACATTAATCACATACCCCGATGCTAACCCAAACTCTTTTAATTTTTCCATCAAGGGTTCCAGGGCTTGACTCGGGTTCATAACAAATAACATCAGATCATCCGCAAATGTGGCTAATTTTATTTCCTTTTCCCCTACCTTCATCCCTCTTAGTACCTGCCACTCCTGTAAAAAACGCAGCATTGGATCAATTACTATGTTGAACAAAAAGGGGGATAATGGGCATTCTTGTCTTGTGCCCCTTTTCATTTTAATCTTTTCACTTTTATTCAAATTTATCAGGAGCTCTGTAAGGGGGTTCTCATATAGAAATCTTACTAAATTCACAAACTTTCCCCCAAACCACCTAGTTTCCAAGATCCTATATAAATATGGCCAAAGTATTTAATCAAATGCCTTATTCGTGTCAAGGCTCAGTAATATGCCTGGTTCTGCATTTCTTTGCTGTGCTTTTATTACTGTTGCAATCGCCATCCTAACCCCTTTCACCCCTGTTATAAACCCCATTTGATGTTCTAATATTATGTCTGAACTTAATGTACTTGGGGGCAGTACGGATGGTGTAATGGTTAGCATTACTGCCTCACAGCACAGAGGTCATGGGTTCGATTCCCACCATGGCCCTAACTGTGTGGAGTTTGTATATTCTCCCCGTACTTGTGTGGGTTTCCTCCGGGTACTCCGGTTTCCTCCCACAATCCAAAAATATATACTGGCAGGTTAATTGGCTCCCAACAAAAAAAATAACCCTAGGGTGAATGTGTGTGCGTGTACATGTGGTTGGGAATATAGATTGTAAGCTCCACTGGGGCAGGTACTGATGTGAATGGCCAACTCTCTGTAAAGCGCTGCAGAATATGTGTGCGCTATATAAATAACTGGTAATAAATAAATAATGTCTGCGCTCTATTTGCCATTATTTTTGCCACTAATTTGCAATCTAAATTTAGCAGTGTAATTGGGCGATATGATGCTTCCTATAATGGATCTTTTCCCTGTTTTAATATAAGGGAGGTATATGGCACTTTGAATGATGGATACAATGGATTTGTCTTACATATTTCCTTATACAGTCCTGTTAAAACAGGTGTAAGTTCTACCTTTAATATTTTGAAAAACTCCCCTGACAGCCCATCTGGACCTGGTGCTTTTCTCAGATTTAATGTTTTAAGCACCCCGTGTACTTCCTCCTCTGTTATCTCTGAATCCATAAGCTCACACTGTCACTGTGATAGCTTTGAGAGCCTACATTCTTCTATTATTTCATTAATTAACTCCCTGTTTCCCTCTCTCGCCTCAAGCAATTTCGTATATAATTTATTAAATATCTCAGCTATATGTTCATTCTTAGTTGTTCTGTTTTCAATTTCCGGGTCTATCATGGCAGGGATAGTATTTCTAGATTTCCTTGGTCTAGTTAATGTAGCCAGTAATCTTCCTTCCTGATTTCCCCATCTATGAAAATTATTTTTGATGAAATCTATAGAGGTTTTTGATTGAGGTAACAGGTAACTTTCCAATAGTTGCCTATTCTGTTTATATATTTTAAAATTATCTTCTTTTGGATTAGATATATATTGTCACGTTCCGGCGGGAAACTGTGCAGGGGAGCCGGCTCTTACCTTTCCAGTCCCTCTGGAGAGGTCCAGCTGGTGGAGGTGCAGGCTTCTGGCGCCGGGCAGGGTGCGCTGGGAGGACAGGCAGGGGCTCTGGTTCGCGGCTCTGCAGACTGGCAGCATGTCCCTCCGGTGGGAAGAACGGTGCTGCTGTGGAGCCAGGGCTTCTGTGATCAGGCTGGGCTGTGTTCCCAGCGTCGGGTTCCGGTGGCACCATCTTGGATGTGGGCAAAAAGCCTGTCTTGCCCACACTTCACCTATTTATCACTTTCCTGTGGCCAATTAGCTCTGAGCAGCTGCTATAAGACAGTAAGGCCTGGAGGAGGGAATTTGCCAGTGCAACGTCTTTCACAGTATCTGTGAAGCTAGTTCTCTGTGCTCCCGCAGCGTCTCCAGTGTCAGGTTCTACCTGTTCCGGACGCCGCAGTAACCAGCCTTCAGGATTTCTCCTTTGAGTACTGGGTCACGGTTCCGGTATCTTCAGCCACCCACTAACCTTCAGTCGTATCTCTATTCAACTGTCTTTGGCAAAACCTGTTAAACTTCTCTAAGTAATAAATGCGCAAGACCTTCATCTGTCCCGCTCGTTTGTTATTCAGAGATCCAAGTGCACCAGAATCATCTTCCTAAAATCCGGATCCACAAGAATCCTCAGACGTGACAGTTTGCACTGGCCACATGGATCCGGGAACTGGAAAGGATTCTGGCTCGGATCTCCTGCACAGCATAGCGAGGCTTCTGGAGGGATTGGAAAATTAACAGTGACATTTGGCGCAGTGCCTTCAAGAGATATCCACTTGGCAGGATTCCATCCAAGCCTCTCTAGTGAATGCTACTCCTGCCCGTCAACCGGAGTCCCAACTTTCTCAGCCCGTCCTGGCATCATTGGGGTCGTCATCATTCTCTCTCCATTTGCAACCCCCATCAAGTTTGACGGAGACTCTAAACTCTGTCGTGGATTCCTTAATCAGTGCGATGTACACTTTACGTTACAGTCAGCCAATTTCCCAACTCAAAAGGCAAAGGTGGCTTACATAGTCTCCTTACTCTCAGGGGCAGCCTAGGAATGGGTCTCACCGCTGTGGGAAAGAGATGATGCTCTGCTGAGTGACTATCCAAAATTCTTAGCTACTTTTAGGAAGATCTTGGATGAACCAGGATGCTCAACATCAGCATCCATTGAGATTATGCGTCAACGCCAAGGGAATAGGCCAGTCGGCCAGTATATAATTCAGTTTCTAACCTACGCCTCTGAACTACAATGGAATGAGGAAGCCTTGGTTCCAGCATTTTGGAGTGGCCTTTCTGACCATTTGAAGGATGATCTAGCGACTCGAGACTTGCCACCAAAACTGGATGATCTCATTTCATTATGTAACAAAGTTGATCTACGATTCCGGGAGAGGCAGGCCAAAAAGAGCAAGGGCGATCGCTACTGTTTCCACCCTGTACCTCTGGATCCCCCTCCGCCAGCAGTAGATTCTCCTGATGAATCCATGCAGCTGAACCAAGCCCGACTTACTCCTGAGGAGCGCCAGAAACGGCGGCAAGAAAATTTGTGTCTTTACTGTGGGGCACCGGGACACATGGTGGCATCATACACACAGCATCATTGGGGTCATCATCATCCTCTCTCCATTTGCAACCCCCATCAAGTTTGACGGAGACTCTAAACTCTGTCGTGGATTCCTTAATCAGTGCGATGTACACTTTACGTTACAGTCAGCCAATTTCCCAACTCAAAAGGCAAAGGTGGCTTACATAGTCTCCTTACTCTCAGGGGCAGCCTAGGAATGGGTCTCACCGCTGTGGGAAAGAGATGATGCTCTGCTGAGTGACTATCCAAAATTCTTAGCTACTTTTAGGAAGATCTTGGATGAACCAGGATGCTCAACATCAGCATCCATTGAGATTATGCGTCAACGCCAAGGGAATAGGCCAGTCGGCCAGTATATAATTCAGTTTCAAACCTACGCCTCTGAACTACAATGGAATGAGGAAGCCTTGGTTCCAGCATTTTGGAGTGGCCTTTCTGACCATTTGAAGGATGATCTAGCGACTCGAGACTTGCCACCAAAACTGGATGATCTCATTTCATTATGTAACAAAGTTGATCTACGATTCCGGGAGAGGCAGGCCGAAAAGAGCAAGGGCGATCGCTACTGTTTCCACCCTGTACCTCTGGCTCCCCCTCCGCCAGCAGTAGATTCTCCTGATGAATCCATGCAGCTGAACCAAGCCCGACTTACTCCTGAGGAGCGCCAGAAACGGCTGCAAGAAAATTTGTGTCTTTACTGTGGGGCACCGGGACACATGGTGGCATCATGCACACAGCATCCGGGAAACTCCCGCTCCTAACTGGGCTAGGAGACACCAGGTTAGGAGTCTTGTCTCGGTCTCCAAATTCCTCTGAACCTACTCTACCAGTCACTATTGAACTCTTGCAAAGGTACTAAGTCTGTTCTCTCACTTTTAGATATAGGAGCAGCAGAGAATTTCATCACGGCTCATCTGGTTCAGCAGCTTCAGATCCCTGTGTGAGATTTATCCCATTCCATTTCGTTATCTGCGGTTGATGGAAGCCATATTCCTGGTGGAGTAATTTCTCAACAGACTATTACTATTTAAGTTGGTATCGGTGCTCTTCATAAAGAGCAATTGGAACTTTTAGTTATACCCAAGGCATCACATGAAATTGTGCTGGGTTACCCTTGGTTTAGTAGGCATAACCCGCATATCGATTGGCACGCCATGCAAATCTTATCCTGGGGAAGACTTGTTTGACCTCTTGTTTGCCGTGTATCAAACCACTCAATAAAACCCTTGTCACATCATCCCCACAAATTCCGCCTCAGTACGCTTCCTTCTCCGATGTCTTCAGTAAACACGGAGCTGATATCTTGCCACCCCATAGGAAATGGGACTGTCCTATAGACCTTGAACCTGGGAAAGATCCACCAAGGGGTCGGACCTACCCTATATCAATTCCTGAAACTAAGGCTATGTCCGAGTATTCCCGTGAAAACTTGGCCAAAGGGTTCATTCGGCCATCTACCTCACCAGCCGGAGCTGGGTTCTTCATTGTCCAGAAAAAAGATGGGGCGTTAAGACCTTGTATAGATTACCGGGGCCTGAACAATATCACGGTAAAAAATCGTTACCCACTACCCCTCATTTCCGAATTATTTGATCGGGTCAAGGGAGTGACCATCTTCTCCAAACTAGACCTAAGAGGAGCCACAATCTGATCAGGATTCGAGGAGGCAACGAATGGGAGACCGCGTTCAATACCAGGGATGGTCATTTCTAATATCTCGTCATGCCATTTGGTCTGAGTAACGCCCCTGCCGTATTCCAAAATTTAGTCAATGAAACTTTCCGAGACCTTCCATATCAATCTGTTGTGCGCTATCTGGACGACATCTTATTCTTTTCCTCAGACCTTGGAACACATCGACGACACGTTCTAGAAGTACTACGTAGACTGTGGGAGAACCATATGTATTGCAAGCTAGAGAAATGCATCTTCGAGCAGGTTTCAGTTCCCTTTCTAGTGTATATAATGTCTGGCTCCGGATTACAGATGGACCCGGAGAAAGTTCAAGCCATATTGAATTGGTCAAGACCTTCTTCTCTTAAAGCGGTACAGCGTTTTCTAGGGTTCTCTAACTACTATTGGAAATTTATTAGAGGATTCTCCGCCTTGGTAGCCCCCATCACCGCTTTCACTCGAAAAGGAGCAGACCCATCTCATTGGTCACCAGAAGCAGAATCCACTTTCCATCTGCTTAAACAAGCATCCATATCAGCACCAGTATTAAGGCAACCAGATATTAATAAACCTTTTTTCCTCAAAGTGGATGCCTCCTCAGAAACGGTAGGAGCGGTACTCTCTCAAAGGTACGAAGATCATAAGCTCCACCCTTGTTGTTATTTCTCGAAGAAGTTTCTCCCCGCCGAAACGAACTACACTATCGGGTAGCAGGAGTTGTTGGCGCTCAAGTTGGCCCTGGAGGAATGGCAATACCTCCTGGAAGGAGCTAACTTCCCTATTACCATTAATACGGATCATCGGAACTTAACCTTCCTGAAATATCTACAATGTCTGAGTCCACGTCTTGCTCATTGGACCATGTTCTTCTCCCGCTTTTCGTTTATCCTAACTTATCGGTCCGGTTCACAGAATCTGAAAGCGGATGAACAAGTTTTTGCCTCCACTCGTCTGCAACCTCCGGCAGGGAAAACTTTCGGCACTCCCCAATTACGGAAGAAACTCATAACTTAGGCTCATACTTCCCAATTCATCTGGGTGTTCACAAGACAGTGGAATTTCTGCAAAGATCCTATTGGTAGCCCATGCTGAAAGCAGATGTGACAGCTTTCATTTCCTCCTGCGTTAAGTGCGCCCAACACAAGGTTTTTCAGCAACCTCCGGCCGGGAGGTTATTGCCTCTTTCTGTACCCCTTCAACCGTGGTCCCATTTATCAATGGACTTCATAACACATTTACCATCTTCTAGAGGCTATACTACAATCTGGTTGGTGATTGACCGATTCTCCAAAATGACCCACTTTGTACCATTGAAGAAATTACCAATAGCGTCTGAATTGGCCCATCATTTAATTTCCGAGATTTTCAGGCTTCACGGTCTTCCCACCAAAATAGTGTCTGATTGAGGGGTGCAATTTGTAGCAAAGTTCTGGAAATCCCTTTGTACAGCCTTACAAATCAAATTGCAGTACTCCACAGCCTATCATCCACAGTCCAAAGGATCCACGGAACGAGTTAATCAAGATGTGGAGACCTTTCTACACATTTACCTTTCCTTTTCTCAGGATGATTGGGTAGAACGTTTACCTTGGGCTGAGTTCGCCCACAATACTTACCATTCTTCTACTGGGCTTACGCCCTTCCTCATTGTTTACGGAGCCCATCCTAATGTTCCAGCATTTCAAAGTCTACCGGCACTTGACTTAATAACAGTAGAGACTTCCCTAAAGCATTTTTTGAACATCTGGAATTGGGTTCATACCAATCTTCAAAAGTCTTCCCTTCGTTACAAGAAATGGGCTGATAGAAAACAACGAACAATTCCTAGTCTCAAGGTAGGAGACCAAGTTTGGCTCTCTACAAAGAACTTACGCTTACGAGTACCTTCGATGAAGTTTGCCCCCCACTTTATAGGTCCTTTTCCAATTGTGGGAATAATTAATCCAGTGGTTTATAAAATCAAACTACCCCCTTACCTCAAAATTCCTTCTTCTTTCCATGTTTCCTTGCTAAAACCTTTAATTTTGAACCGATTTCGGAGACTGTTACCACGACCACCCAAAGTGGAATAGAGTTTGAAGTTAAAAAGGTACTTGACTCCCGAATTCGTTATGGTCGGTTACAGTACCTATTGGACTGGAAAGGATATGGCCCGGATGAACGGTCCTGGGAGTACGCGACAGATGTTCATGCCCCAGCATTAATTTGCAAATTTCATTCTGAACACCCAGAGAAACCTAAATTGTGTCCGGGGCCACTCTAAAGAGAGGTGGTAATGTCACGGTCCGGCGGGAGACTGTGAGGGGAGCCTGCTCTTACCTGTCTGCTCCCTCTGGAGAGGTCCAGCTGATGGAGGTGCGGGCTGCTGGCGCCGGGCAGGATGTGCTGGGAGGACAGGCAGGGGCTCTGGATGGCGGCTCTGCAGACTGGCAGCATGTCCCTCCGGCAGGGTGAGCGGTGCTGCTGTGGAGCCAGGGCTTCTGTGATCAGGCTGGGCTGTGTTCCCAGTGTTGGGTTCCGGCAGTGCCATTTTGGATGTGGGCAAAAAGCCTGTCTTGCCCACACTTCGTCTCTTTATCACTTTCCTGTGGCCAATTAGCTCTGAGCAGCTGCTATAAGACAGGAAGGCCTGGAGGAGGGAATTTGCCAGTGCAACGTCTTTCACAGTATCCGTGAAGTTGGTTCTCTGTGCTCCCGCAGCATCTCCAGTGTCAGGTTCTTGTTTACTGCAAAGTACCCGAGCCTGCTGATACAGTCTTATGCTAACTGCCGACTCTGTCCCTGTGTCCTACCTGTCTACCTGTTCCGGACGCCGCAGTAACCAGCCTTCAGGATTTCTCCTTTGAGTACTGGGTCACGGTTCCGGTATCTTCAGCCACCCACTAACCTTCAGTCGTATCTCTATTCAACTGTCTTTGGCGAAACCTGTTAAACTTCTCCAAGTAATAAATGCGCAAGACCTTCATCCGTCCCGCTTGTTTGTTATTCAGAGATCCAAGTGCACCAGAATCATCTTCCCAAAATCCGGATCCACAAGAATCCTCAGACGTGACATATATACCCTAAAGCTCCTCTCCATCCCGTCCTTAAATGATGCATACTTTATTCTGTTCTTTTTTTAATAATTATGTACGTATGAAACTATATGCCCTCTCAGGACCGTTAATGCGGTTTCCCAGTATGGAATTGAATCCTTTTTATGTTCTTTATTATCTTCTGCATGTTCTTGCCATCTAGCTTTCAGATAATCTCTAAAATTCTATGAATTATATAAATATGTTGGAAACTTCCATGAGCATTTACCTCCTCATCTCCTTTGTATTTCTATATCTATAAAAACAATTGCGTGATCCAAGATAACGATCTCTTTTATCCCTGAATCTATTACCTCTGCTAAAAACTCTTCACTTATTAATATATAATCTATTCTTGACAGTGTTTTATGGACTCCTGAGAGAAATGTATAGGATCTACCGTTGGATTTGTTATCCGCCAAAGGTCTACTAAAGCATGTCTTCATGTCCCTAATCAGATTCCTTTTTTCTACTTTGCTTATTTCCTACGGTTGATCTGTAAATTTATAGATTGTCTACATAATTAACCCCCCCCCATTATTACATTTGGGCATTCTCTTTGCATAAGTTTCCGCAAAATTTTAACAATAAAGATATTCTGTGCTACGTTTGGGGCATATATATTTAAAAGTGTATATTTTTTCCCATATATCTCTATTGTCACAATATGGTATCTTCCCTCTGGGTCTTCTATTTTCTCTGTTACCGTATATGATACGTACTTTGATAGCACAGTTGCTACTCCCCGTGATTTAGCCTGGTATCCTACGGTTATACAATCACCTATCCAATATTCTCTGAGTTTAGAGTCTGATTCCTTTACCCAATGGGTCTCTTGTATCAATGCTATTTCTACTTTGTTTCTTTTTAGCTGCTCTACTGTCCTTTTCCTCTTTACCAGATTATTCAGCCCCCCAACATTACACAAAATTATTTTCATTGTATTTGACATCTATTCCTTAGCTTTAGGCCTCATCTGCAGTTTTGACTTCAAATTTACCCCCTATACTTCGAGAAGAGTTCACAAAAAAACAGAAAGAAAACCTCCATCTTAGTTCCTTCTCTCTACTAACATGTTTTGTTTTTTTTACTTATTGAAGGAATGAGAGGAAGGACCAACAGACTGACAAACCCATTCATCCCATGTCGTGTCTTTCCCATCTCACATCTAATTCGATGTAATCCCCTCATGTATTATCCATTACATTAATATAACAACAAAAAATAGAAAAAGGAAGTTTTTGAATTCCTTACTCTATTAATCTTCCTGTGCAAGTGTCTCTTTATTCTATTATTCCTTGTGCAAAACTCCCTTTTCATAATTTTCCTACCCATATATATGCTTTTGAGGGTCAGCCCATTTGGCTCAATCCCTCTATTTCTTCTAAAAAAGTACCAATTTATACTCCCATTCATTTTTATTTCTTACTCACATTTGTGTCATAGTGTTGTACCCCAGTGTTAACAGTAAAAAAAGAAAGAAAAAAAAGTGAAAAAATCCCTATTTGCCTACTTACTCTAACATATTACCTATTCTTTCCCTCTGTCGATATTTGCATGATTTTCCATGTTTAAATGTGTTCTTGCAGCCCCAGGAGTGTCAAAGATCAGGGTCTACCCTTCTTCAATAATCCTCAATCTAGCTGGAAACCATAGTGCGAACCTTTTCCCACTTTCGGTTAACTGCTTACATATGGGCTGAAATAACTTTCTTTTGTGCTGTAGAGAAATCTTGGAAAATGTATATATTTGTCCCTTCTATATTTATAGGGGACTTTTTCCACGATGCTCTCCATATTTTCTCTTTAGTAGGGTAGTCAGAAAATTTCACTATCACTGGTCTTGGTCTCTCTCTATTGCCCTCCCTTACTGGGCCTAAACGATGTGCTTGTTCTATTCTAGCATTTCCCATATCTTCCTGTATGCCTAATGTTTTTGATACCTTGGTGATAACATACCAGTTTTTGATCACTAATAGTCACAGGTACCCCTATAAATGTCAAATTATTTCTTCTATCCGTGTTTTCGGCGTCATCTACTTTCTCCAAAAGCCACTGTATTTGTTTAGTATGGTTTTCTACTATGTTCTGTGGTGTCCCTACCTCGTCTTCAGGGTAATTAACCCTTTGCTCTAACAGTTCTATTCTGTTAGTATTCTCTGCAATTCTTTTTTCCCCCCCAATAAATGTTTATTAAATTTTAACACAAAAAACATCAGAGACATACAAACATGAGTAGGCATATCAGGAGAACTCAATAAACAGCAGCAAATATCAAGTAAGGATATATCAAACATACTTTGGTACCCAATACTCAAGACAGTGGTCTCCATAAAGCAATAAACCTAGTAAACACAGTACAAATCCTGCCTATTCATTAGTAAATCCAAAACAAATTATTAAAACCAAAGAAAAAAGAAAGAGAGAACAGAAGAAGAGAGTAGAGAAGAGCAGGAAAGGAGGACCAGAAGGACGTGGGAAGGGGCGTTGTGCAGAAGATCAATTTATCAAGTGAAACCTGACAGGAAGAAGATTCTCCTCATAACATTGGAAAATCGATAAATTGCCAGAGGAAAACTCAGTATGTGAGGCTTGTACACATTACGAATGCAGTAAGTACGTCTGTGAGGACTTGAAGTTCAGCCAGGGAAACCAAGTAGCCATAAACCCCTGTTGATGTTCAGGCATCACCCGTAATTCCTCAAATGACATGTACATGTTTATCCTAGTAAACCACTCTTTCACTGTGGGAGGGGCAGTGTTACACCAATGAACAGGGATCACCGCCTTAGCAGCACTATTAAGGAACTTCAAAAGGGATTTTTACATGTTATCGAAGGGCCGGTAACTAGATTAAAGAGCCAGAAAGCAGGATCAGAGGAAAACTCGGGTCCCATAATCAATTTAGAAATAGAGATCACATCATCCCAAAAGGGGTGAAGCGATTGACAATCCCACCAGATATGTATCGGGGAGCCTACTTCAGTGTTACAGTGCCAGCACAGGTCCGGTACACCAGGGAACATTTTGGCAAGCATCATGGGGCATCTGTACTAACGTGGCAAAACTTTGAAGTGCGTCTCGAGTACTGAGTAACTACTCGAGCTGGCAAAGATGGCCTGAAAACAATGAGTCCAGTCCTCCTCCATCAGCTCAATCTTCAAGTCCCTACCCCACTCACTAGTGTATTTAGGAAGGGTCGTGAACTTATGTTCAATCAGAAGTTTGTAGCATTTGGACACAAGGTACGCTGGACGGGAGGAGTTGAGACACATACTCTCATATATAGTTGTGCGTCTAGTGGTGGCAGGACGAATCTTGCTCCCTGCTACAAAGTGCTTCAACTGAAGGTACCTCCAAATTTCCGAGGATGGAAGACTCCATTTCAACTGTAAAGTAGGGAAGGGGAGAATTTCCCCATTTTCCACCAGCTGGCTGACACGTGAGATCCCCTTCGATGACTATGCCTCAAACCCCCGACCGGTGACCTCCGGGGGGAAATCTGGATTATGAAATAGTGGAGTCAAGGGAGAGACTTTTGAAGACACATATGAAAGGGCCCGCAATCTGCTCCAGCGTGTTAAGGTAGGGCCAACAGTGGGATGGAGAGCAACAATGATTTTTGAAAGCCAAGGACAATGGTGTATTGGTGAGGCTACGGTGGCATTTTCTATAAGCACCCATTGTTTAATGTCAGTTGTGCGGGACCATTCCATGATCCTGTTGAGAATAATAGCGTCATGGTATAAGGAAAAATGGGGCAACTGAAGGCCTCCCATGAGTTTACAGCAAAAAAGTATAGCATGCTGAAAACGTGGCCTTTTGCCCCCCCCATACAAAGTCTCGGACCGCATTGTGCAGCTCACTAAACCAAGACTTAGGGATGTGTATTGGTAGCATCTGGAGGAGATATAAGACCCTAGGGCAGGCATGTCCAAACTGCGGCCCTCCAGCTGTTGAGAAACTACACATCCCAGCATGCCCTGACATAGCTTTAGCATTCTCTGACAGCAAAACTGTGTCAGGGCATGCTGGGATATATAGTTTCACAACAGCTGGAGGGCTGCAGTTTGGACATGCCTGCCCTAGAGAGTACATTCATCTTAATTACAACCAGGAGAGCCTTCTGTTGCCCCAGTCCCTAAACTCTGATTGAAGTGTGGCGAGTAGGGGCTTGAGGTTCTCGTCAAAAAGGCGTGTAGGATCAGTATGTATTGTGACTCCCAGATATTTAAAGCTATTGGGGTGCCAAATAAATGGAAAGGACTGTTTAAGACCCGCCAGGGATTGAGAAGGAGCCGACACATTTACAGCCACTGACTTAGAAAAGTTAATTTTGAAATTGGACAGGGAGCCAAAATTATTAAATTCGTGCATGAGGTTGGGGATCGAGACTAACGGATTTGAAAGGACAACCAACAGATCATCTGCAAATAATGCAAGTTTGTATTCCCTACCATCCATGACAAGGCCTGAGATATCGGGATTGCGTCTAATAGAGCCAGCCAAAGCTTCCATGCATAGAATAAAGATGAGGGGTGAGAGTGGACAACCCATTCTGGTACCGTTTCTGATCAGAACTGGTGCAGACAGGGCCCCATTAATTTTGATCCTTGCCGTGGGGGAGCTATAAAGCGCCAAAATGCGGTTAAGGCTAACCACACCCACTCGTAAATGTCTCAGAACCCCCTCCATGAAGACCCAGCTAATTCTATCAAACACCTTCTCGGCATCAGTAGATAGGACCACTGTGTGGTCACGACCAGAGGAGGCTAGGTGTATCAGGTCAATAATTTTAGTTGTATTGTCTCGGGCCTCTCTCCCAGGGACGAATCCCACCTGGTCCGAATCAATGACATTAGGGAGCAACAACTTCAATCTGTTTGCCAGAAGTTTGGCAAACAGTTTGATGTCTGTGTTAAGGAGTGAGATAGGGCGGTAGCTAGCACATTGCATCGGGTCCTTTCCCTCCTTAGGTATGACCGTAATAAAGGCCTCCAAAGCGTGGGGGGAAAACCCACAATCACCAGAAATTTCATTGAAGGCCAACAGCATCTTGGGTAAGAGAGAGTCTTTAAACATCTTATAGCACGAGACAGTGAAACCGTCTGGACCCGGACTCTTCCCAGAAGGCGTGTCTTTAAGGGCCTGTTCTAATTCTGGCAGGGAAAACGGGGAATCCAGCCAGGCACTATCATCGTCAGATAGTTGTGGAAGGCCCTAATCACAAAGATATTTATCTACCAGGTCTTTAGTAGCCAGTAAGGCCTCTGGGGACTGAGGGTCATGGAGGTTATACAATCTGGTGTAGTAGGAGTGAAATGTGTCAGCTATATCTTTGGTAAGGGTATGGCGAGTGCCTTTTTGTGTCCTTTATTGTTTGAATATACAGGGTAGCTCTTTGTGAACAAAGTGTCCTTGCTAATAGTTTCCCCGGTTTGTTACCCCATTGAAAAAAACGGTTTCGACATATGCGATAATCCCTTCTGACATCTTCAAAAAGCAAGGCGTTAAGTGCCGATCTCATCTCGCTCAACTCAATGAAGAGTTGGGAGGACGGACCGGTTTTATGTGCGGTCTCTAGATCTCTCAACCTGATGTAGGACAACTTTCTTCTCCAGTTTTTCCTTTTTCCGCAAAGAACCTATTTGGATGAGTTTCCCGTGCAAGACGCATTTGTGCTCTTCCCACACCATGACTCTGGAGATGTCTGGACCCTTGTTAATCTCAAAATAATCTTTGATAGCCTCAGTTAATTGAGGAGCAAACTGTGAGTCCATTAAAAGTTGCTCATTCAGCCGCCAAGTACAGTGTTTGAAATGAGGGCAGGACATCTCCAAAGTCAGGGACACGGGAGCATGGTTTGACCAGGTGATCAGCCCTATTTCAGTATCCCGAATGAGATTAAAAAAATGATGGGGCAACAAAAAGTAATCTAGTCTGGAGTAGATATCATGAGGCCGGAAATAGAATGTATAGTCTCTATCACCTGAGTGCTGAAGGCGCCACATGTTGACCAACTGGTGTTCATGGAGCGCGCGGCGAACTTTGCGATGCAAAGCTAGTGATGGTCTGACCGGTGTACCGGAGATGTCCACCCCGGCTGTAGAGACCAATTTAGATCCCCACCCAAAATCGGAATACCCTCAACCAGGGGGGCAACCCGATTCAAAACTTGCAACAGAAATTGAGGTTGGGATTGATTGAGAATGTACAGGTTAATAAAAGTGTACAATTGATCAAACAGTTTGCATTTAACTAGAAG